>NC_142881.1:13322500-13622500 GCF_051225735.1 Oryctolagus cuniculus
TTATAGAGGAAGTTAATTTCATGCAGAACCATCTTGAAATAGAGAAGACTTGTCGAGAAAGCGCCGAAGCTTTGGCAACCAAGGTGAGACGATGATGAAGAATCCTTATCTGAGCTTTGTTTTGTATTTCAACTGTGCTTCTGAAAAGTGACTTTTGTCCGTGGTTACATTTCTGGTTCTCTAATCAGTTCTCTACTCCGACAGCAAGGAGAGTGTTGTATGGTTTCAGAATCGTGGAATTATGATTATGCAATTATCTGCCTTAATGCAAGGGTTATTTTGATTGTAAAGGAAGCCTTTGTGTGTGTTTGAGCATCTGTGTGTTTTGCTTGGGAAAAGTAGCCCCAGCCACGTCTTTGAACTGGACCGGCTGAATGTCTGTGCATTTAGTTAAAATGCTAACCCAGTGTAAAACTAACCTGGTGTGACATGGAAGAGCAATGAGTGTTTCACATCTGAATCAGATGAGAAAGTCAGCTGAAGCCCTACATTTCAGGTGCTTATTTGTGATAGCAAAGTGAGGGCGTGCGAAAGGTGACCCCTGGTGCCCCACTGATTGCTTCTAGCTGATGAATTTACCAAGTGTGTAATTTTCTATATTCTGTCTCATCAGAAGCACATTATTATTAAAGAATGTTTTCATCTCTGTCTTATGTATTTTGGGTTAGCTAAAATGCATGTGAACCACTTCATCAGAAAAAGGATGACAGCAATTTTCAACCAAATTTCATTAGTAATGCTAGTTGGGCTTCTTTTTCCCTCCTACCCATCGCCCACTTCCAAAGTATTTCTTTGGATGTGGCTGAAATCCTACTGCCAATACATAAGTGAATAAATAAATCTGTTTAATTCGTATGCATTAGCATTGTGCTTACCAGCGGAATTTGCTGAATTGTTTGTATAACAGCATGGTATTAGAATTTGTAAGATACTCAGTCGCACCTAAGAATGTAAATCTGTGAGTGTAACTTCTGTCCTGTTACTTGTCTGAGGAACACAGAGCAGTATGGCCACTGCTGTGAAGACCAGCGATAACTGGGCACTGGCACCTCCTTTTTACTCTGCTGCACGTCACTAGAGTTCACTCGCCAATAATACTGTGCAAATTCTTTTTCATTTATTTCTTCCGTGGAGCAGACAGAGGACACATGCACATGGAGCCTGATGGCTGCCCTGAGTCTTCCAGTGTCTGCAGATGGTGTCTGCATCTTCTCTTGTGACTACCAAGTGTTCCTGTCACCATAGCACTTCCAAAGCCAGGGCAGTGAGGGCCCCTCCCCGTGGGCAGAGTTTCTGTAAAGCAGTGGTTTGGGGCAGTATCTGCAGGCTTTATTTCTGATTCTGTCCTTGTGGGCATGTGTGGCACTAATTGACTTGGCTCTGCTCCCTGAACTGTGCTGTCTCAGCTTAAGTGACAGGATGCACTAGACTTAGTGCTGGGAACAGAGACGGTGTGGACTTTTGTTTCTTTGTGGTGCACTTTAATTGTTGGTCCATACATGGCCTGCTTCAAAAACTTACTTTGTCCTCCCTCTGGTTTGACTTAACAGGTGACCACTTGTCTTGTGTTAAATGTCAGGGTGGACCAGGGCTGGCTTATTAGGAATACCCCAAACCCTCCAGCTTCAGGGATGTGGCCCTGGAGGCTGTGTGTTGAGCGGTGGCCAGCTGGCTGCTGCATTCAGCCCTGGTTGTCACTCACCACGTCTTACCTAATACCTAAGGTCATTTTTCCAAGTTAATCTTAACTACAGGACCCTTAACTTACACCACCTGTGTACTGTTCTTTAAAAAGTGTTTTTGAAAATGCACGTATAGGCTGTACTTAGGCTACAAAACGACCTCACAGGGCCTGGAATCAAAAACAATCCCCACTCCCTCTCAAAAACACCAGTTCAGTTAAACAGCGCAGATACACAGATGTGCTCTTGGGCTGTAAATGGTACTCCAGCTTTGCGTGTGGAATCCGGAGGCTGCATGGTATGTGTGATCAGTAAGTGGCAGTATCACATTCTGAGTTAGGAATCAGTTGTCATTTTTCAAAGTAGCTCCATTTGCTGAGCAGCAAAGTTTCTCTGAATATTATTTTCCCAAATCTTTGCCATCAAATAAAAGGCAAGTGGAATATTTAATTCTTATGAAACTTCATAATTTTTTTACAAATAGGTGTGGTTACTTTGCTAAAATGTGTAGGAGAAACTGGTAAGAGTGGGCCAGGATTTAAGTTGCATGATCCAGAGCTGTTTAACTTGCTGGTTTTGCACCTTTAAACAGTCATTCAATTCTGCCCAGATGTGAATGGCGGTAGGTCCTGTCACTGGACGGTTATCAAACACTTGTTTTTGCCTTGTGACCTGGAACAACATATAATGTGCCTGGAACCTGTAACTTGATGAGTAGCTGCAGTGAAATTGCTTAGCTAACGTTTTTTGAGTACTGAATTCTCAAAAATGTCAGATGTCAGATGTCTTTTCTCAAAATATGGAAACAGGAGCAGGTATTCGGTGCAGTGGTTAAGCCGTCACCTGGGATGCCCGCATCCTGTGTCGAGGTGTGTGCTTTGTGTACTGGCTTATTCGCTTCCAACCCAGCTTCCTTTTAATGCTCACCCTGGGAGGTAGCCGACAGGGCTTCTGCTTATGTGGGAGACCCAGATTGAGTTCTCGGCTCCTTGTTTTAGCCTGGCTCAGCCCCAGCTGTTGTTGGAATTTAGGGAGTGAACCAGCTGATGGGAGAGGTCTCTCTCTATCTCTGTCTCTCTGCCTTTCAAATCTTTAAGATAAATAAACAGAAAAAAAAACCTAAACAAAATATGAAAATAGTGTTTCAGGGAAGACTTCTAGGCAACTTCCCAGCTGAGGTTGTTCTTGAGCCTATAACTTTTTGAAACGCAGTCAGTAGGGGGATTTTGGTGCCTTCTTTGAAAGAGACTTTAAGCGCTCCTGAGGGCAGGACTGTGATGGTAGGCTGGGAAGTAACACATGACAGGTCTTCAAAAAGCTCACGGAGGGGCAGGCATTGTGGAGCAGTGGGTTAAACAACACCCATATGAGCACCTGTTCCACTTCTGACCCAGTTTCCTGCTAATGCCCCTGGGAAAGCAGAGGAAGATGGCCCAAGTACTTGGACCCCTGCCATCTACACAGGAGACCCGGACGGAGTTTTGGGTTCCTGGCTTCAGCCTGACCCAGCCTTGGCTGTTGTGGCCATTTGGGGATGAAAGATCTTTTTCTCTCTCTCCCTTTCTCTCTGTCCTTCTACCTTTCAAATAAATAAGTCTTTTTTAAAAAGTTCATGGAAGTATGTATTATGAAAAAAGATGGGGATTTCCAAATTTGTTGCCCCCAAATAAGTTTTTTTTTAAGAAGATTTATTTATTTATTTGGAAATCAGAGAGAGAGAGAGAGAGAGAGAGATCTTCTATGCTCTGGTTCACTCCCCAGATGGCCGTAATGGCTGGGAGCCAGGAGCTTCCTCCAGGTCTCCTGTGTGGGAGCAGGGGCCCAAGAATCTGAGCCGCCTTCTGCTGCTGTCATCAGGCCATTCATTAGCAGGGAGCTGGGTCAGAAGTGGAGCAGCCCAAATGGGATGCTGGCCTTGCAGGCGATGGCTTAACCTGCCAAGCCACAATGCTGGCCCCTGAAATAAGCTATAACTTTTAATCCTATTTCTCTAGAAACTTTTTGAAATACCCTTCTATTAAGCACCAAAGCACAAATTACTATTTTCGTGAGCATTTCTGGAGGAAGAAGAAAATGCCTAGATGAATACCTTGGTTGAAGAAAACTATCTGATAGATGATTTCCAAAGCCAGACTTCTTTCCCTGCTGTGAATGGCTGGCACTACCCGAGGTCTTGCTGTGTGTTAGTTGCCGTATCAATCACGAGCTGGAGACAGAATCTGGCTGCAGAGCTGGCTTGTGTAGTGAGGGATTGCCTTGCCCACATCAGTGATTCTCGGCCTGGACGCTCCGTGGGATCACCTGGGCAGCTCTGGCGAGGCACTGTGCTGGACAAGCGCCCAGCATCCCACGTGGGCGCCTGTTCAAGTCCTGGCTGCTGCACTTCTGATCCAGCTCCCTGCTAAATGTGCCTGGGAAAGCAGTGGAAGATGGCCCAAGTCTTCGGGACCCTGAACCCACGTGGGAGACCTGAAGAAAAGCTCCTGGTTCCTAGTCTCAGACCTGCCCAGCTCTGGCCATTGCAGCCATTTGGGGAGTGAACCAGTGTATAAAAGATATCTCTATATATCTCCCTCTCTCTGTAGCTCTGCCTTCCAAATAAATTAATAAATCTAAAAAAAAGCTCTCCAGAGATTATGATGTAGAGTTGAGAACAATTAGCTTAAATTTTTTAAAAAGTTTTTTTTTTTTTTTTTTTGAAAGGCAGAGTGACAGAGAGAAAGAGATCTTCCGTTTCCTGTCGTACCCTGCAACTGGCCACAGTGGTCAGGCTGGAGTAGGCAGAATCCAGGATGCTGGGACTCCATCTGGACCTCCCATGCGGGTGCATGGGCCCAAGTACGTGGGCCACCATCTGCTGCTTTCCCAGTTGTGTTAGTAGGGAGCTGGACTGGAGGTAGAGCAGCCAGGAGTCGAACCCGAGCTTCCATATAGGATACCAGCACCGCAGGTGGCAGTGTCTTACCACGCTGTGCCACAACTCCAGGCCCCATGAGCCTAAATATCAGGAGGCAAAATTACAACTTAGGCCTCGAGTTTTTTCTTAAGTCGGTGTTTTCCCCCTAACTTTCAGAAAAGGTGGCCTGGTTTGAGAATTGACGTGAAAGGTCCTCGGGCCTCTGGGGTAGCATTCGTGGTTCACAGAGCGCACTGCAGTGCTCGGCTGGCTTTTCCACCTTGAGGAGGAGGGGTTTGGAAACGATGGGCCTCATCTCTTTCCCTGGTCCACTGGAGCTGTAGACCAGGCGGGGACGGCGCTCTCCAGCCTTCCAGGAGAAATCCCTGGGCGTGCCCGTAGCCATCTCGCAGAAATTCCTCCTGATTCCCCTAAGAGGTCAGGGCAAGCTTTTGTGCTCCCGGCCACGCTACTTGGAATCCGTTCGGGTTCTGTACTACCAGGGTAGGATTCAGACCTCCCAGGTTGAAGCGGGCTGCGCTTGCCCCGTGAGAGCCCCAGGAGCCCTAATTACAGTTCTGAGTGAAGGGCCGAGGGCAGACATGTGCCGTCCTAAACATCTGCTGGCGTGAGCTTTAAGTAAGGAAGGGCAGGTGCTGCCCCATGAGTTACATTTGCTTAGGCCCAGCCTCAGAAATTGCATTCAGATGCGCTCAATCAGGAGACCTGTTTTTATTTATTTAATTTTTGGTCTGGGAAAGAGAAAACATAAACAAAACCGTGTTTTCCTTTTAGTAGACATTGGACCAGGTTTAGCCCGAGTGTGATTTGTATTAATATTTTTATGTACATGAACATTAGCTAAGGAACGATGATAAGTCAAATGAGTAAACCTAAAAAACGACTCATTTCTGCGTCAGGGAGTAACAAATGCATCAGTAAATTAGCATTCTTATTTTCCCACTATCAATTAGAACTCTTTTTTTTTTTTTGACAGAGTTAGAGAGAGAGAGAGAGAGAGAGAGAAAAGTCTTCCTTTTTCCCTTGGTTCACCCCCCAAGTGGCTGTTGGCGGCTGTTGCGCTGCGCCAATCCGAAGCCAGGAGCCAGGTGCTTCCTCCTGGTCTCCCATGCAGGTACAGGGCCCAAGCACCTGGGCCATCCTCCACTGCACTCCCAGGCCACAGCAGAGAGCTGGACTGGAAGAGGAGCAACCGGGACAGAATCCAGCGCCCCAACTGGGACTAGAAGCCGGGGTGCCGGCACTGCAGGTGGAGGATTAGCCTAGTGAGCCACGGTACTGGCCAGAACTCTTTTTTTTTTTTTTTTTTTTTAGAGATAATAGAAACTTGTCTTGAGCTTTCTTGTGCATCACTGGGACTCTACATACAGGTAGCAGAAATACATCTTGAACTAGCTTAAGCAAGAAAGGAAAAAACGTGGGGATCAGAGGAATATTGAAGAATCAATCCCCCAGAACCCAGGAGCCAGGAGCAGTTGGGGAATGGACCGGGACCAGGGACGAGAGCCCTGCGGGCAGCCCTTTCTTCTTTGCTGTTTTCCTGCCTCTCTGGAACACGGTTCTGTTTCTGGCTTTCCTGCAGATCCCCTTCCTCTCTTCCTTGACTCAGGAAGAGTGTGGCTGCCAGCAGCTCCTGGCACCGCGGACACAGGGAAAGCAACTCCTCTCTGGCTTATAGCCTAGGCATTTCTAGAAAGGTTCTGATTGGTCATGTGCCTGATCCCTGGACAGATGAGTGGTGGTCAGAGGAATGGGAATGTGCTCTGGGAAAGTGTGCCCCTTCCCAGGGGAATCAGGCAGAACCACGAGAAGAGTGGCAGTGTCCAAAAGAGAGGGGGCCCGAGCCAGCAGGGGCTGAAAGGACCCATGGCGCAGCAGCGCACACCCCTTGTCTTGATGAGGGCGGTCTGTGACCATACGGCACTTGAGATTCGGTTGAAGCTACGCCAGCCTTCTTTCTTAATTCCTTATGTGCCCTGTCATGTGTAACTGTCCTTTGCACTAGCTGCTGGTTGTAATCTAGGCCTCAGATCTTAAAGTAATAAATTCAATATTAAAATGCGTGACGAAAACCTTACTTAATGAATCTGCTAATTGTTACATCCTGCTGTGAATGTTGACGGATATGTAAGACAAAAATGCACTTAATTTGTCTGTTGTTTAAAAATCCAAGACACTCATTTGACTACTGTTAAGATGACTGTTTTTACATTTTATTTTAGCTAAATAAAGAAAATAAAACACTGAAACGAATCAGCATGTTATACATGGCCAAGCTGGGGCCGGATGTAATAACAGAGGAAATCAACACCGACGACGATGATTTCTCCACGGACACAGAGGCCGCCCCCGAGACGTGCGTCTCCATTCAGTGTCAGAAGCAAATCAAAGGTGGGACTCTGGGTTTAATTATTGAGCCTAATTTTGACTTGTATCGGAACAGTGCTGCTCAGCTGGGACCACATGTCAGGACTGCGTGGGACTTTGTATGAACACTGATGCTAAGATCCCACCCCTCAAAATTCTGGTGTCATTGTCCAGGGGTTAGCTTGGTTGAGAATCATGATAGGCTATAACATGTGCTGTGTGAGTTGCTTGTTTGGAATGAGGCGCTTTTGAAAGTGCTGTGTTGGCCGGTGCCGCGCTCAGTAGGCTAATCCTCCACCTGTGGCACCGGCACACCGGGTTCTAGCCCTGGTCGGGGCGCCGGATTCTGTCCCGGTTGCTCCTCTTCCAGGCCAGCTCTCTGCTGTGGCCTAGGAGTGCAGTGGAGGATGGCCCAAGTGCTTGGGCCCGGCATCCGCATGGGAGACCAGGGGAAGCACCTGGCTCCTGGCTTTGGATCAGCGCAGTGCGGGGAAGCACCTGGCTCCTGGCTTTGGATCAGCGCAGTGCGCCGGCTGCAGCAGCCATTGGGGGGTGAACCAACGGAAAAAGGAAGACCTTTCTCTCTCTCTCTCTCTCTGTACACTCTGCCTGTCAAAAAAAAATGCTGTGTCTCCAGATACAGCCAGTTATTGTGTCACCTCAAGAATGTGGACTATGTGTTAATGTACTATTGTTAAATGAAGGAGAATGGATAAGCATTTATGTGGCCAATAAGACCTTTTGGCTTGGGGAAGATCTCTCCCCTCTGTCTCGCTGTCTGCCCTCCGAGAGCTTGCCGTGTGGCGCAGGTGTTGAGTTCCGTGCAGTATGCACCATTAGACAACTGTGCTGGCCAGCAGCAAGTGCAGGGAGGCGAGATCACGCGCATCTGTCAGCTGCAGCTGAACTTTATTCATACACACACGGGGTCTTCAGAAACTTCACCGAAAACGCATATTATGAAAATACTGTGCATGGATTTCAAAATTTTCTTTTTTGCACCAAAGTCAACCTCTCTTTTAATTCTAATTTCCATGACCTTTTGAAGTGCCCATGTGCTTACGTGTGTATATTAAAAATGTGGAAAAGTGTTTGGCTCAGTAACTGTTGGAGCATTTTGACTTAGTACTGTCAAAAGCAATGCTCATTAGTTTGGTGGGCAGACTGGAGGTGTGTTGGAGGCCCCATCCTCACCAGCTCTGCCACCCCTCAGCCTAAGACGTGGTCGATTTTGTGTTGGTGGCGAGGGAGAAGAAGGACACTGCTCTCCCTCCCTTAGGTCTCCTGTAGTCTCCTACGCTTCTGGGGCCTTAGCCAGCCAATGGAGAAGGTGGTTGTGGACGAATCCCTGAGAACTTCTGCATGCTGAGTTCATGTAAAAAATTAGGTCGAAAAATGAAAAGCAGTGAAGAACCAAGTGGCAGAACAGTAGGCCTGTGGCATTTGTTTAAGAAATCTATGCTAATCCTTGTAGATTTTTAAACATTCGGTTGGATAACTTTAACAAAGAAAGCTTTTACTCTTAGATTTGCTGATATTTTCATTGTAGTGACAAGTTTTTCATTAAATCCCAATAATAAAAAATAAAAAATAAATTTAGAAACAAAACACCTACAAGATTTTTTGTTAAGATGTATTTATTTATCTTGAAAGAAAGAGATCTTTGCTTCACTCCCCAAGTGGCAACAGTGGCCAGGGCTGGTCCAGGCAGAAGCCAGGAGCTTCATCCAGGTCTCCCACATGGGTGGCAGGGGCCCAAACACTTGGGTCATCCTCCGCTGCTTTTCCCAGGCCATTAGCAGGGAGCCGGAGTGGAAGTAGAGTAGCCTGGACACAAACCCGTGCCCCTATGGGACGTCGGTGCCAGGCAGCGGCTTTACCTGCCACACCGCAGTGCTGGCCCCCAAGTGGTTACATTCTGAGTTGGTTCAAATCAATCGAGGGCCTATACATTGGCAGCATGTCAGGATTTTTTCCTTCACATCAAAATCTCCAAGTCAGTAGTCATCTCGTTGTTGGTATTATATTGTGACAAGGGCCCATGGCCATTAAGAAGTAAAAAAGAAATTAGTATAATGCCTTAATTTGTTTTGCTGAGAGCCTAAAATTTTTGCTTTGAAATGCCAGTGGAATCTGGACGTGACAGATTGTCAGGAAAACTTGATCTGGTGCATTTGACATGGTGAGGTCACCTGATAGAAAATTACTGCTAGCCATGGCTTTATCGGGGCAGGTGTGGTGAGGCACACACCTGAGATTCCCGTTACCCTTTGGGTCTTCATTTTCTTTTCAGTTTTTTTTAAGGAGTTATTTATTTTTGTTTCATGTGAGAGAGAAGGAATGCCTCCATCCTCTGGTTCACTCCTGAAATGCCAGCGATAGCTGGAGCTTGACATACCAAAGCCAGGAGCCCAGAGCTCCATTCAGGTCTCCAACATGGATGTCAGAGCCCGAGTTCTTGAGCCTTCCCTGCTGCCTACAGGGTGTGCATTCGCAGGAAGCTGGATTAGAAGTGGAGCCGGGACTTGAACCCTGGTGCTCCAGCTGGGGTGTGGGTGGCCCACGTGCACTCTTGGCTGAAACAGCGAACGCTTGTCCTCGTCTTCTTTTTAGTGTTAAATGACCCTGACCATAAGCTGCAGGTGGACTGGCACTTTGAATCTGGTGGACCAGGCTGAGTTTTTCTTTTAAAAATAACTTCTGGGTGTGTTTTTTTTTCCTTTAAAAATGCAGAACTTCGAGATCAGATTGTATCTGTTCAGGAGGAAAAGAAGATACTGGCCATTGAGCTGGAGAATCTCAAGAGCAAACTCGTGGAAGTGATAGAAGAAGTAAGTGTCTTAGGCCTGAAAGGTAAAAGCCTGCCATGATTTCAGGTGTTTGGGACTAAGTTAGGACTTCAATTTTTATTTACTTATCATTTATTTATTTGGAAGGCAGACTTGAGAAGAGGAGGAGAGACGGAGCGATCTTCCATCTGCTCGCTCACTCCCCAAATGACTGCAGGGGCGCTGAGTGTGGGCCGGGCCCAAGCCAGGAGCTGGAACTCCATCTGGGTCTCCCATGTGGGTGGCAGGGGTCCAGATACTTTCCCAGGTGTATTAGCAGGGAGCCAGATCAGGAGTGGAGCAGCTGGGACTTGAATTCCCCCCCCCCCCCATATGGGATGCTGGTGGTGCATACAGTGGCTTGACCTGCTGCAACAACTCCAGCCCCGCAAGTTCTGTATCTGGTGTGAGCATCACATTCCAGTTCCAACCCTCCCCCATTTCACTCTGACCAAAAGCTGTAGAAAATAAGATGACGAACATTCACGTGCCCACGGCCCAGCTTATTAAATGAAGCACTAAAGTAGCACTGAAGTGTTGTCAGGTCTTCCCCAGTTCTTACTGTGTGAGGAAGTTTGTGAGAATGGGAGTCCCTGTCTCGGGTCCTGTCCTTTATTGATGCGGGAGAGGAATGGAGACGGGAATGTGCTTCTCCAGAGATGGTGGGCTTGGTGGGAAGGGCTGTCTCTCTCTCTGCTTCCAGCAGACATTTATGACAGGAGGTAGAATGAATTGCATAGGTATTGGGAGAATTTTTTCTTTGAATCCGTGTTAAGAATAGGAATATACAATCCCCCTTTTTCAAAAGTTTTATTTGTTTTAATTGCACAGTGACAGAGAAAGAGATTTTCTTCCTTCCTTCCTTCCTTCCTTCCACCCACCCACCCACCCACCCATCCATCCATTCATCCATCCATCCAACCAACCAACCAACCAACCATCTGCTGGTTTACTCTCCAAATGTCCACAACAGCAGAGCTTGACCAGGCAGAAGCAAGGACCCAGGAGCTCTGTCTGGGTCTCCCATGTAAGGGACAGGAACCCAAGTGCTTGAGCCTTCGCCTACAGCCTCCCCAGGATGTGCATTAGCAGGAAGCTGGATTGGGAGTGGAGGCTGGACTCTATCCCAGGCACTCTGATATGGGATGTGGGCATCCCAGACACAAACCACTGTGCCATAATGCCTTGAGGCTCAGCCTTCAGAATCTTAATTTAACTTGACTCAGTGATTTTTAGCAGTTCCCAGCAGGTGTGCCACAGCGCCTGTGGGCAGCCACATTTGTGACCTCTGCTCCCCTATGTGGCTGAAGAAGAGGCTGGGGGAAGTACCCACCAGCCTCCCAGCTCCTGACACATTGACTTACTGTGGCGAAGTGCTGTGATGGTGGGAAGATGGATGGTGATGTCCTGGACCTAACTATTATCACACAGTGTATGCCTCTTATTAATTTAAACCAAACACACCAACAAGGCTGATACTAAGAGACTCTGGGAGTGTCGATAGGTTCGGAACGCTTTGTCACCGTTCCCCGAGCGTGTTTCCTGAGTATAGCCCTAGGAGAGGGCTAAGAACATCCTGGCTGGCTGTGCTCCTCCGTCCTGGGTCTTTATTGCTGCTGCTCTCCCCTTCCACTGAGTGGTGTTGCTGGAAGGTGGTGTAGAAATCTGTTTTATTATGACTAGTTCAGACATCCGGAAAGGTACAAAGACAAAATAACAGGTGCCCACGTCCCTCCTGCGTACCGTAATGCATGGAGCGTGAGCGCCATGGGGGCGACCTTGGTGTGCGCCACTTCCCAGCTATGTTCTTCCCACTCCCTGCCCAGTGTCCCTGAACAGCCGCTGCTCTGAACTTGGTGTTCACACGTTTCCTGCAGCACGCAGTATTTTGAGTGTTCTTAATTGATGTAAGCAGATCTGCTTTTTGAATTCAACACAATGTATCTGAGATTTACCCACCTTGATAGGTATAGCTTTACATTTTTTAAAAAGCTGCTTTGTGATATTGTCTTCTGTTGATGTCAGCTACTTCAGAACTATAAACTTTTGGGGGAGAATTTTTCATATTTGTTTAAGCCAAATATCATCAAATGTGAATGTTTTTTTGATGTTAAAAGTTCATGTGTGTTATACTGTCGCTCCCCCTCTTCGCGGAGGAACGACACAGGACCCTGGACTGTTCTTTTGTCTGCTCGGCCCTTCCCGGGTTTGCTGCTGGTTCTTCCCAGGTTGGCTGCCGTCCCTCCACCTCTGTGGAAGGGCGGTGCCCCTGCCACTTTCTCCACTTCCGCGGGGGAGTGGCACACCGCCGGCCGGCTCTCTTGGCGGCTGCTCAGATGTTATCCGGATGTTCCCCTTAGATGTTCCTGGTGCATGTTGTCTCTCTCCTCCTTTATAGTCCTCTTCCGCCAATCCCAACTCTGCTACCCACATGCCGAGTACGCTGCTCGCCTCCAATCAGGAGCAGGATCAGCTCCTGCAGGTTACTGGTCGAACTGGAGACAGCTGTGTAAAAGTTGTTTCCTCCTCTCCCAGCGCCATATTGTGGGAGAGCAGATGCATAGAATAAGTCTTAATTCCAGTAACTTAGTCTAGTCCGAGTTGCTCCCCACATTATACTTAAGTCAAAAGTCACCAAAGTTTAAAAATGAATCCAAAATTGAGTATTCACGTATTTTCTGGGTGATGTCTCATTGGATTTTTGCATTAAAAATATGAAGCTTAGGGTCGGTGCTGCTGCACAGCCTGTTAAGCCACAGCATGCAGCCCCAGCGTCCGGTATGCGAGCGTAGGTTCAAGTCCTGGCTGCTCCACTTCCCATCCAGCTTCCTGCTAATCCACCTGGCAGAGCAGTGCAGTGGGAAACCTGGGTGTAATCTTAGGCTCCTGACTTCAGCGTGGACTAGTCCAGGCTGTTGCAGCCATTTAGGGCTTGGACAGCAGATGGAAGATCTCTTTCTTTGTCATTCTGCCTTTCAAATAAGTAAATACATCTTTAAAAAAATATATATGAAGCCTTTTACATCAGCTGGCTAGAGTACTGCATGTTTAGGGACCAACACCAGCGGTAACTGGAGTCTGGAGACATATTCCGGGCCAAGTGTACATCAACTTAAATAGCAACCTTTGAAGCTTTAAAGAAACGCTTTAATAAAAAGCCTTAGCCAGTCTCTGCTTTAGATTGTAACTTCATGTCGAAAGTTGAACAGCACTCTGAGTATCACACATCGCCATATGTTCTGCTTTACAATTTTGGGTCTTTTCTTCCCTCGAAATCTCACATTTTTAGGTAAATAAAGTTAAACAAGAGAAGGCTGTTTTACATTCCGAAGTTCTTGAACAGAGGAAAGTTTTAGAAAAATGCAACAGAGGTATGTCTTTCCAGTCTCCTTTCTCAAATACACGTGTGGTTGGTTGATGTATTCTGGGTGTCACTTTCCACCTGTGCCCATGGCTTTCCACAGCCACAGCCTTCTCCGGGGCTGTGTTTTCCTAGCAACGAGTCTTTCTCTTTCCTGCTGTCTCACCACTCCCCTTAGAGTGTGGGGACGGTGAAAAGTGATTCCCCTGGAGGAACCTGGAAGCCACCTGCTCTGAAACCTCACGCCTAATGCTGCTGCTGTTCTGGGTACGTCCTAGGACCACGGCTGTTTCTTGGCTACCCCTTAGCATTCATATACTGGATAGGTTATTTAGTCACTCCAGTTCGAGAAGAGATTCGTTATCTACATCAATATACATAACTATACAGCATATACATATCTGCCTAAATACACAATACACATGTTGTGTATTTACGACATTTCCAATGAGAAGATGTGGAGCATGGGACGGGGCGGGGAGGGGGGTGACTGGTACAGCAGTTGTGTACTCGCTCTGAGGGCTGGCTGTGAGCTGGCTAGCAGCCATGCAGCCAGGGAGCTGAGGTCTTGCAAATGCATCACTTGAGGTCAGACCTCATGGGCATGAGGGGCCATGCCCAGTGGCTGCTTCCAGAGCAGCCCAGTAGATGACAGTGTGACCTCCCCTGTGGGGGTGTGGCCGACAGTGACCGCGTCATCCTCGTTCATCACAGCATCAGGTCTCCCGGGAGTCGCTCATGGTCCCCAGCTAGGACCAGGGAGTGATGCAAAGTGCAGTCTGCAGAAGCCCTCCTGGCCGGTTGCTTTTTGTTTTCCCCGTCCCCTCGGCCCCACTGTGTGTTCAGAAGCTACAGCCGATGCTAATACTAATGAATACTAACGGGAGATCAGACCTGGCCTTGGTAGTAGGTCTCAGCCTTCGTGATTGTGTTTTTGGAAACGAAATGACCTTGTAGTTCAGCGTGGGGGAGCATTGGGTTGCAGCCTTCCTTCAGTCTTCGTGGATTTGCAGAAGGAAGCGGCATAGAAGTTTCCAGTCTCGCTGCGCTGTGCTGGAGACAGGATTCCAGGGAGGCCGACCCCGTGGTCTTGCCTGCAGAGCTGCCCGTCTAGTGTGGGACAGCGTTTATGTGACCAAACACACAGCTGGCCCCGCAGAAGCCAAGGCAGAAGGCCAGGACATGTAAAATTGGCTTTTCATCCCAGTGTGCGGGACGCAGAAGAGAGAGTGAGTTAGAGCCCGCAACTTCAGAGAGTCGGAGCCGTCCTTGTTTGCTCCATGAAATTTCTCCCTTAAATAGGTTGGACAGTCATTTAGCTCTCAGGGACCTATAATTCACACCACAAACCAGCACTTAGGTTGCTGACTTGAGTAAGTCGCTCCGTCTTTGGTCTGAGGAGGCAGGAGACTTGCAGGGAGCAGAGTCTGAAATTCTATGTCATTACCCAGCAAACCAGTCCTTAGTCAGTTAGGGCTGACAGGCCGGGCGGAGGGACCACTCGGAGAGCCTGCCCCGAGGCGGAAGGCAGCGTGAGTGTGCCTCAGTTGCGCACCGCAGCACCTCCGCAAAGCCCCCCTGGATGGCGCGCAGACCCCCGTGCCACGCACCACTTCTGACGGCTGTGCCGTGCCCTCTGTCCTGTCTTTGGAAGGCTTCTGTCTATCTTAGAGCAATTCTTGAGAGTGAAGCTCTGACTCTTGGGGCCTGAATGGACCTGAGACAGTTCCACTCCTTTGTAACCATGGAGATGGCTTAAAAATACAGGTTTGCTGGTGGGAAATTTAGATTCATTTGGGATCGCAATCTAGAGACAAACACTATTAACATTGTAGTGTCTGTAGTTCCAATCTTAAAGAAAGCTACATCTACACTACTTTGTTGGTTAAGTATACCTCTGGCGTATATGGCAGACAAAGAGAGCACCAGTAAACAAAAATGTGTCCCTACCGAGAGCTTACAAGGCCACGACATCCCTGGGTACTCAGACCTCTGTCTTGAATTTTTATATTTCCTTTCTTTATAGTTCTGCCAAATAAGCACATTGCTTAATCCTGCATGTTTTTGCACTTTATTTAAACAGAATCACTCTGCATATAACTTGCATCTTTTTGTGTCTCTGAGAGACATCTGTGTGGCACTGAACAGACCAGCCACGGCTAGGGGATGTTTATTTTCGCCTCTGCATAATATTCTGTTAGTAGTCAGCGCCAGCATTTGTTTCTCCAGTGTCCTCTTGGTGAACATTTAAATTGTTTACAGTCTTTTTTGCTGCTTGTTCATACTGCTATGAAAGTTGTGCTACACATTCCAAGCTCTGTATGGAATGTAAGCTTTTATCTTTGATTTCACAATGTAACACCAGATTATTTGTGAGTAAGTGTATTGGGTTCCATTCCTATTGGTGTGATGTGTTCCAGAGGTCCTCTGTCCTCTGCAGCCTTCCTGTGGCCACATCTCTCCGTGTTTACGGATCTCCTCTCTGGGGGGTGTGGTGTAGAAAGATGTTTTCCTGCTTCCTAGTGATTAGCATCTTCCCCTGTGTCACTCAGCCTTCTGTGTGGGTCCTGTTCTGTGAAATGCTTGCTAATATGTTTTATCTGAGTTTAAACAGAAAGCAAAAACGAATTCACGTTGCATTCATTTTTATAACATTTATTTTTTAAGCATAATGAATGTCTTTCAGTCACTCTGCTTCTCCTGTGTAGTTTCGATGGCAGAGAATATTTCTTGTAACTCAGTTCACTGATCTTCCATGTCGGGCTGGACTCTGCCACTTGTTTTAGCAGTGACGCCCAGAGCACTCTGCATCCGGAGCTCTGTGGATGCGCATAACTGAGTCTTTTAAGATCTGCATTCCTAGGAGTGGGATCCTTGAGTCTAAAGGCATGAGTCATTGTGGGTTTTTGATTGCTGTTACCAAGCCACTCACCACAGAAGTTTCCTCAGTTTGTACGTTAACCATACAACCCCGCTTTCCCTGCCTGCCCCCGGCCGGTTGTCTCACGTTGTCTGCTTTCTCCTCCTGTCGTCCGCAGTGTCCATGTTAGCAGTGGAAGAGTACGAGGAGATGCAGGTCAGCCTGGAGCTGGAGAAAGACCTCCGGAAGAAAGCAGAGTCGTTTGCACAAGAGGTGGGTGCCGTGGAGAGACCCCACTTGATGTCTGTGTTTTCCAAGGTGCTCGTGGGTGACATAGTAACGCTTTTTTTTTTTTTTTTTTTTTTGAGGTTGAATGCAAACTTAGCATTGAATTAAGGATCAGCTTGCTTAGGCAGCTGTGGAATGGTATCAAGTTTACTTGATACTTGGTGTCCCGGGATCAGTTACTAGTTCTGTGACCTCAGAGCAGTCCTTCTGCCTCCTGGGGCTTCCCTTTCATCATGTGTAGAATGAGTGACAGTATGAACTGAGCCAAATGGCGTAATTTAAAAAAAAAATTTGGTAAACTACAAAATGCTGTATAGGGGAAAGAGATTGTGTTAAGAGCTACCCGTAGCTCGTGGTGGACTAAGCATAGGCTGTCCGCTCAGGAGGCCGGGACACCTCTCCACGGCTGGCTCAGGTGGTGGTATCCTGGTATCGGCCTTTCTCCCCAGCCGTGGTGCAGGGAGCTCGCTGGGCGAGGGATGCTTTCCCTCGCTGTGGACCACTGCCACGTCGTGCCTCCCGTGTCCCAGCCTTCTGCCAGTGCCATGACTGTCTTCTCACTTTAGAGATGAACGTGCAGCCCCTCTTGTTCACTTGCTTTGTTGACACCCAGTCCTTGGGCGTTTCACCACCCTGGGGCCTGTTTCCAGGGGACTGAGAAGTCACCCCTCGGCTGCAGTCATGGTATGGAGCCGATCTGCAGTGAGGTCTCCCTCCGGGGTCTGTATTTTGAGTCTGTGTGCATGCTGGGAGTTAAAGAAAGGGAGTTAAGGAAACATCAAAGCAGTCCTGGTGGGGATCCAGGGGTAGAAGGAGGACAAAGTGTAGCACTCCGGGGGTAGCATTTGAACATCAGATTATGGGTTTTTCCGGGCTCTTTCTGTGCTTGTAGCTGTGCTAGCAATGAACTCTGCAAAAGGTTCAGTCCAAGTACATCTGACTGGAAATACTATGATTCATTTTATTCAGAGTTTGATGGAAGGTGAGTAAATACTATTCCCCTACTACTTGGAAGAAAGAAAAAAGAATTGAAGTGCATCACCGTCCTCCAGAAAAGCTGCAGGAGCCTAAATAATGCAACTGAATAAGTAGTGGAGCGAGTTGGGGAGGAGAGGTTTAGCACGCCGCCCCCACTGCCGAAGCAAGCAGGTTGGCTGATGGTGACCAGGCCTGCAGATTACCTGAAGACATTGAGTTTTCCGTGTGTTTACACATTGATGCTAGAAAGCAAAGCAGATCAAGGCAAAACGTGAAGGCCAGGCAGTGGCAGAGGAGATAGAAGGAAGCAGCACGATTGTACTTACACGCGCGTGTGTGGCTGATTCGCTTACACGCGCGTGTGTGGCTGATTCACTTTGCTGTTCACCCGCTGGGGCCGTCAGCCTCAGTGATGGGTGGAAAGGGGGTGCTGACGAAAGAAATCCTCGTTGCTGACATCCCCAAGACTTGAAGCCGTGCGCCTGCACTCTTTCCTCTCCAAAATAGCAAAGCTGAAGTATAGGTAGACAGGTTTCCAGGGTCCTTTTTCCTGAGAGAGACCAAAACCCAGAAAAGCAGTTTAGAATGAGTCCTAGAGCCCCCACACTGCCGTTTTGCTCTATTCCATTTTTTTAAAAAAAAGATTTATTTATTTGAAAGGCAGAATTAGAGAGAGAGAGAGAGAGAGAGAGACCGAGACCGAGACCTCCATCCAGTGTTCACTCCCCAAATGGCTGAATTGACTAGGGCTGGGCCAGACAGGAGCCAGGAGCTTCATCCAGGGCTCCCACATGGATGCAGGGCCCTAGTACTTGGGCTGTCTGCTGCTTTCCCGGCCGCTGGGTTGGAAGTGGAGCAGCCGGTGCACCTAAGGGACGCCGGCGGTGCAGCCAGCGGAGCAGGGAGCGGCCTTGCTCGCTGCATCCACCACAGCGCTGCCTCCCTCCCCTTTGTTTTTTTAAAGACAGCATTACAGAGAGAGAGGGAGAACTTCCATCTGCTGGTTTGCTCCCCAAATGGCCTCAATCTGGGAGCCTGAAGCTCCACCTCTGTCTCCCACATGGGTGCCAGAAGCCGAAGCGCTTGGGCTGTCTTTTGCTGCTTTCCCAGGCCATTAGCAGGGAGCTGGATCAGAAGTGGAGCAGCCAGGGCAGGAACCAGCTCCCCCGTGGGATGCCGGCATCGCAGGCTGTGGCCTAACCCGCTGTGCCACAGGGTGGACCCCTGCCTTGCTGCATCCCTGGACTCACTGCCCTGGTCAGCTTGCTCTTGGCCAGTGGGCTGATGGTGTTACAGGAAAGGGGCACACTCCAAGCACCATCTTAACTAACCACTGGGCCACATGCCTGCCCCAGCAGTTACTACCTTTAAAATTGTTATATAATTCAGGGCTGGCTTTTAGCTTTCGAATAAAAGCTACAGCCGTTTTGCTGTTGCTTAAGTTGCAGTTGATGAAGATAGGTGGCATTGATTGATATGTACACTTTAATGAACTCTTGCAGATGTTCATTGAACAAAACAAGCTCAAGAGACAAAGCCACCTTCTGCTGCAGAGCTCCGGCCCTGACCAGCAGCTTCTGAAAGCTTTAGACGAGAATGCAAAACTCACCCAGCTCCTTGAAGAAGAGCGAATTCAGCATCAGCAGAAGGTAAGAGATTGTCTTCTGGACTCTTAGGTGTACACACACATACACACACACATCATACACACAACACACACACATGCACACACACAACATACAACACACACATGCACACACACAACATACACACAACACACACTCAGACATACGCACACACACATAACACACACTCACATTCACACTCATACACACACTACACTCACATTCACAGTCACACACACATACACACATTCACACACACACATTCACACTCACACTTAAAAGGAGAGGAGCCCATCCAGTCACTTGTGGCTGGGTAGTTTGCCCTAGCCACTAGATTCTTCCATCGATTTTTAGGAAACAATAACTACCATGTGAATGTAATTTATTGTCCAAGTAAAACTTAGAGCACACCGTTGTAGGCTCCCTAGTCATCTGCAAATCGTCCAAAGGGTCAGAAGAAGCGAGAGAAAGCGATCTGGTACACAAGCAGATCGGGTAATGCCTGCTGTGGGAATCTGACTTTAGGAGAAATTGTGTTTTTTAGAGACTGCACACATCAGGAGGGTGTGTTGGGGTAACAGTGCTCGATGGGAGGGCACAGGTTTTATTCAGAGAGGGAGGAGAAGAAAGGCCCACATCAGTAGGAACTGTTTAGAGAGCACGTCTGATTTTGTAAACTTGGACAAATGTATGTGTTTAGAGACTTCCTGAGTGGGTGCTGCCGTGTGTCTCAGTGGAGCTGTTTCAGCGGACACGGCTGCCTGTGTGCTGTGCAGTCATGGCGCTGGGCAGGGAGGAGGAGGCGGGGGTGGAATAAAGGCTGAAATTAAAGAAGCCACTTAGGGAAAATTGCATCAGCGGTGGGCAGCAGTTAAGATGCCCGCATCCCACATCAGAGTGCCTGGGTGGGGTTCCCACCTCCAGCTTCCGACAGTGCAAGCCGCCAGAGGTAGTGGTGATGGCTCAAGTAATTGGGTTCCTGCCACCCCGGGTCGGGGTGGGGGGATCTGGATTGAGTTCCTGGCCTCACCCTGGCCATTGCAGGCACTTGGGGAGTGAACTAGCAGATTGGAGCTCTGTCTCTCCCTCTCTCCCCCCATCTCCATCAAAGAAATAAAACAACAAATAAAATACTGCTTGCAACAAGCCGTGAAGAAACGGCTGTTAGCTACTGTTTGTGATCACCTGTCAGTCTCTTTGAGCGATAGTAATATTTGATTCTGAAGTTTTTAAGAATGTGGTGGTGAGCTGATTCCTTCTGTCCTCAGCTGGAAATGCTGGCGCATGGGAGGAGTGGCTCTGGGTGGGTGGGTGGGTGGGGACACCAGCACTGGCCCCGGGAGAGAGCACTGGCCCAGGGAAGGAGGGGAGAATTCCCCCCCTCCATCCCCTTCTGTCCCTCTCCCTCCCTTCCTCTCTCTTTTCTTGTCCCTGTAGGTAGGAATTACCTTTTCACATTAAAAGAGGGAAAGAGAATGTCCTCCCCTGCCACATTTATTCTAGAATTTAATTTTTTGCTCTAAAAAGTCCAGGCATTTGCAGTTAACTCCTTCAGTAAGTAACACAGACCTAGAGCCCACTCAGTGTTCTGGGGAACAGGACTAAAGTGGCATGGACACCTTGTCGAGGGGGGTACTGAAGACGGAATACAACTTACGAATGGAATCATAGCAGTCACTACTTCTACGACTTCTGCTGTCCCCTTATTCTGGAAAATCTTTCATGCAAGGGGCTTGCAGTATTTCTTACCTGTCTGTAAGTTTTCCTTGCCAAGTAAGCAATTTGTAAAACACAACTGCATTGTTTTTGCAGTCCTAAAAAATAGCATATATTATGGGCCAGCACTGTGGCGCAGCAGGTTAACACCCTGGCCTGAAGTGTGGGCATCCCATGTGGGCGTCGGTTCTAGACTCCGCTGCTCCACTTCTGATCCAGCTCTTTGCTGTGGCCTGGGAAGGCAATAGAAGATGGCCCTAGCCCTTGGGCCCCTGCACCCGCATGGGAGACCCAGAAGCTCCTGGCTTCAGATTGACGCAGCTCTGGCCATTGCGGCCAATTGAAAAGTGAACCACCAGATGGAAGACCTCTCTCTCTCTCTCTCTCTCTCTCTCACTCTCTGCCTCTCCTCTCTATGTGTAACTCTGACTTTCAAATAAATAAATAAATCTTTTTTAAAAAATAGCATATGTTCCTTTTAAGAAAAATTTTTTAAATGTTGGAAAAAGTTAAGATTACCCAAGAATCCCACATTTCAATACATACCTAAATTTTATACAGAAATATATTTTATGTGTATGTATTTTGTATATATTGCTTGTTCAAATGAAATAATACCTTAGCACCATTTTATAATGGTAACATCTTCTCATGGCAGTATATAGCAAGTATGTGATTTTGAAATGCTTGTGTGGCATTTTATTAATGAACATACCATAGTTTATTAGATCAGCAGTGCTGTGCACATTCAGCATATCCCAGCTTTCACCGTCACAAAGAAGACCATAGTGTGTTTATTCGCAGGCTTGTCTGAGGGCTTTTTAAAGCAGATTCCCAAAGTTGGTGCCGTTGGACCAGAGATCTTTGCTTCATTGGAGGCTTTGATGCTTGCTTCCAAATTGGGACTTTCAGAGATTTAAATACCACCTGAATTTTTCTCTTGAAAATGAATACAAAAGCGTTAATCTTTTTTCAATGAAGTTTTAGGTATTTTACTTTTGGGAACCCATGTTTAAAAGTTAAAGTGGCTGGTATTTATTTATTCATTTATTTTAAAGATTTATTTATTTATTTGAAAATCAGAGTTACACAGAGAGAGAGAGGTCTTCCATCCAGTGGTTCACTCCCTCATTGGCCACAACAGCCAGAGCTGCACCGAGCCAGGAGCCTCATCCGGCTCTCGCACGTGGGTACAGGGGCCCAAGGACTGGGGTCATCTTCTACTGCTTTCCCAGGCCGTAGCAGAGAGCTGGATCAGAAGTGGAGCAGCCAGGACTAGAACCGGCGCCTATATGGGATGCCGGTGCTTCAGGCCAGGGTGTTAACCCACTGAACCACAGCACCAGCCCCTATAGTAAGTTTAAGTTAAAGAGCTGATAATGATTTTAAGTCTTACCTATACCCAGAATATATGTGGCATTCAGGACAGAGTAGAATCTTTGTTGTAAAGTTAAAAACAATTTATTTTTCCCCTTTCTTTTCTTTGAAGAGGAAAACCCATCACCCCACGAGAGTTTGCTTGTAACTTACAGGTCAAAGACTTAGAGGAGCGGCTGGAAAACGAAGCCCTGCACAAAGAGATCCACAGCCTCAAGCAGCAGCTGGAACTCCTGGAGGAAGACAAGAAGGAGCTGGAACTGAAGTACCAGAGCTCGGAGGAGAAGGCCAGGAACTTGAAGCATTCCGGTAGGAGCGCGGCGTGGGCTGCGTGGGCCGCCGTGCGTGGTCGCTGGCCTGGGAGCTTGCCCGCCCGCTGCAGCAACTAGCCAGTCCTGGCCGATCCCTGAGTGTGAGGGAAGGCGCGGCGATGCGAGCCGAGCCCTCGGTTCCTCACTCTGGCCATTCAGTGAGCTGCAGAGCCTCTGCGAGTCTCACGTGCAGGATCAGGCACAAAGATGCCGCTGGCCCGCCCTCGGGGGGAGCATTCACTACCTACTCGCTGGATTTTGTTCACTTTTGAGGAAAAGAGTTAACCTTTTTTGTACTACCTTCATCTTGGGTATCTAATTCCACACATGAAATAATACTTTCTATATCACGTCTCACGTCTCACCGGGAAACGGGTAACAATACGTGTATTAAATGGGAAAACTTGTAAAGCGCCTGGGGGTTCTTAAGGACTTGCTCGTTTCGCTGTGGAAGGCTTAGCAGGAAGGTGAGTCGGATTCCTGTGCGGGCCTGGGTCCAGGGCTCTGCTGGGAGCTGGGTAATTGTAGGGGGCTGGTTCGTTCCCTTTATAACAGCTGCAGTGCTCACTTCAAGTCGTTCTGGTTAATTTTACATTAGAGTTTTGAAATATGTACAGAAGAACCATATAGACTTTTTTTCCTTTAAAAAAAAATTCAGTGCTTTGTAACCCACAGTGGAACTTGGATACAGTTTATTTTTTAAAAATCGCCGTTCTTTTTAGTAGCCTGTAGCCGAGGCCGTCTTGATGGTGAACTGAAGAGGTGGAAGCCTGAGACACTTGAGATTCAGCGCTGTGTTTTATGCCCAGCCCTACCTGAAAAATGCAAAGGGCAGCGAGCGCACTGTGCCTTTGACAGACATCGCATATGAAATGACTGGAGGGTTCTTGTTAGGGAGTGCGGCCTGTTGGCAGGGGCAGGGGCAGGAAATGGACAGACCCTCAGAGTGCCCTAGTCCTGGATAGTGAGCAGGCAAGTTGCCTGCGGGTGTAGACTGCCACAGTACTTGCACAGGAGCCCCTGTCGTCGGCATCAGCACCTGGGAGAGCACTTTGCACCGAGTCCCCGGGAGTTGGGCACGGGCTCCAGCAGCGCCGTGCCTGCACAGGCCCTTTCCCATGGCTGCTGCTCAGGAAACCGGATTCGTGCATGGCTTGAATGAATCGAGTGAGCGATTTGTATTTCCAGAAGCTCTTCACAAGACCAGGAAGTCTCTGAGTTACAGACATCCGGGTGTCGGAGTCTGGTTACAAAGCAGGACTCTGGAATTTTCAGTGTTGGAGGACGAGGAAGCAGAGGAGAGACGTGCAGCCATTCAGATTTGCAGCTCAAGGGCATCTTTGAAATCAGTTCTCGGCCACTGCACTTCTAGCGGCAAGCCTTAGCAGTCTCTGCGTTTGAGTAGTACACTCCTTGTTAACAGATGTTTCTTCAGCCTGCTCAGTCCTATCTTCTACCTTTCAGGCATTGGCTGAGATTTTTCTTTTTTCTTTTTTAAAAGTTATTTATTTATTTGAAAGACAGAGTTAGAGAGAGAGAGAGAGAGAGAGAGATATCTTTCATCTGCTGGTTTACTCCCCAGATGGCCGCAATGACTGGAACTGAGCCAATCAGAAGCCAGGAGCTTCTTCTCAGTCTCCCATGTGGGTGCAGGGACCCAAGGACTTGGGCCATCTTCTACTGCTTTCCCAGGCCACAGCAGAGAGCTGGATCAGAATTGGAGCAGCCAGGACTCGAACTGGCATCCCATATGCAGGCTGTGTCTTCACCCGCTACGCCACAGCACCTGGCCCTGAGTTTTTTCTTTATGAAAGTTGTGTATTCAGCAAAATGAAGGCAACATTTTGCTCGAATGGCCCTTCTTGCATTAGTGATAGGCCAGATAATAAAAAATGTGAAAAGTTTTGCAGTTCCTACTGAGGTTTCTAACTTTGCCTTAATAAAAAGCACTTGATTTTGAGAGAGGTTATATATTTTGTTACATGTGTCAAAGAGGCCTACTTGCTTATTTCCGCTTTCTTCTGAATGCTTGCTTTCCTTGCAGTGGACGAACTCCAGAAACGCGTGAACCAGTCTGAGAATTCAGTACCTCCACCCCCTCCTCCTCCACCGCCACTCCCCCCTCCGCCTCCCAACCCCATCAGGTAAGCACGGCCGGGAAGACCACTCTGCCTCAGACCTTATCTCTTGGCACAGGACCTGAAGGCTTTGCTAATGGTATTATCTTTTATTGATTTATTTTTAAATGATCAGCTTAGGTCACAGGGCAGTAAAAAGTCTAAGATAGCAGGTGCTGCTTCTCTCGGAAAACGTTCTGAGGGTCAGTGTGATGCTCCTCCTAGTGTCTGAGGATCTTGGATGTTCCTGGAGCGAGCTCGCCTGTGGCCTGGTGGTTACGGAGCCTGCCCCACACTGGTGTGCCTGGCTTCTGCTGCTGGCTCTGGCTCCCCACGCCAGCATCCTGCCAGGAAAGACCCTCGGCGGCGGCTGTGATTGGAGCTGAAGTAGCCGGGTTCCTGCCACTCACTCCGGAGACCTGGGTTGTGCTCCTGGCCCCGGCCCTGGCCCAGCCTCAGCTGACCATAGTGCACATTTGGGGAATGAACCAGCAGGTGGGAAATCTGTCGGCCTCTGTCTCTTTGTCTCTTAGTCTCTTAAATAATAAATTTGAAAACCTTTTTAAAGATTTATTTAGTTACTTGAGAGGCAGAGTTGCAGACAGAGGGAGACAGAGAGAGATCTCCCATCCACTGGTTCACTCAGCAAATGCTCACAACAGCCAGAACCAGGTCAGGCCTAAGGGAACTCAGTCCAAGTCTGCCACACGTTGGCAGTGACCTAACTGCTTGAGCCATCACCTGCTGCCACCCAGGGTGCTTACTAGCAGGAAGCTGGAACTGGGAGTGGAGCCAGGACCCAACCCCAGGCACTCCAGTATGGGTTGCAGGCATTCTGTGCGTTTCTTAAATGCTATGCAGAAGGCCCACCTCTAAACTTATTGTTTTAATTGCCGTTTTCCATGTACTTTTTGAAGTACTGTTGTGTATAGTGTGGGCCTTAAAAAACATCTGGCGAAGCAGTTCCGTGGCCTGCACGTGTGTTCTGAGCTGGCGTGCCTTCTGTGTTCCAGGAGCTGCACTTGGGTTTTCCATCTTAGATGCTCTGTGAATTTCAGCCTACAACATTGGGATTTCCTGTAAAACCAAGGAATTTGGAGCTTCGCTAGAATGTTTGCATCTTTTTCTCCACTAATCTGAGTTTGAAAAGCTCTGGTGTGCTCAGTTCTTTTAGAAGTGAAAGTACTAAATTAAAACTTAAACGCAAATTGTTATAAATCAGTAATTAAATGAAAAGTGCTAATTATTTCTATCTCTAACCTTATATTTAAACCTTTAAAAATGCTGAAGGAGGAACCACCCATAAGAAAAATAATTTATGTTTAGATTCTGGCAAACAGGAAATCGTGTTTGCAAACAGGGATTGGCATTTTTTGGAAGCCTAGCACGGCTGTGTGGCACTGGGTGCGTGGCACTGGGTGCCTCACCAGAACGCACCGGAGGAAGACTTTGCCGCCTTTATGGTTCTGCGTGTGCCGGCCGAATTGCACAAGGCGGCCTGCTTGCCAGGGAGACAGCTTAGCTCCTCAGGTCGTGAGTGATGCTGGCTGCTTTTAAAGAAATGATTTATTCTTTAACAAACAGCATTTAAACTTTTGCAAGGTGTTTTTTTTTTAACCTTTCATTAACTCATGCGATTTGTTTAATCCTTTCACACAGAGAGGCCATTTATTCACACTTTGCACCTTTGCTGATCCATGTGAATAGAATGCATAGCGTGTTCCTCCCACACAACTCTGAAAGTGGGACTTTGCCTTTTAAAAAGATTCTCATTAGTTTTCCTTACTGAGTAAGGTATGACATAATCTACTTTAAGCCATTGAAGTCGTTAAGGCAACATAATTTTTACACGTGATCGATCTGAGAGTCAATTGAAAGAATTCCAGGTATTTAAAATTCCTTCTCTCCTGGGTAGCTAAGTCTGTAGGAGATATTCTGAATTTGACATTTAAAATTGGAAATTCGTCACTTTGATCTTTCTCTAAGGTCCAGAATTTTGAGCTGATAGGAAAGGTCACTTCTGTCTGTGAGGAGGGAGAACTATGAAAAAGCAATTTAGAATCTTGCTGTTGGCCTGTAATTTTTAGTCTCAGAACTGTGGAGAGCCCCTGGAATTAAAAGTGAAGTATAACCTAAATAGAATTGTTTTGCAAAGAGCTCTTTATGGTTACAGTGGGAAATGAATGTGGAACTCAGGACCACGAATGTCTCAAGCATGAACTCTTGTATAAGGCTCTTTAAAGAAAATTGTTATTGAAAAATGTGAATGATTTTTATTACAAGCAGAATTTTAAACAGTAAAGGACATGATTTTTCAGGGAAAAAATGAATTTTTCTTCTTTTTGCTGAGGAATGCTTTCTTGTCAAATATCCTTGCATGTGTATTGCGTTTCAGTGGGCTTTGAGTGCACTGGTGGAGGTGCTCCGACTTTGTTCCCAAGCCGTTTGTTTTACCCCAAAGTGAGTGGGGGGAAGATGAGGGCCCATCGGCTTTTTCAGTGGCTTTATTGCCTTACCCTCTCCTTGCCCGCTCGTTTGACCGGACAACAGGAAGGAAAGAGGACGAGAGTAAGAAGCGTGCTTTGCTCATTTTTCCCAGTGGTAATAAAAGTAAAGCAGGTCCTGGCGTGTGTGGTTCCTGGGGAGGGATGGGTGTGTTTGTTGGGGGTCCCCAGGAGATGGAACCAGCAGACTGTAGGTACAGAGCTGTGGATACAGGTAGATAGAGCTACGCATGGGTGTACTGTGAGGAACTGGCTCGTGAGATCAGAGAGGCTGACTGGTCCTGAGACCTTAGGGGGAGCCAGCAAGCCGGAGCCCAGGAGAGCCACTGCTGCCCTTCCAGGCTGAGGCCCAGGAGAGCCACTGCTGCCCTTCCAGGCTGAGGCCCAGGAGAGCCACTGCTGCCCTTCCAGGCTGAGGCCCAGGAGAGCCACTGCTGTCCTTCCAGGCTGAGGCCTGAGGCCAGGAGGACCTGCGCTCTGGTTCCATTCTGGAACCCTGACCCTATTCATTTGCTCAGTAGTCTGAGCCCCATCGGGACGGTTGGCTCCTTTTCAACATTGCAGATGATTTTCCTCTGGGCACCGTGCCTGTGCTTCAACTCAGAACATTTTTTAAAAAGATTTATTTATTTGCTTGAGAGACAGAGTTACCACAGACAGAGAGAGAGACAGATCTTCCATCCGCTGGTTTACTACCCAATGGCCACAGTGGCCAGAGTTGGGCTGATCCGAAGCCAGGGGCTTCTTCTGGTCTGTACGTGGGTATAGCGGCTCAGGCACTTGGTCCATCTTCTCCTGTTTTCCCAAGCCATCAGCAGGGAGCTGGATTGGAAGTGGAGCAGCCAGGACTCGAAGTGGTGCCTGTGTTGGCACTGCAGGCAGATGGTTAACCTACTACACCACAGTGCCTGCCCCACTCTCTCATCCCCTTAGGTGGTTTGCACTGATGAGTGTGTCTGTTTACTCCATGTAGGTAAACATATTGAAATACTCGGAGCAGTACAGCTCACTTCCTGATAATGCACTGTCAGGATTTCCTTCCAGAAACAGAGGTGGGCTCAGAGCAGCGGGTGGCCACAGCCTCAGGGGGGCCCCGCCCGCCTCCCCCCAGGTCCACACGGACCTGTGTCCTGCTTCACCCATGGACTGCGCAGGTGACGGGAGGGAAAAGCGAACAAAGAGAGCTGACCCTATTTCATTCCTTGTAGCTTCTGGAATGAGATGTGCTCATTTTAAACTTGTGTGTGCATTAGAATCTCCAACTTTTGTGGAAACGACTTAATTCCGTTCTTGGTCGTTGTGAGCATAGGGGACAGAAACCAGGAGAAGTCAGAAGCGTGGGGACTGGGGTAGCTCAGGATCTGATTATTGTTAACTGTGCCTTATGGGAGATGGTCCAGTCTCTTTGGGAGGTTTAAGAAAGTATGATGAGAAAGGGGATGAAGTGGAAACTAAAAATAAACTAAAATAAAGTAAAAAAAATCTAAAAATAGGTCGCTAACACACACTGGGTTGCCATGTCGTCCGAGCTGGTGTCGCTCTGTGTGTCCAGGCATCCCTTTTCCCAGGGACTGCGTGATGCCACTCCTGTCCTCTGAGTGTTTGTTTTCCCTGGCTGACTTCCCAGCTCATCTCCCTCAGCCTTATTGTGTCTTAGACGTTCACTACATGGAAGACATCCACTGTGCAGCTGGTAAATTCTTGATTCATTTTTCAGGGCCATCATTTTACGTGGGAAATAACAACAATGTCTAAGGGACACAGCCACTGTTTCAGAATAATGTACAGCGAGCTTTCGTGTGCTCAGCAGGCCGCTCACATTGCAGAGCCACGCCGGCCTCTGGGGTCCTTGCCTAACCCACCTCTACTCCTCCCTACTCACTGTCCTGCCATTTGTGATGATCATTTATTTTTATTTTATTTATTTATTTTTGCCAGGCAGAGGTAGACAGAGAGAGACAGGGAGAGTTATAGACAGTGAGAGAGAGACAGAGAGAAAGGTCTTCCTTCTGTTGGTTCACTCCCCTAATGGCCACTATGGCCGGTGCTGCGCCTGTCCGAAGCCAGGAGCCGGGTACTTCCTCCCAGTCTCCCATGCGGGTGCAGGGACCCAAGCACTTGGGCCATCCTCCACTGCCCTCCCGGGCCACAGCAGAGAGCTGGACTGGAAGAGGAGCAATCGGGACAGAATCCGGCGCCCCAACCAGGACTGGAACCTGGGGTTCTGGCACCACAGGTGGAGGATTAGCCTAGTGAGCCACGGCGCTGGCCCATTTACTTGTCTTTTTTTAAAGGAACATTTTCCTGCCTACACACGTATCCTTTGAGGGGCAGAAAGGATGTGGTACCTGTCTTCACCCCTCAGAAGGGTTGTAGCCAGCACTCCTGTAGCAAGGTCCAGGTGACTCAGAGTTTGGCCCGACACTAGAGCCTTCAGACTACAGACCCAAAGGACCAGAGGAAGCTTGTGTGATGGGGTTCAGTGAGAAGCAGACAGCTGTGTAGACTGACGACAGAGGGGTGGGGTGTGATGGTAGCAGGCTGAGAGGGGCCGCCTGAGGATGCCTGGCTGGTTTTTTTTGGCCTCTCTGCACATTCCTTCGCCTGCAGGCATGGGGCAGGACCCCTTTTGGAATGAGGTCTCATGCCTGCCGTCAGGCGGGGTGCCTCAGAGGGTTCCTTTAGGGCCAGTACCTGCACAGGAAGGGCAGGCACTATTTCTAGTTTGCTTGGCTTACCTTGGGGAAGAGCAATTCTGGTTTCCACGAATCACTTCCAGGGAAGGGAACGGGGGAAGGTCAGAGGGAGACCTCACTCGGAGGCCCTCCCGGAGTCCCTGCTTTTGTCCAGCGTGCCAGTGTGCTCTGCTTGTGTTTTGTGAGCCCCAGAAATTCCTCTACTGCCAGGAGCGTCTCCAGGGCCTGTTTGGAAACTCGATGGGATTGGGACTGTCCTGTGTGTGTTGTGTCTTGCTCTGTTCACGCGACACTATTTTGCAGTCCTTCCGTGTTCATTGATGCACAGTGTACCACGCGAATCCATTGTGCTGTTGACAGACACTGGAGTTCTTAGGGTTTGGGGGCATCACGGCAGTGCTACTCGAGTGTTCCCGGCCCAGCGTACCGGTTCCTGGGGGTCCCGGCTCCTAGTCCTCTTCCTCTGCGCTAGATGAAGCCAGGGGGCTTTCCGCAGTGGCACCATCAGTGTCTGTTACCCTCCTCCCGAGAATTCCTCCCCTGCCCACCGACTCGTGATATTCCCAGGCTGCAGTCTGTCCACTTGTTAAGTGTAGACTTGCACTGCAGGATGGGTTTAGTTTGTGTTTTCCTAATTACAGTGAAGTCAGGCCCCTTTTTTCGTTATGTGTATTGGACATTTTGGCATTCTCCTCTGTGGAGTTTCCAGGTTTTTGTCCTTTTTTTAATATATATTGGGTTCTCTGCTCGCTCTCACTGATTTGTGTAATTTATATGTCCTGTGAATTATCTTTGTGACTTACCATAGTCTTTCACATACAAAGGTTTAAAAATTGTAAGGTGGTCAGATTGATCAGAATCTGTATTTTACAGATATTTTTAAAACACAGACCGGAGAGATGGTGGTCCCAATACATTTTTATCACAAAACACTCTGTCTGCATCGAGCAGATTCCAGGGTGTCCGTGGCCACGTTTCCCAGGGCGCTGTGTGCTGACAACGCGCTCCCTCCTCTCTGAGGCACTCCCTGGCCCTCTCCCCTTCCCTCTCCCCTCTCCCCTCTGCTGCAAACCCAGCGCATCAACAGCTGCCTCTGGACGTTGGCGCATGGAGACCGAAGATTTTTGTGTTTTCCTTTACAGATGTGTTATATCTTGTACCAGTAGCTACAGAAGTCCTCTCCCTCCATTCCTTAACTTGGTTTTACACAGAAGGGATGAGACATATTTACCTGCTGAAAAATGAGGAAAAGTTTAGTGTTAGTGAAAGGAGAAAGTCGACTACTTTAATACTGCGCCTACAGAAATGTCATGTTTTTACTGATGATTTAGATTCTACATGTTTTAGTTTCTCAGTCACAAGGCCTCCGGTAATGTCCTGCATTTTTCTTCCTTCCGAAGATCTCTCATGTCCATGATCCGGAAACGATCCCACCCCAGTGGCAGTGGTGCTAAGAAAGAAAAGGCAGCGCAGCCAGAAGCAGGTAAGCCTGGTTCCGTGTGATTCGCGTCGTGCGGTTTCTGCATTCGCGTCTTGGTTGAGTTCCTGACTGCGTGCAGGCTGTTGAAAGGGAGGTGTGCAAGTTCACAGTCGGTACCCGTGAAGCTCTCCTGTGTGTCCAGAGGAGAGAAGCAGGTGCTTATCCCAGGGATGCACTGGGAAGAAGGGGTACTGGGAGCTGCTCTGGTGTGTAAGGACAAGAGAGGGAGGAACTACAGATGGGGGCGTCCCGGGGCGGGGTGGGGAGGGGAATTCTTGCTGTTGATAGCAGCTGAGCTAGCTACCCGCTGGGTGTTGTGTGCTGGAGACACAAAGTATAAACATTACCGATACAAAGTATAAACGTTACTGTCTGCTGTGCTGGGCTGGGAGTAATAAACAAGTGGCCGACCAGGTGGATGCATTGTCTTCAAATTCAGTTTCTGTTGGGACTGTGCAGCAGCTGTCAGAGGCTCTGAGATGAGGCGGGTGGCCTAGGCATCACCCGGGCAACTGTCAGGCGGAGTAGTTGCACTTAGTGTGAGGGAGGGGCTCAGCGCGTTAGGGCACTGGAAGGAAGCTGGTCGGGCTGACCGTGGGGCGAGTGGGGGCGAGAGGGAGCGAGAGGGAGCTCGGGCCTGTGGCCAACGTTTGGAATTTCTTCTAAGGGCAGTACAGGCTGTAAGTAGGAGTGCAGCGTGGGAGGGTTTGGGCTGGGGGAGTGGACGGGAGTCAGTGCAGCGGTGCGTGGGAGTGGTGATGGTGGCGTGGGCGACGTCACGGTAGGTTGAGGCACTGTTTGGGGAGGGGAGGCCACAGGACCCTACAGTTCAGGGGAGAGTTGGACACGGAGGGAGAAGGGGTTGAGGCAGAGGCGCCGTGGCCTGCTGCAGAGCCGGTTGACAGAGCCGTCAGCAGTTGCGTGTGCAGCCTCCGGAGAGCCGAGGCCTGAGAGGCCGGCCCGGAGCTCTGTCCTGTATGCCCACAGACTGTAGAGCCCACGTTGGACTCCCCAGGGTTTGCTCAGCGCTTGCTGGCTACAAGGCCCGGTGGAGTCGCCTGGTTCAAGCCCAGGTTGGCCGACTCCCTCCCGGCCCCCTTTTCCATATCATTGCTGTGCCGGCTTCTCCGATCACGGGCCTGATCCGGTTGTCCTACCTCTGCAGACGTCCTGCACGAGCACAGGATCCACACCCTGCACTCTGCCTGTTGGCTTTGGCTTCGGCCTGCCATCTCGTGGCCTGTCTCGCTTTGGGTTGGGCCTTTCCGCTCAGCCGCTGTGCCTTTGCTCGTCTCCTCCCCCCTTCCAGAATTGCTCTCACGTTCCTTGGTAGTGACAGCAAGATGCTGTTCTGCCTGTGTGGCCCCTGTGCAGGTTCCAGACGGGTGACCTGTGTGCTGTAGTCTCTTCCTCCCCTGTGAGTTAATGCCGGGGTCAGTGCCGCACTGCCGTGTTTTGCGGGAGCGGCTTCCTCTCAGTTCTGTCCCACTCCTCGCCAGTGCCCCGGCTCCAGCGTTTGAATTCTGCCCACACCTGTGCCCCTGCAGACTGCAAGCTCCCGGAGGGTTTACTCTGAGCCACAGCCTCCGCAGCCTCACTGCAGAACGAGTGGGGGTGGGGCTGCGTCTCTCTCTCAGCAGGAACCTTGCCGCTCCATCACCAGGGAACCTGCACCGGCTTTCTGAGCCTGCCTCCCATTCGGCAGCTTCCTGCTGTCTTGTTGAAGTCAAGGAGCTTTCGTTACCTTGATGACCTCACGTCAGATCTGAACATGGGTACTTTAGAAATTTCGTGTGTTGCAGTGGCATAAGATTTTCTTTAATGCCTTAAAAAAAGTGAAAGAGAAAAGTAGTCCCGTGGAATTGAGAAATTCATTTCAATTTCTTCCGGGTAATAACAGAGGTTTAACTGAGTAACAAGGTGATGGTTTTGTCTGAGGGTTTCATTTTTTTGTTTTGTTTTGTTTTGGAGGAGCTAACTTATTTTTCAAGTAGGTCTTAAAATTTAAGCCCCAATTAATTACATGGAGCTTTTTGATCCAAGACTGACCTTGAAGCACTAACTCAGAGAACATTTGATTTTGTTTTCTGTGGCAGTTCAATAACATTAGACCCGTTGTCTTCATCTGTCCCTTTGCTTTAATCTCCAGGACCCTACATATTTCTATTGTCCCCCTGATTACACGCTTTTGTGAGACAATTACCAACTGCGTGATTGCAGAAAGAATTACAAAACATACCATGAGCTCCCCGTGGGTGACTCTTGCCGATTTATTAGAACTGCTTAACAGTTCAGAAGTTTGTATGGATTGCTTTTTGCTATTTCACGACCAGGGTCGCCGAGAGAGAAAGCTTGTGCCGCTAACCTAGCGTTGCCTTGTGTTGTGCCTGAGTAGGGAATCTGATAAGAGTGATTTCTTTTCCTTGAGGCCAATTAAGCCTGCACATTTGGAAAAGGCTGAGAAATTAAAGCCTGGGTTTTAATCTGTACACAATACAGATAGCACACTTCCCGGAATTATCACTGAGATTCTGGCAAGCAGATATAGGGAACCACTTGGAATTCCTGCTATGTTAGATGCTGTAGCAGCTTTGAATGCTGTAGACCACGGTTCTCCATCTGTCTGCCTTCATTAGGCTTTGTGTGGTGCGTTTAATTGGGTTCAGCATTGCTGACGGAGGGCTAATCTGTTGGTAGGCTGTGTTCCCATCATCACACACCTCTTCCTGGTCCTGCTCAAAATGGCAGGCTTCCTGCAAAAGCCAGCGTTTTTCTGAGACTCTTTTCTAAATTCCCAGGGGTAAATCCCGTACCCAAACCAGGTGCTTGGCAGAGCTGGGTTTCAGCTCCCGGGATTTTGAATCGGGTCAACAGACGCTCAGGGCCGCGCGCGCGCGCAGTGCACAGGGAATGAGTGGGTGAGGAGAAGAACGCGTGAATTTCTCCCGCAGTCTGGGTCCGTCACACCCCTGTTGACCTGCGTGAGTGTTCAGAACAGGCTGCCCGGAAGACGCTGCTCAGGACCACACTGTGGGTCGACCCGCAGTTCTGTCATCTTCCCGTCACCGGTGGATGGGTTCCAACTTTGGTGGCCATGTTCCCCACGTCTGGCAAAAGAGACTCTTGACTTCTGGATCTGAAAGGCGATGCGTGGTGTGTGTGTCGGAGGAGAAGCTTACATGGGGTTTGGTGCTGTGCGTGGTTTCAGACGTCCCTGGGGGTCTCAGCCTGTGGATGGGGAGCCCTGCTCTAGTTTCTATTTCAGCAGCTGCTGAGCCTGACACACTGCATTTGAAGTCAGGACTGAACACAGCAATGATCCCATCACTGTGGTCTGCAGAGGTCAGATTGATGGAAAGTTCTAGACTTTCTTATTGCTCCCCAAGGCACTTACTTAAGAAGAATGGCTTCCCAGGGTTATAGAGAAGGACCTTACAGCAAGGAAAAAAGCTGTGACTTAGGCCTCATTAGCACAAAGGCTGATCCTGGTGCTAACTGGCCTGGGCACAGGGTTGTGGTCGCCTTGGTTTTTGGGGTTTACTCCCACTCGGGCAGGAAAAATCTCAACAGCCGGTTAATGCCAGAACTCAGAGGTCAGTCCACACGTACTGACTGCGTGGCTGCCATACAGCAGGCAGTGCAGAGTGTGTTCAAGATGCCGTGTGGGAGTTCTGCTGGAGCGACATAAATGTGAATGTGTTGGCCAGCGGGACATGAGAGCCATCCGGAGCTGTGCGCTGTGGTGATAAACATTCCCAAATGGTTCAGAGCTTTTGGTCAGCCTGTTCTGCAAGCGAAGCAAATCTCACCATCCAGATTAAGCTGAAGGTCACCTGAGTTGTTTGCATCTAACCGATACGTGTCTCAGCAGTTTTGTTGTTGCTATTTTTGTACGGTACGGTGGTGCAAAGGTTAGATATTTGCCAATGTTTTTATCAAATTCAGTCGCTTAATTGCATTCATTGCTAGATGTATGTTTTCTTTTTTTGAAAATTTGTGTGTATGTGCATTTTTGTTTACTTTGAGAGGCAGAAAGAAAGGGAGAGGGAGACCTATACATGGGAGAGAGGTGGGGAGGCACAGACACTCCCATCTGTCGGTTCACTCCCCAAATGCCTGCTGTGTTCCCTGCCTGGGGCTGAAGCTAGGAGCCAGCAACTCAGTGCAGGTCTCGGCTTGGGCGACAGGAGCCCAGTCCTTGAGCCTTTCCTTCAGCCTCCAGGGTCTGCACCTCACGAAGCTGGAGGCGGGGCAGAGGCGGGAGCCCAGTGCTGCAGGCACTCTGCTGCGACCTGGGGACTTGATCGGCATCCCAGCCACTGGGCTGATTGCCCACCCCGGGTGTTTTCTTCCTCCTCTTTTAAAATTTGTTTGTTTGTTAGAAAGTCAGAACTACAGAGAGAGAGAGAGAGCGAGAGAGCCAGCCTCCATCTGCTGTTTCATTCCCCCAGATGGCAACAAGGGCCATGGCTGAGCCAGGCCAAAGCCAGGAGCTTCTTCCAGGCCTCCGGGGCAGGCGGCCTCCCGGGCGGGCAGCAGGGCCCGAGCACTTGGCCGTCCTCCACGGCTGAAGTGGAGCCGCACCTTCCCCTCTTGTGCCACAACAACACCGGCCCCTGAATGTTTTCTCTTAATGGTTGATGATTTTAAAAAGATGTGAAAAAGGTTGTCTTAAATATTTCCTTTCCATGTGATTTCTCAACAAAAGACGGCAGCTTCAAAATAGATCTCAGCTGTTTACTGCACATTTTCTGACTGTGGGCTTCTTCCAGTGAGGAAACAACTTCCTTGACTCCCCTCCCCCCATGTTTCTCAGATGGATTTTGGTAACTTTTCCTTCTTTGGGCTGATTTCTTTGACATACGGTGTAGCTGCAGTTATAGCAGCATCTTTGAGACAAAGATGAGTGACTGTTTGGGATTAGGTGCAAAGCTGGACTTTTAAAGAACAAGAGCATTTCAGATTGTTACATTGTCAGGTGTACAAATCTACTTTAGCACACGTATGGCCATACTGATTTGCTTCCATGCTACATATTCGGTGTTAATGTTTACAACTCTCATATTTCTGATTTTATCTTTGATTTAAAAGTATACATATATTTTACAAAAGTGCTGGCTGGTAGCTGTTAACTTTACAAGTTACTCATATTCTGCACGGTGCAGTGTTTCTAAGTTACCGACCATAGGGATTGGCTGCTTTCTTGTAATAAAACATGACTTTTGTATGTGTTCTTTGGACAGCTGAAGAAGTCACAGATCTAAAGAGGCAAGCAGTGGAAGAGATGATGGATAGAATTAAAAAGGGGGTTCACCTCAGACCCGTTAATCAGACGACCAGGCCCAAGGCACAGGTAGGCCACTGACGGATGCTTCTTCTCTCCCCCACCCCAGAATTTCCTTTCTGAAAAACGTAAAAATCTGAAATTTGACGAAAGCTACAGCAGGACTGATTGTCACAGCCTAGGGTGAGCCGTGTGTGTCCTAAAAGCTTTCGCATCTGTGGACGCCTGTTCTGGGAGGGTTTGATCTGGGCCATGCTGAACACAGATCGGCGTGGAAGTTGGCTGTGTCCGTGCGGGCAGGGTGCTGACATCGCTGTGCCGTGGCACCCGCGGCTCTTGGCGCCGTCCCTGTTCTTTGATTCCTGGTTGTTCTGTGTACCAGTGCATCCCCAGATGCATGGAGGTGAAGCAGCAAACAAAGCAGAGTCCTTGCCTTCCCGAAGCTGCCAGTTTGAGGGGGCGCAGCTCATGTAATAAGGACAAGAACAGCACCAAGACAGGCTGTGAGAAGCAGTGAGGTTTCCTTCAAGGTTGGGCATTCCTGTTGCACATGTATTTCAGGCCATTTCAAGGAGGAAATTTTGTATCTGTGGAGCATCGAGTGTCTCTGAACAAGACCCCAGTGGGTACAGCAGGGGTCTCGAGTCTGACTTAGCACTGCCCCCTTCCTCTGTGTCGTCCACATTAAACAGACCCCGTGATGGAGTTTCTGGCAACTTCCGGGAACAGTGCTTCCCCTGCCCTCCCGGCCGTCGTCCGTCCTCCCTTGCTTTGCTTTCTTTCTTCACTCGAATGAGATGTCAGCAAACTGTTCCTCCATCTTCCCACCACACTAGCTTTGGTTCCTTCTCCCTCGAAGGCCGCCCTCCTCACCTTCTTGGATGTGTCTGTCCCAGGGTCATGGGGTTCACATCACAGCCAGGCCAGGTGAGAGCGGCCCTGGTGTGCACCGTAGCTGGGAGGGAAGACAGCACAGCCACCTCCAGGGCGGATCACGACCACTGCAGCCGGACAGAGCTTTGGCCAGCCATGCAGAGTCCTCCCGCCTGGGCCCGGGCTAACTCACGGGGCTGTTAGCAGGATCAAATGGAAGAACATAGGAGAGAAAACACTGTAAGACGAGGGTCTGAGTGCCGCTGTGGGAAAGAATACATTTTGATGACTTTCAGCAAAACCAGACTGCCACTAGAGAAAAATGCAGCTGAGGGGGAAAACTTCCTCAGGCACAAGCCGCGTCCCCTGTGCGCGTCCACTCTCCCAGTGCCCTGGTGCCCTCTCTCGCTTCCCGCGGGCCCTCCCCCACTCCCACGTTACTCCGTGTCAAGTCAGAATCTGGCTCTGTGGAAGCCTGGGTTGTTTTGCTGGTAATGATTAAGCCGGGAAGAAGTTGTGCACCTGTAACCCAGGCGGGCTCTGTGGGCCTGGGACCCTCCGTGTCTCCTGAGACGCCGTCACCAGTCAGGAGCATGGCCAGCCCTGAGAGGTGGCTGCAGTCAGAGGGCAGCGTGGGTGGCACGCCGGCACCGCTGAGTGTGCGCTAGGCAGGGCATTTGTTCAGAAGTCACGGCTTGCCCCCAGTGTGCCTTAGACGACTGGCATGACTGCCTGACGGTGACGTCGTTGGTGTCATCGTGGTAGAGATGAGTGTCTTAGAGCTTCTGCCCAGTGCCGAGGGCATCGATGTTCACAGCGAACCTGAGCCGTGAAGAGAGAATGCCTTAGTCTGATTCGCACCTGAGCACAGGCACCGCCTCTCACTCGTCCCTTCCCGGTCTCCAGGCTCTCAGCCCTTGGTTATCTTTTGGGAGGGGAGGATCACGGTTGCCATGGCGCCTCTTGTGTTCTTGCTGAGAGCAGAGGGCCCACAGCCCTCCCAGGTGCGCCCGCCTCCCGGCTTCCCCCAGCCCTGTGCCTTCTCCTTCTCTCTGTCCTTGGTGGAGGGAGGCAGGGCAGGAGAGCCCAGGGCTGTTTTCCTCCTGTGAAATTAGTTGAGGGATTCACAGAGACCTCCAGGTTAATAAGGGGCAGGCAGTTGTGACCCAGAATTCTATTTCCCTCGGTTTCCTTCATGGTATGGCCAGAAGAGAATGGACGTGCAGACTGGATGCCTGCCTGCAAGTCTGCTCAGCAGGTGCAGGCCCAGGGCTGCCTACCCGAGAGGCCGTCTGCTGTGTCGGCAGCCAAGTCCTTCCCTGGTCCTTACTCTCCCCACTCAGTGCTGCTGTGGAATTAACCAACAGCGGTCCCCTGTGGGCTGGCCTTGTAGCCAAGGAAGCGGAGAAGGCTTTCCGCCCTGGCACTTGCCTTCTGCTTGCTCGGCCTCCTCCTCTTCCTCGCTTCCTGGCACAAGTGCCACGGAGGACAGTTTACAGTTAACAAGTTCCGAATGATTTGGAACCAAATCTTTGAAATCTGGTATTTACCAAAAATTTTTCTATCTTCTGTGATGACCAAGAGGTAAGCAAACAGTATTTAGAAGGTGATAGCTTGACTCCCTTTTGCTTTGAATGTAGCTTCTCATTTTCCATATTGCTTGGGAGTGTGAATATGGCTGATACTCTTTCCTGACCTGAAGACATAGAAAAGAATTTAAAAATTATGTCTGACCTCCCATGTCGCCAGTGTAATTCACCAGCACAGCCCTGCATGTGTCTTTGTTTGTGGTCACAGAACTGAGCGATTCTGTAATTTTTTTTTTCCTTTTTGAAATTATAGGCAGAATCTGCAAAAGGCTCCGAAAGTGCGGTGAATGAGCTAAAAGGAATACTGGTAAGAACAGAGCTCCGTTGATTGTGTAGTTAATGGGGAAATGAAAGGAGAATATTTTTCTAAATATGACTTTTTTAATGGATGATTGTTTTTGCTCTGTTTTCTTTCCAGTTGCCATTAGGCTCACTCTTTTTGACAGTGTAATTGGTTGTGCTCACGGGCGCCTCCGCCATGTGTGTTTATAATGCATCAAATAACACTTTGCTGTTCATTCTGAGAGTATGGTTACACCTTCTTCCCTGCAGCCATTGTTTTCTGTTTTCGCCCTCCAATCCTGACATTACAACTTGAAGATCAAGTGTCTGCTCATATGTGAGGATCATGTGTGTTTATGAAGAACAGAAATATAATAGACGGAGAGGAGAGTGCTTCCCCGGGGCCTGAAAGTGGTGTTCTTGACACCCACATGAGAATGGAAGCTCCTGCCTGCGCACCAGCACGCGGGCGGCAGGGTCACAGCCCGCCAGTCTCCAGTCGAAACAGTCATTCGATGACAAATTGGATCATGAAATAAGAGTTCCTTTCTTTATGTTACTAATTTCATTTTCTAAAAGTAATTCACACCCTCTTGGAGCACGTGCTTGAAGCCCGTCTCCAGCCACACGTTTGCTTTCTAAAGTGTGAGCTTGTGCCACGGAGTAGGTGACGGCTGCCCTCTCCCGCAGTGGCTGCCACGTGGGAAATGCCTCAGACACTAGGAGCTCTATTTTCAGATCTCGTTGCAGTCCCCAGCCCAGTCATTATGCACAGTAAGTCAGCAGACACAGGGGCGGAGGTCGGGACTCGGTACTCCCGTGTGTGTTGTCACTGTGCTAATTATGCATCACGTGTAGAAATCCACGTGATTGTGGTACGCAGAATTCTGTTCATCCAGCGTGTCTCTGAACAGTAGACTTAGCTCAGAACAGCTTTGTCAGTTTGCTTTTGTTTTAGGAGAGTGGGATTAGCACTGCAGTCACCGGCCAAAGAAAGGATTAAAATCACTGAGCAAGTCTGGTTATTATCTAAAGTATTCTGTGATCAGAAAGTGTGGTGAGAGACAACAGTTGCTCTATTTTCTTGTTAAGTTATAACGCCAATTCATGGTCCTGAAGATGTCCCTGGGGACATCAGTTGTTGAGGGTTTTTTTTAAATTCAGTTAATTGTTTTAAATTTGAGAGGCTGAGAATTTTAAATATGAGAGAGACAGACTGAGGTGGGGTGGTAGGGGAGAGCAAGCAAGCCCCTGCTGATTCACTCCCCAGATACCACAAAAGCGAGGACTCTCCTGAGCTTGGAGTTAAATACTGGGAAACCCAATCTCATCTCTCACTTATGGGTGGCAGGAACCCAACTCCTTGAGGTGTCACCTGCTGCCCCCCAGGTCTGCATTAGCAAGAAACTGGAATAAGGAGCTGAAATCAAACCCAGGGACTCTGACGTGCAACCTGGGGGTCCTAACTGATGCTTTAAGCGCTGTACCAGTCGTCTACCCCCTAGAGTACAGTTTTGATCATCAGTAAGAATAAACCATACCGAGTGTGACTTTAAAAAAAAAAAAAAGAAGTTTATTTTAAAAAAGAGATATCAACGTGAGATACATAGGAAGACACTTAGGCAGGACCCCCTGTTCCCTGATCCTGCCCGACGGGAACACGCTTACTGAATGACAGCACTAAATAGCATATTCACTATAATTGTGTGGTGTTTTAGGGAGAGAAACTTGTGAAATAACTTACAGATTATGGACAGTTTTTAGCATTTTCTGTTCCGCAGATGGCCCGGTCCTCCTTGCCCTGGATCTGTCGTTGGGTTCCTCTGCCTTGTGTGGCATGAGTAGGTCACTGGCAGTTGTCATTCGGACTGTGTTATATTTCTATTTCTATGCATGGCATTTTAAAAAAATTATTTATTTGCGAGGCAGAGTCACAGAGAGAGGGAAAGACAGAGAGAGGTCTTCCATCCACTGGCTTACTCCCCAAATGGCTACAGTGGCCAGAGCTGAGTTGATCCGAAGCCAGGAACCAGGAGCTTCTTCTGGGTCTCCCATATGGGTGCAGGGGCCCAGGCACTTGGGCCAACTTCTGCTGCTTTCCCAGGCCACAGCAAAGAGCTGGACTGGAAGAGGAGCAGCTGGGACTAGAACCGACACCTAGGTGGGATGTGGATGCCACAGGCAGAGGATTAACCACGGCGTCACAGCGCCGGGCCCTGTGCATGGCGCCTGTGCATGGCATTGTTAAAAGGAACTTGCGATCCCCTCCCCTGCTGTTCCAGGCCAGGCAGCGATTCTCCTGTACGCATGCAGACGGTTCCTTTTGGGGACGGGAGGCCATTCGTAACTGCCTGTCTCCAAGAGACAGGAAAGCACGCACATTCTGTGAGAGAAGGAGAAAGCTAGCCACTAGCTCCGGCTGCCAGACCAGTGAGTTCTCACTGGTGCTTCTTGCTGGAGCTCATGCTGTGTGTTAGAGTAATCGGAATGCACGATGCCATCCTGATCGTGGCAGGTGGGCGACTGATATGAGAAAACACGGAGGCCTGCAGTGTACAGAGACCCTGGCAAGGCCAGCAGCTTGGTGCAGAGCTGTGACTCGGAGACTGGAAATCAGGAGGCAGCTCGGGGTGGGTGCTGCGGCTGAGATGGAATATGACCCACTCTATGACCGCTGGGGCTGAGCGTCTCGGAACACAGCAGATCTGTGGTTGGGGGAGCGGGAAAGACTACTCTGTTTGTTGAGCTGTATAATTTTCAAGCCAAGCACTCGTTTTTCCAAACCCACCTCCACTTAATTTAAAAGAAAATCTAAATATTTTTCAAGAGGCACAGGGAGAGAGCGAGCGCACCAGCATGTCCTTCCACCGCTAATTTGCTCCCCCAGTGCCCGCCACGGCTGGGGCAGGCCATGCCTGAAGCCAGCAACAAGCCAGGCCTCCAGCAGGTGGCAGGAAGCCAACTGAGCCTTCGGTGTCTGTGCTGGCGGGAAGCCTGGCGTCAGGACCAGGAGCTGCGCGTGGAGCCCAGGCACGCTGAGGTGGGCTGCGAGCGTCCCGCCTGCGGGCGTTCACGCCTGCCCCGTTTCTCAGGCACTCAGAGGTTCTGAGCTTTAGCAAAGGAATCTCGAGTGATTCCAGTCACATAAACGCCTCTCTCAGTGACAGTGTCGATTTCTGAAGACTACGTTGGTATATGTTAATTTAAAAGTCTCTTAAATTCAGTTGGCTCTAAATCGAAGAAAGGCAGCTTTTAAAAAAAAAAAAAAAAATTCCCGTACAGTTCTGTCGCAAACTTCTTCAGCTTCTCAAACCATGCAGAAGTCGCTGAAGTTCATTTTGCTACCTGACAGTTTGATTCGTCAGTGTTGGGAATGTTGAACAAGCATGGACTACGAATGTAAAATAAGTAAGAGGAGCACTGTGCTGGGCATTTGAAAATCTCAGATTCTGGGTCCAGCCCTGTACCTCACGACGTGTGGGACCCGGTGGCTCCCAGTTCTCTTATCCATAAAGCGAAGAAACCGAATTCAACACGTGGTCTCTGAAGGTAATTTCTGATTGCCACGTTCTGTGGGTCTAACATAAATAGACAGCTAAGCTAGTGGACTCTGCACCACGTCAACCTCACACGCTGAGACCCGTCTCAGTAACTGCTTCTGTATTGTAAACATTTTTAAAGTTCACTCACGTCCTTGCTGAACCCAGCCGTATCAGTCAGTAAATGGAGAGAGAAGTTCTAGGTTGAAAGGTTAACACTGGAGAATGAATTCCTTCAGTAATCAGCTGTGATGAGACATTAGGAATCGTTTTCTAAATGAAGAACTAAAGAATATTGTGCAAGATAAATGCACCAGTGACAGATGTCTTTGGGAGGTGTGCATGTGTGGTGTGTGTATATGTGTGTGCGCACACACACACAAACACCTGTGGCTTGAATTGACTCCAGTCACTGCAACAGTCATAGAGTGTGTCTGATGTTAAAGCAGTAGTTTTGTAAGTTTTTTTTAAAAAGATTTATTTATTTATTTATTTATTTGAAAGAGTAACAGAGAGAGAAGGAGAGGCAGGCGGGGGGGGGGGGGGAGTCTTCTATCTGCTGGCTCACTCCCCAACTGGCCGCAACAGGCAGAGCTGTGCTGATCCGAAGCCAGGAGCCAGGAGCTTCCCCCGGGTCCCCCACGCAGGTGCAGTGGCCCAAGGACTTGAGCCGTCTTCCACTGCTTTCCCAGGCCACAGCAGAGAGCTGGATCAGAAAAGGAGCAGCCAAAACCTGAACCGGTGCCCACATGGGATGCTGGCACTGCAGGTGGCAGCTTCACCCACCATGCCACAGCGCCGGCCCCTAAGTTATTTAATGGTGACAACTGTTAATTTTTCAGATGTCTGTTTAAACACGAGATAAGAAGTTTTTAAAAACCACAAATAAAAATGATAAAGCAGTTAGCTGTTCTAGCACCTTCTTCCAGACGAGTCTAGTGGCTGTGGTTCTGTTCCTCAACCCTGTCAGGGTGAACCTCAGCACCTTGCTGTTGGCCTCCTTGGTGAGTAGACACAAATCTGTCACACTAAGGATAAGTAAACCAGGTCTCATCTTTTAATTATTAAAAAAACCATTATAGTGTTGCACGTGGTATGATTTTCCTTTGAATATATTTTTACCAATTTTTGCAGTAATTGAAAAAGCAAAAAGAGGCACTTCCAGGGGCAAAAGTACCACACACCAGATTAAAACCTGAGCCTTACCCAAGTATTTCTCGGGTCAGTTGCTTGGACAACCAGCGCAAAGCACTGGGGACTCTCAGCCCTGTTGGTCCGTGTGTGCCCCCAGGCTGCTTTCCTGTCATTAACAGTTTGGGGAAAACACTTTTCTAAATCAAATAACATAATTACCTATATCATGTGAGAGTTGGAACCATCGCAAGTTATGAGTCACTTTTTTCGTTGGGTAAGCTAAAGAAGAAACATGGGTGTCCATATTTAACCAGTAGAATTCTCAGAATCCTTCAAGAAATTGGCAGGGTGGTGGGAGCAGGCTTGGGGCAGGCCCAGGAGCGAGTTCGACCTTGACAAAGACTGGTTATAGCCTTGGTGGACAAGAGCCACCTCCAGACTGAAGTCGGGCAGTGTGGGCCAAACAGGAGGTTCCTGTTTCCTCTGAGCAAAAATGTGTGTCCTGGCTTTTCCACCCCCAGCCTGTGGCACAGTTGAGGACAGTGATTCGTTAGGGAAGCCTTGGAGTGTTGGAGCATCAGTCCTTAGCTGTAACTGAGATGTCCGTAGCCCCATGCTGTGCACAAACCCTTGTAGTGGCAGAGATGGGAAACCATAGCTCTCCACCATCACATGCTTCCTGGAGGAGCCAGGGCCCGAAGCTGGCCTGGGTCTTCCTCCGTCTTCTTGATGGGCGGAGTCCATTTCTCCAGGAACACAGCATTTTGACATCTCGCTTCCTCCCATACCTTCTAGTTCCCGAAGCCTACATCTGCCGTCCCCTCTGCTGGGAACGTGGAAGTGAGGTGCCCAGCCCTTGCCTGCTTCCCCGTGTGAGCACCTCTTGCCTCTTTCACATTGAAGTCAGGCTGTGTTCTGGGCAGCCCTTCTTTGTCCTGGCCACTGGAGAGCGTCCTGTGCTTTCCTTGGCAGCCTCCCCACCACTGTCACCAGGTGAGCGCCAGGTGCATGCTGCTGTCTGAAGAACCAGCTGCGCATCTTTCAATGCCAGCAGCTCACAGCTGCTGTGTCAAGATAGCCTTCGAAGGTGAGTTTAATAGAGCCGTTCTCTTCTCCCCGATCAACACACGTCACGGTCTTAGTCCTCAGCGTGCAGGGACCTTCGCACTGCTGAGTTTCATAAGTCAGCTCATCAAGAGGTGTTCTCGTACTGCTCTTCTGGTAACGAAAACTGGCATCCACTTCTCCCGCAGCGTCTTCCTCAGATATCCCGTCCTCTGTGTCATTGAAGATGTGTACATTAATATATGTATGTAGCCGATCTGTTTTTATTTTGTATTTCCATTCAAATTCTGGTAATGTCTTGGTTTGATTTTTGTTATTTTTTTTTGTATATTGTATTGTCATTAACCTTTTTGTTTTTTGTTTTGTTTTCATTTAGGGGACACTTAACAAATCTACTAGCTCAAGAAGCTTAAAGTCCCTTGACCCCGAGAGCAGTGAAACTGAGTTAGAGAGGATCTTGCGTCGCAGAAAGGTGACGGCAGAAGCAGATAGCAGTAGTAAGCCGGTTTCCATTCTCCACCCTCCTGCTCTTCGTCTCTGAAACATCTTCCTTTAAGTCCCTATTTAGCACAAAGTGCTCTTTTCAAAAATTACTGTGAAAATGTCAGTTTTTAGTGTGAATGAGAAGTATTGGATGGGCAAAGGTACTTGCAGACATGGCGTCAGAGCCCCTTGGTACGTGGGCCGTCTCCTTATTCGTAGGTGATCAGGCATTTCTAGATTCGGTTCCTCGATCGCAGGGTGCCCTTGTGCAAGGACATTCAGGGTGGGTTTGGGGGGAACGCAGCCTGGAGTCCAGGCTCTTGAACCACACCCCCTGAGTCTGAATCCCAGCTCAGCCGCTCACCCATGGCTCAGTTTCTGCATCCATCAGATGCGCGAGGGGAAGGGACGGATCACAGGACTGTTGTAAAGGCAGTCTGTGAAGGTGCCCCAGCACTGTGCCTAGCCCACGGGGGTCCCACAGCTAGGAGTGACAGATGCAGACACATCGCCTTCACTCTTCACACACCTCTGCCTGGGGGCCATGTGGATGAGAACTTCCAGCTGTCCCCATGCACCGATGTGCCAGCCGAGCAAGCCACATTGTTTGTGTCATGTTTAGGAGCGTGTTCAGCCTCAGAATCTGTGCAGCTCTGTGCATCCTTGGTCCTCACCGACTTTAGCAGACACTCTTGTGAGGTATTCCACTGGTGGCCAGGTAGGAGGCTGGCCTTGAACAGCTACCCGGAAGCAGAAGTCATCAGACGCCATCTCTGACTTGGCTCAGTCCACTCCAGGTAGTCCATTGGTACCACTTAGATCTGCAAAATATTGAGTCACATTAACTAAATTCAAGTTGCCAGAACAATTAAACATGAGGTTTGTTTTTTTTTTTAAGATTCATTTATTGAGAGGAAGAGACAGAAAGATCAGTCTTCTATCCATTGGTTCACTCCCCAGCTGACCATGATGACCAGTGCTGGGCCAGCCAAAGCCAGGAGTTTCTTCCAGGTCTCCCACATGGGTGCAAGGGCCCAAGCACTTGGGCCATCTTTCGCTGCTTTCCCAGGCCATAGCAGGGGGCTGGATCAGAAGTGGAGCAGCAACTGGGACATGAACTGGTGTCCTTATGGGATGCTGGTGCTGCAGGCTGCAGCTTTATCTGAGATGCCACAGCACCAGCCCCAGGTGAGTTTTTGATAGGCAAGCTTTAGTTTTTACCTGGGGATTCACTCAGATAATTGAGTTAGTGATTCCTTGCACCAGGAGCAGTGTAATACCCGCCAACTTTTATAGGGACCGTTTTAGTGCTGTCAAGTGCTCTTGGTATTTTGCCCTGACCTTTCTGTTCCTCTAGAACATTCTTCAAGTTTGGTCAAGCATGAGCTGCCCTTACTGTTCCAGGGTTAATTTCCAATAGAAAATTGGAATATGAGAACTAGAATATTTGAATATTTCAAAGAGTGGAGAAAGGATTGCATTTCATAGGCACGGGTGGGTCTTTTATTTTATTTATTTCATTCAACCAATACAGAAATATTTGTGCATCATTTGAACAAAGCCTGAACCATTAACAAATGAATAGAGAAGCAGGACTGTCACTGGTGGGTGCAGAGGAGACCCATACTCAGGGAGCGACTTGCAGAGGTGTTCACTGAGCTTCCCAGCAGCAAAGGCAAAAGGGGAAGCAGCCACCCCTGCCCAGATGTGCCCTTTGCCTCAGAGTTCGCCTTTGCTTCAGCTGGCCGTGTGGCCTCGCTGACGGACATGTCCCGGAGAGCAGAGTGCCTCTCGGAGAACTCGGGGCGGCCTAACGAGACGCACCAATCCTGTGCTTCAACACTGTGAGTCTTCCTTCCCTCCCTCCCTCCCTCCCTCTCTTTCTCTCTCCTCCCTCTCTCTCTCTCCCTCCCTCCCTCCCTCTCTCTCCATCTCTCTCCCTCTCTTTATTCCTTTCTGTCTGTCTGTCATCTATGACAAAAGTAAGAGCTCTTGCCCAGCTCCTGGTGCCCAGCACAGAGCAGGCAGTGGCATCGGTGTGTAAGACAGGTCTCGCTTCTTCCCACAAGGCCAGACTGCTTGCTCCTGCCCCGTGTCATCAGCAGTTACCCAGGGACAGAAGCAGTCTGATCCGAAACACATCTTGAATTCAGCTTCGTTCTGATATCCAGGAACTTCCCGTATTCTCACATCTGCTTCCCGAGGCTCAGAGAAAAAGGCCAGTTCACAGCCAAGATGTGCCGTCACGAGCCTGGCCATCCAGGCAGTGCAGATGGAATACACTAAAGTCAGGCACTCATGCTGTGGGGGCTGGGCTTGCCCCAAGCAGGGGGTTCCACGTCTCCCCTGTGGGGTCAGGGCATAGGGTTTCCAACAAGGAGGCCGAGCAATCGCTCTGTGCCTCTAAGGAAGAATTTCCAAGTCAGGCCTTTGCTTTGGAGTGGACTTGTTACACCGTCGTCGCACACCAGACACGTTCACGTCCAAATGTAAGAATACAATTTCTGAGTGGGACACGGACAGGCAGGGTGCACCCAGCATTGTGCACTGCGGCCACTAGGACTGTCCCCCTCAGCCAGCGATGTGCCGTGTCTAAGGGCAAGGGGACCTGCAAGCTCTGTCCACTTCTTAGTGGCACCTTTGCGAGCTGTCTTCCAGCTCCACTTCAGCAAGTATTCAGCTAGCCTGCCTTCTGAAATCTCAAGAAAGGTGCACCAGAATCTTACTTTGAGAAAAATTGCCAAAGATTGAATTTATTTTTCTACCTAGTGATGGGGGCAAGCGGGAACCTCATGATGAGGCCTCGCTCCAGTGCCCGGAATCTTTAGGTTGATATGCCGGTAATTTCAGTCCCAAGGCCTATTATGGTTTTTAAATCCTGTCCCAGACAGCAGGGAAGTCCAGAAGGTAAACAGCCAAACTCTTCACCACTTGGTTTTCCTAATCCTGCGTCTGTATTTTAAGAGGAAATAAATCCACTTACTTCTCATTCACATTAAAATGAAAATGTTCATAAAAGCTGTTTAATGCTCAAGAAGCCTTCCTGAGCCTTTTAAAAAGGAGCCTTTTGACTTTGTTCCATTTTCGGTTTAAAAACGCAGAGCTGAGTTTTGGGAAGAATTAACCCTCGAGGGGCGAATCGGTTCAAGTAGGGCCGTCCGCAGCCCCACTCTGGGAGCAGAGAGGCCTTCTCACGAGGCCCTGGGGCTGGGGCTCTGGCCGGGAGGGGACCGTGGCCAGGGATTTGGCTGGCCTCCCAGCGTGGGCCTCGTGCCGTGGGAGGCGGCAGCACCACCGGAGCAGAGCAGCTTTGCAGTAGGGGCGTTTTGCAGCCTGCTCTCGAGGTTAAAACACAAAGCGAAGCGCACAAGCTTGGCCCCTTCCCTTCCCGAGAGACCGTCAGCTGACTGCTTTTCAGTGGCGGGTCTGTGAGCAGCGCACAGCTATTAAACTTGAGGTATGTGTTTGGTTTTAAGGTCCAACTGGGATGTTAGCCACCTCAGAGTCCAAATCCATGCCCGTGTTGGGTTCTGTATCCAGTGTAACAAAAACAGCCTTGAACAAGAAAACTCTGGAGGCAGAATTCAACAGCCCGTCCCCCCCGGCACCTGAGGCAGGTGGAGGGCCCCGTAAGGTGGAAGGATGCACAAGTTCCAAGGTTACACTTCAGTAAGTAACGACGCTCTTTACTACGTAGTGTGTAGACGGCTCTGTAATGACTAACTCGCGTGTGTTTCTTCGTTTTGCTTCTCTTCGGAGAGAGTTTGATTGGGGCCAGCCAACAGGTAATTCTTCTCTCTCTGGTTCAGCTGACCTGGGGTTCCAGGCTCCTGGCTCCAGGCTCCTGGCTCAGGGATCTTCAGGTCCAGAGCACGCTGCAGAGGAGGAGAATTCGTTCCCCTACCGGGTTGGTGCTCAGGTTCTTCTTCTCTCCAGAGACTTGACCTGGACGATGCCTTGGCTGCCCTGGAAGGCGCCCTGGCGGGCTCTCACGATTTGATGCTCAGGTCGTCCCTCTTCGTGATCACAAGCAGCCGAGGCGGATCCTGGGTCTTGCCGAGGCTGCTCTGAGTTTTTGCAGCCCTGTTTTCCAGTCCTTACTGTGGGGGGAGTTCTCTCCGCAGACTTGCTTCCCGGGGGCACCTTGTCCAAGTGTCTCAGACGCACCTGGCGGAGGGTCAGTTTGTTTGACAACAAAGGCGGGCTCCTTTTGACATTAGTCTACGCTTTGATTTTGGTTCTCTGCCAGATGTCAGCTACTGTGTCACTTACAGGAAAGGAAGATGTGAGGCAAATCAGATCAGCCCAATGTTGTAATCACGGTTAATTGAACCTCTGATTTCCTGTTCTATCAGAAGAGAAAGGATTTTTTTTTTTTTGGTAGCTCTAGCTGACTTAGCTTAAAAGGTGGAACCTGGGCAAATGAAGTTGAAATTCAATTTGGATCTGTTTTTGCCAACTGGTATTTTCTTCCTCTCTTGCGTTTCTCTATTAATGTTTTTTTTTTTTCTCTTGGAATGAATGGCCTTCCTTGCTGATTTACAGTTTTATCTAATTTCATTGTGGTTAAAAGCACATTTTCCCCTGCAGTCATGTGTTTCCTTTCTTTTGACTGGAGTCATTTGAACAGTGCTAACAGAAAGATGATCTATATTCATTCTTCAGCTTCCCTATTAAATTTGTTTAACACCTAATTTGACATCAGCAGTCTGGCTACATTTGAACCAATATCCAGACACAAAAGCAATTTGGCCGAGACAAGTTAGGTTCTGAGAAGCGCTTCAGTGTGTGTGTATAGATTTTTTTTTCCTTTACCATTTTACACAGATAATCTTAATCAGAAAATACTGCAACTCCTTCCTCCTTTTGTCTGCCTTTTATTCTCCAAAAGTAAGTGGAAATTACATTTCCAAGAAAGGAAATGAAATAATTGCAGGCCCAAGGTCTGCAAAATGTGTGTTGAATTGACAGTGAAAAGGATCCGTGTGTTGACAGCCGCGGTTGTTAGATGCCATAAAGGCCGATGTGAAGCTCAATTTATTTCTCATCGTGCTTGTTCAATGACTGCTTAAGAGACACATTTCAATTTAATTTATCTGCTTAAAGCACTAACACAAACACGGTGTGCTGCTGTATTAACTTTTCAACTCTGCAACCCAGCGCTTGCTTATTCAGCTCTTGGCATCCCTTAGCTCAAACAGCTAATGCCCTGTATTGCATCTTAACAGTCAGGTAAGAGCACCCTTCCCAACGGTCACCCAAGTGCCCTGGGCTTCTGTGTACGTGTGGGGAGTCGGGGGAGGGATGCATTGGCTCTCAACATTCCTATGGGAGCCTAGCTTCGCGATGGCTGGACAGCGGGTCATTGAACAAAGTCACCTGCCAAAGCGCACGTTCCTTATCACGATGTCACTATCCCCTGACACCGGCCTAGCCGTCAGAAGCGCAAGGGATCGTCCTCTGGGCTCTCTCTGGCTGGCTCTCACTAATAAGTTCACTCTGTCACATTAACCTCAAGGTGCAGGCGGCCACCTGTTTCTCCGCACAGACTGGAGTTGTCAGAGTGAGTGGGAGTCAGATCAGCAGTCACACAGTGAAGTGTCTGCCCTCCAGCAGTTACACCTGGATTTTGATCTGTGGCGCTGTCTCCACGGTGTTCCGGATGGGTGGCCCGATCGGCTGCCGGCAGGAGTCAGGGTCCAGAGAGAATGCCAGGCACGGTGGTTTCTGCGTTGCTGCCGTGCCCCGCCCCCTGCTGACACACCCAGCCCAGCCCAGCCCTAACCTGCACCCTTGACTCTGAGGAGCGCGCCCGTCTCCCTCACCTCTGTGCTCAGATGCTGACCCGTCCTCCCGGCTCTGATTCCCCGTCCCCACAGCGGTGGCCCCTTGGACGTGCCAGATGTTTTCTCTCTTCCCTCCCTCCCTCTCCTAGAGCAGGAGCTCCTTGCAGTAGGAATTTCTTTGTTCTCTGGGTGTGTCTCAAAACACCTGGAAGGATTCTGCCACACCACAGGCTCTCAGTAAGTCCTTGTTGAACAAATGAATGAAGAGGCAGCAGAAATCCATGGCTAGGACACGCGGCCACCATGGCCTCCCGTTATGCAGCAGTCACACAGGCCAGCTGAGAATGAATGAATGAAGAGGCAGCAGGAGTCCATGGCTAGGACACGCGGCCACCATGGCCTCCCGTTACACAGCGGTCACACAGACCAGCTGAGAAGCCAGAGGTGGGTGCTGCTGACTCGGTATTGAAAACATTTCTCGGGGCCCAGGAGTCCTTTCTGTTCAGCTCGGTCACACGGGTGCCTTCCTCCACCTTTGTAACCTGGCCCAGAGGGAGTCACCAGAGACAACCGAATGCCCAGTTCCGAAAGAGAGATCCAGCCATGCTTGGCCTGGCTGCTCAGAGGGACAGGGAAGCTGCTGTGCTAGTGAGAAGGATTTCGGTTTTCTGCATAAGATCTTCACTTAATCGGGAAATTAAGTCACTTCAGGATATCCCTGGAAAGTTTCTTTTTCTTTCAATAAATTCCTAAAATCAACATATGTGCATATTAGAAATTATTCAGATACCTCTTGTCTGGTAAATTATGTCAGAGACATACTGATTGATTTCCTACAGACCCATAAGAAAGCAAGAGACATTTTGAATACTTAATTACAAGGATTAATTAAAATTAACTTTCTTGTCAAGAGCATAATTTTTTTTTTTTTTAAGAAAAAGGAAAAGATAATCAGGGCTTGAGGAGGCCTAATTTGTCCTGTGTCTATTATTAGTAATAGTTTTACAAAATATGTGTATACTATCTTTCTAGTAAATATATACTATTTAGTCATGATGTGGTAACTCTCAGTGCACTTGAGTTTCATTGATTCTGATCAGTTATAATTCAGATGGGGATGATGCCCGTAACCTGCCTGCGTGCTACAAGGGGTAAGGATTTGGCTGAGCAGAGGAACAGTGCAAACTGGGTATCTGTTTTTATGCCCCCTTCCTGTTCATCTAGATTAATCTGATAATGTTAAGACACAGCAAGACTCCTGTAGCAAGCGAATCAGGGGGTAGAGTGGTCAGCATGAAGGGGAAAAATCCTAAAGTATGGGATTTTTAAAGGAAGCTACCTTGTTGCTTTCAGACCACTGTCACAGCTGGAAGTGGGCTGGGCAAGTGTTGCACAGGTCAGGAAACCAAGAGTGGCTGTGTTTTCATCTACAGCAACCGTAGAAGGAAGCGGGGAGTAGCGTGGAGACCTGCGGTCGGTTCCCTCTGTGCATCCGCACAGGCAGCGGACAGCGCCCCGTCTCCACGTCTGCACGGGCAGCGGGCAGCGCCCCGTCTCCATGTCTGCACAGGCAGCGCCCCGTCTCCACGTCTGCATGGGCAGCGGGCAGCGCCCTGGGGTGCAGTCCTGGGTGTGCTGTTTCCGTAACTCACCCGAGGTCTCAGAGAATCATCTGGGACTCAGTTCCCTCACTTGTCCGTGAAGGGTAGGTGTCGTGTGAGTTAGAAAATGCAGAAAAAATATTTCAGCGAGTGGCTTCCCTGTCTGGTGTTAGCTCTGTGACCCGGGGAATGGAGCTGGAAGTTAAGGACTGGACACCTTTGTTACTGAGTGGGCCGGGTGGCCTCCGACAAGGCACTTAGCCGTTCTGGGTTTTGTTGTGTTTCTTCTGTTCTGAACAGGCAGGTGGGTTGCTCACCCTCCGATATCCCTCTCAGCTCCCTCCGGAGCCCCTCTTGAGTTCCCACCGGCTGTGCTGGCCTGGTGAGGGTGCTCACTGTTAGGATAAGGAATGAGGCGCGAGCCCCTGGTTTCTGCCTGCAGCGTGTCTGTCAGCATCGAGTGACTACTGTGCAGTCCATACAGACCCAGAAACAGGCAACAGTTTTCGAAATCCATTATCAGAACTTACACGTCAAATCAAAATAGGGCTTCTCTTCCAGAGCTGTGCTCTTGGGGGTCGTCACACCCGTGCCGGCCCCGCACTAGTGCCGCGTCAGGTCGAGACGCCTGTCACGGAGGAAGCGTGCTGTACATGGGGCACGAGAAGGGGAGGCTTCTGCAGGGCCACTGTGCTGGTTCTGAGAATCAGCATCAGCAAAGTGAGGTGGCCCATTTTAGTCACTAGGTGTTCCACACCTTTCCGGGTGACTTGGGTTTTGAAAGCAGATTTGGTTTTTGGAAGTGGTCCTCCAAGTGTCACCTTGGCAGGTGTATAGAGACGTTTGTACCATGACACAGAAATTGGACATGCCTCCAAAGCACACGCGCTGGAGCGCCGCGTGGTAGAGTCACGTGGACACTCGTGGCACGAAGCCTCTGTGCTCCCATTCCTGAGCACTGGCTGGTCCCACATTTGCACATTCTGGCTCACTGGTCAATGAGTAACTAGGAAATTAATATTTCAGAAACATAAGCTGAATAGAAAATAAGAAAACCCAGTATACCTAGGTGTGGGGAACTCCTCGTCCGTGTTAATCCTCTGCAGGGTCCCTGAAAAAGCATGTTAACTCTGTAATCTACAGAATGCCTTAGTCTGGTGTTCTTGATTGATAGAGGTAAAATAAATCAGAAAAATATTTTGAAGGGTAAAGCCTACAAGATTTGACAATGTGTGTGGCTTTTTGTCAGTATACTATTCATGGTAAACTAACATCAGTTCAAGAGAACTATGCTGACATTACTGCAGGCAGGAGATACAATATGTTGGTTATAATTGGAGGCTCTGCCTAATGGAACCGGCTTCCAGTTTGAGGCCTGACAATTTTGGAATTTGCTTCCATGATGCTTTGCTGCTACAACTATATTTCACTAGCATTTATTTTTTTTTAAAGATTTATTTATTTATTTGAAAGTCGGAGTTACAGAGAGAGAGAGAGGTCTTCTGTCTGCTGGTTTACTCCCCAATTGGCCGCAATGGCCGGAGCTGTGCCTATCCGAAGCCAGGAGCCAGGAACTTCCTTTGGGTCTCCCACACGGGTGCAGGGGTCCAAGGACCTGGGCCATCTTCCACTGCTATCCCAGGCCATAGCAGAGAGCTGGATCAGAAATGGAGCAGCCGGGACTTGAACCAGCACCCATATGGGATGCCGGCACCTCAGGTGATGGCTTAACTGGCTACACCACAGTGCCAGCCTTTCACTAGCATTTATTAAGCCAGGTACTCTCATGTGTTGAATTATTTCTCCCAAACCTATAGACTATCCCCATTTACAGATGAGGAAGACGAGGCCCACTGACATAAACAACATGTCCAGAATTATACACCCAGCAGTTGGGTCAGATTGCGTTTTTAAAATATTCATTCATGCATTCATTCAAGAGGCAGAGAATAGAAGCAGGGAGGGAGGAAGGGTGGGTGAGCGGGCGAGTGAGTTCCCATTCCCTGGTTCACCCCTCAAACGCCCTGGGTGGCCAGGGGAGTGGGGGCCGGGAGTCAGACTCTATCCGGGCCTCTCACATGGGAGGCTGGGACCCAACCACTTGAGCCGTCACTGCCGCCTCCCCAGGTCTCCGTTAGCAGGAGGCTGGAGTGAGGAGTGGAGCCCGGCCCTCCCGTGTGGGATGCCCGTGTCTTAACTGCCAGGCTAAATGCTTGCCCCCAGATTGCATTTGAACTCTTCATGGTGTCTCCAAAGCTCACTGTGAGCTGTAGCATGCTGCATTTGTGTATGAAGTACTTAGGGAGGGGAGAAGAGAAAGATAAGATTTCTCCTAGAGAAAGTAGTGATTTAGTAGGCAAATGACTCCTTGATCCTACGAACCCTCATAGCCTGTTCCTCCAACTTTGCATGCCACAGGGAGTATCATCGCTTCCTTTTTTCACTCCCTTCTGAACCCTAACCTCAGCATTAAGAGGGCTCTTGTCAAGGGAAGATGTTGCCCAGCAACACGGAGTTCTGAAAAGGAGAGTCAATCTGAGTTAGCAGAAGTCTTTTTTTTGACTGGCGCCATGGCTCACTTGGCTAATCCTCCTCCGCCTGTGGCGCCTGCACCCCTGGTTCTAGTCCCGGTTGCTCCTCTTCCAGTCCAGCTCTCTGCTGTGACCCGGGAAGGCAGTGGAGGATGGCCCAAGTGCTTGGGCCCTGCACCCCATGGGAGACCAGGAGGAAGCACCTGGCTCCTGGCTTTGGGTCGATGCAGCGCACCAGCCGCAGCGGCCATTTAGGGGGTGAACCAAAGGAAGGAAGACCTTTCTCTGTGTGTGTCTCTCTCTAACTCTGCCTGTCAAAAAAAAAAAAAAAAAAAAAAAAAAAAGTCTTCCTTTTTCTTTATGCCATGAAATTCTTAACAGATTTCAAGTTGCATTTTCTTTACACTTTAAAATTGCTTATTGATTTGAAAGAGAGAGTGGCAGAGGTAGACAGAGAAACCTTCCATCCACTGGTTCGCTTCCCAATGCCTGCAATAACCAAGTTTGGACCAGGCTGAAGGCAGGAGCTTGGAATTCAGTCTGGGTCTCCCATATGGGCGGCAGGGTCCCAAGTACTAGAGCCATCACTTGGCTGTCTCCCAAGGTGTACACCAGAAGGAAGCTGGATTGGAAACAGAGGAGTTGGGACTTGAACCCAGGAACTCTGATATGGGATGTGGGCATCCCAAGTGGTGTCTTATTTATTTATTTATTTAAGGTTTTTTTTTTTTTATTTGAAAGAGTTACAGATAGAGAAGGAGAGATAGAGATCTTCTACCTGCTGGTTCACTCCCCAAAGGGCCGCAACAGCCAGGGCTGGAGCAGGCCGAAGCCAGGAGCTCCTTCTGGGTCACCCACATGGTTGCAGGAGCCCAGGTACTTTCCCAGGTACATTAGCAGAGAGCAGGGTTGGAAGTGGAACAGCCAGGAATCAAACTGGTACCTCCCAGGCAGAGGCTTAACCTGCCACACCACCGTGCCAAATGCTTACCCCAAGCAAAAAGTCTAAATCGTTGGAAAGTGTAGTAATGTTTTTCATGTCAAATGTCCAGAAAAAGTCATGTTTCAGGATAAATGCTGGAAATCAGCCTCTCAGAACACCAGCCTAAGCTATGTTAGTCTTCAGTGTAAGTTTTGTTTACAGATTTTGAATGGTCTTGGGCATTTCAAGCCGCCGGTGCTGGAGACTGGCAGGTGACACCTCGCCCAGCATCACGCTCCTCTTCCTCCTGGATCGCCCCCTCTGTGAGCCCCAGCATGCTCTTTTAGATTCCGTTTTTCACTACCAGACAGGCACTGCGCTTGCGTTTTTGTTAGGGAGTGAAAATAGGTCACGTTCTGCCCTAGAAGAATTTAAAAAAACAAAAACCCACATAGCAGTTATGGGGCTTCCATTTCAGTGGGAAAATGTCTTTTTATTTTAATCTGCATTTAATTGCTGGACCTCTGGTATCTCTAAATACATGTGACTTTTGCAGCAGTCCATCCTGTTCAGGCCATTAACTGAACACCAACAGGCAACTGATAAAAGAAGACATTTTGATGTCTCCTGGTTGGTCAGACCCGTCAAACATTTGCGGGAAAGAAAAAAAAATCTAATTGCCTTTCAGGTTTTGAATTAAAAGTGAAATTGATTTTATCATTGCATGACCTCTAACTGGTCTCTTCAGTTTTAATCACTATTTCCAGTGTGAAATTAATGTAGGGAAAAAAAACCCAAATGGAAAAGTCCTGCTTTTTTGTGATTGAAGCTGGAGAACCTGCACCTGTGAAACGTGTTAGTGAGTAGAATTGGGACTGTCGACTTTTGGGGGAACTTGGCCAAAAATCGCCCTCTCCAGCATGGGTCTCAGCTGGAGGTAGATTTGGTCAGCTCCGGTCACCATTGCTCAAGAAAAAGTGGAGGCCAACATTTTGTTCAGATTCCCACCCTTTGCTTCTCTCTCTCTCTCTCTCTCTCTGTCTCTCTCTCTGTGTGTGTGTGTGTGTGTGTGTGTGTGTGGCACCCTCCCTGTACTTAGTAAGCGTTGTTCTGAAAAGCGACTCCTGGCTGGTGCACTGAAGTGTGCGGCCGCGGCCCCTAATCTGATGCTCTTACACAATTAAAGGATTTGCTGGCTCGGCACTGTAATCGCAGCCCCTCCATTGTGCACGGACACTGCAGGAAGCAGCGCCGTGGGCCGAGCACTGCCACAAAGGGTCTCGGTGTGCGCCCATACATGGGCAATTAAGTTTTAACAACAAAATTAGCAGAACAACTGGATGTCCTGGAAGTTGAGGTCCTCTCCCCTGTCCTCCCTCCACAGCCCCCCAGGAGTCATCCCGCGGGCTGTGGCTCACTGTGGGGGTGTGTTACACCTCGTGCCACCGTGACTGAGCAAATCTGAGTTCTGTCAAGGGGCCTGCCTTCCAGGGTGGGCCAGCGGCCGCAGCACCTATAACTGTGGGAGACTTTGTACAAAGTCTCTCATTTCTACGTGGAGAAGCAAAATGTGGTTGGTGCTTTGTAGTGTTCAGATAGTCTCTGTGCTGTTTGTACTTTATTTTTGTAGAGAGGATTTTTTTTTTTTTAATTCAAATAGGAGCAGCCAACTGGAACCGAAATGCAGGGTAAACTGGCCTAACTTCTGAAACCTGATGAACACATTTCACTCGAAATATACTTGATCGTGTCATCCGGCTAAATGAAACGTAGCACACTGCATTCTCTGTGACTCCCCATTTTAAGTCTGAAGCCTGTAATGCAGTAAATGGGAAGGAAAACTTCAAAATACATTTGTAAACATCGTCCCGAAAACTTAGAAACGCAAGTATTTTGTGCACGGCAGCTTTTTAAAGGAGCCAGTATGGTATGTTATGGGGGGAATTTTGCAGAAGACTTTAAGTCTCTCAGATTATTTCTTGTGAATAACTCTGGGATCGAGATGGATTTTCCATGATGATGTGGAGCTGTGCAGCATTATAGAGAGCTGAGAAAGTAGCCGGAGAAAGGCATTCCCCTTTCATGGTGTTTGGTGAGCTCAGGTCAGCCGTGGTTCCGGCGTTGTCCGTGGCGGTGGTAGTGCTGGGGAGAACGGCCCAGCTTCCTGGGCCCCCTGTACGTGTGCAGGGTCTGGCTTCACCGTGTGTGCCCGAGCCGCAGTTTCCCAACTGAAGGAAACGTGGCAGAGCGTGGACGGGGAGCGGCCCTTGTCACCTAGCTTGCCAGGCAGGGTGGTTTTGTTGCTAAGCCACGTGGTTTTTTATAATTAGAGATGAAATCTGTTTTTCTCTCAGGACCAAGTGGACAAACTCGTACAATCCTTTGAGCTACGGCGCAGTTTTCAACAAAAAGACAGAGCCAAGAGAGCGATTTGGCTCTGCCTGCCTTTGCCGTGTCATTACTTGATTAGAATCGGCGGTCACAGAGAAGGGTGCACCTTAGGCCTGCAACTTTCTTCTGTGAAGTTTGGGGGAGGTGTGTTTTTTAAAAAAAAAAGTTCCTGAAAAACAGGGCTTCCCAAAGAAACAAGAAAAACCGGCTCGGCTGTGGGCTGTGATGCTGCCGGCAAACAAAGTGGGACATCTCAGTTTTCCACCGGCAGACAGACAGGAGAGCCGACTTCCTCTTCTGGACTTTTCCCAGGAAACGACTTTCTAAAGGCAGATTTAAATCTTTCCGTTTTCTGTCCTTGAAGGTGGTAAATATGATTGCGGTTTTATCCACTTCTGTTGTAAATGAAACAGAGTTCAGACCGCACAGCCCGGCTGTGCGTCACTTGTTGGACGGCTGCCACAGACTAATGCGGACGCCCCACTGGGAGACCAGAGAAGAGCTATACTTTGATTCCCCAGATTGTGTTAAATAGTCCAGCTGTTGGATTTGAAAGATGGTTACCTCAGAAGCGAAAGAGAAATGAACTTGGCATTTATGCTTCAAACCGTTTTTCTACTGTTTGGCAATCAGCTTTTCAGAAGCAGCGTTTTATAAAATAACTCTTAGCGCTTAAAAGTTTCATTCACTGTAATGTTCAAAATGTCCCACCTTTATATTATCAGTAAAATTAAGCTTGAGTGATATGCAGAATTTGCATGAAATAAGCATTTCCCCCTTCATTTCATGAGCTTTGATTGTATTCAATTGAGCTCAGAACCATGTCGATTAGGGCTCTCTTGGGCATTAGTTAATTTGAATTGCAGCCGAAACGTTAGCTAGAATGTTGTTGAATATAATTGGGACGTGGAAAGTTGATTTTGAAAGGAATTTCATTGAATGCAAACAATGATTTGCTTTTTAAAAAATTAGAATGCTACGCTTTCATCTCTCGCAACGCCGTCTGAGAAACCACTGGGTCTCTTTATGAAGTTCAGCTTTGGCACAGCCATTTGCAATTGTTCTGATTCTGCCGGTACCAGTACAGTCTGGAGTCAGGACTGGCCTTCCACCCGCAAGCAGCCCCAGCTGCCCAGGTGCCACGTCCTGGCTCTCCTGCAGTTGGCGAACAGTAGGTGCCGCCTTCACAGGGCACCCACGGCGAGCTTCGGCATCAGGCTGCATAGAGCGGTGTGCATCGATATATTGCCTCCTGGCTTCCATGTTTGCCTTCCTGTTTTTGTCTGTGTCCTGAAATTGCCTTTGAGCGTGTGGTCTAAAATGACCCATGAAAAATTTCTGTTTGAATGGGTCAGAAATAACTGCCAGTCTGTTGTAGCAAGAAAAATATGCCGGACAGGAAGCCGCGCTTCCACCGTTGGAGCCCCCCACCCCCTGCTCAGCAAGCCGGGTGCTGGTGGACAGATGCTCCCGCTTCACTCTCCCTGGGGTCTTCACGTGAAGCCGGGCTCCCTCGCGGCCTGCACATCCCGTGGTTTCGGCCTCGGCTGGTGTCACCTAGAAGACTTCTGCCCTCAGTTGCAGGCTTCACAGCACACAGCAGAAGGGCCACTGCTTTTCAGCAGGACCCACTCTGAATTCCTTACGTGTGGTCCCCGTCCCTAGATGCTGCAGAAGAGCAGAAACGGGGACGGGAAGGCAGGTGTGACCCAGCTCCTCGTGGGTTTGTGGCATTAGAGCTTCTGGGGTTTGCACCTTGAAGAAAAGCTCTCAGGAATGCCTCCGTGGCCGCTGAGAACGAGAGCCTGGTTCCTAGCACGTCAGGAAGGGAGCTGTCTGGCTGTCCCTGAGGGCTGGGGGTGGAGATAGATAGAATGAGGCCTCGGAGGAAGCGTTCTCATTCCAGGAGAGCCCTGGGCAGCCCCCTGTTGGAACCAGGAATGGGCCTGCTCACGTCAAAGCCGGAGGATGGTCTGAAGGAGGGGGCTTCACAGATCTGCAACACAGGAGTGGAAAGGGATTCAGAAGACAGACGTCGGTCCGCACTCCCACACAGCCCAGGTCGGCGGTATCTTGTTCGAGGAGCTGCCTCTGGGAAGTGGTGCTGTGGGAGAGGCAGGAGTGCCTGAGCCGGGCTCTGGCTCTGCCCGTGCCACGCAGGCGCTGCGTTGTAGGCCAGGCTCGTCCCCTCGGCCCGCCTCGCCGTCCTCATCCGTCCGAGGACAGGTCAGACTCGGATTGTCTCCATCCCTTTCTGCCTCGCCCCACTGGGATTCCAAGGCGACGGTCGTTATCCGAGAGAAACCAGTGACTGCCTCCGTGCCTAGAAGTAGACAACTTGCTGCTGCCCCTGGTTCAGTGAAAATCCAGAGGCCGGCCAGCGGCGTAAGAGCAGACGCAACCGCAGCTGAAAATTGAGGACGCACCAGGAGTACTTTGAAGACAGAGCTGGCCCCCTGAGGTCTCCGGGTTTCCAGCGGAGCCCCGAGAGCACTTCCTGGAGGGCGCTGGTCCCCAGCTGACGAAGACGCTTTTGCTAGGATGTGTTCAGCAGCCCTCCACCTGTGGGCACCCAGGAGACGCCCTGGTGATTCTCCAGGGTGACCGAGGTTGGTATGCGCTGGAGTTGCATGCGTCAAGCACACTGGCTGTCACCAGCTGTCACTGGCTGTCACTGGCTGCCACCGGCTGTCACTGGCTTCTGGAGCCACAGGTGTCTTGACCCGCAAACGTGGCCCTGGTAGCTTTGTTTCCTAGGCTCCCCTTACCCTTTTGTTTGCAGTTTAGGGTTGGCCCCAGGAGAAGTCTGTGAGCTGGAGAAGGCAGACTAAGGTAACAGTCTTTTGAAAAAGATTTGATTTATTTTCGTTTTGAGCCCTCCGAGGGCCGCTGCAGAGCAGGCTCCGGTTCAGCCTTGCGCACTGTCAGCGAGGCATGGACTCAGGCGGGCAGGACAGCCGTGCAAGTGGCTGCCCACATTCCTCCAGCAGTTTCTCCCAGCTCCTCCTGCGGCTTCTGCAGGCCCTGGGCCAGGGGCATGGACAGCTCCGTGGGAGGGGCGCCGGCCTCCCTGGCACATGGTCGGCAGCCTCGGGGTTGGCGCTTGGGGACGGATGCAGCTCTCATTTGTCCCCGGCTTCTGCTGCTCTAGAGCCGCCTTTGCCTGCAGCTGGCAGGACGGCCGAGCTCAGGCCCAGCCGACAGCCGGACTGGCGCTCTCCAGCGCCTAAGGGTCACGCTCACTTCCTGGGACAACTTTCTCTCATGCAGTGGTTCTGCTTCTCTGATCATGGGCTTCTAGATGTAGCCTGGCTCAGAGAAAGTCCAACTGGGGACCTCTGGGGCGCCGCCCCCTCTCCTGGTTCCCAGAGCACAGCAGCACATGTCTTGAGAAATGGCTCCTTGGCCAGGGTGGCTGGGCAGCGTCGGGGTGGCTTCTGACGATGAGGACATTGCCAAGTAGAGGCGGAAATAAAAGGACTCTGTCCTCAGCACAGGGCAGCCCTGCGGTCCCCAGGGAAGACCTAGCTTTGTAATCAGCCGCTTAGGCTGCCGAGCAGGTCACATGGTTCTGTGACCGGACAGCCAGAGGGAGCCCTTGCACGTGGACAGACCTTGTGCTGGTCAGAAAGGGAGGAGGCTGAGGTCGCTGGGGCCAGGGTGTTTGTACCTGGGGGCCCATTTCTCCCTGCAGTTGAGCTGCTGTTTTTGTTGTAAATAAGAGATCTCCCCACCTGCTTACCCCAGAGCCTCGCTTGCTCCCACTCGGTCTGAGCCTTCCGCAGCATGTCCGTGTTCACGCATTCGGGTCCTCAAACAGGTCTGCGCTGGGTGCTGGGACAGAGTTGCAAACAGAGCCAGATAGGCCCTGCGTCATGAGCGCCTGCACAGCGCCGGCCCATGCTAAGTCCAGCGAGGGAGAGGTGTCGTTTGGTAAGAGACCCCAGTGGCTCCCGCCTGCCCGGGGTGCCTGCTGGTGTTCCCTGAGGCAAGCAGAGCAGTCTGGCGAGCCCAGGCCCTTGGGGTGGTGGCACCCAGTCATTTCCGGAGCCACCACCCCGACTGCCTGACGTGTGGCAGGAGAAAGTGCCAGGCGCGCTCCGTGCCCTTGGAGAAGTGGCTGCCCGTTCAGCGTGAGACGCAGTCACTTCTTGCACGAGAAGAGACAGATGCGGGGAGGCTTCTGTGGGAGAAAACCAGCCTCTGAGACGCGGGAGTTTCCCAGGCAACCCAGCATCCTCTGCAGACGAGGCACGTGGTCGGCAGCGCCCCAGCTTGCCCTCTAGATGCTCCCACTCACCCGGTCAGCCCAGGCCTCTCCCAAGGCGGTGGTGGCTGCGGCTGGCCCACCTCTCCTGCCCGGCCATCCTCCCCCGGTCTCAGAGCTCATCTGCAAGCAGCTGCACCCAGGGGCTTTGGAGAGAAGGGGGCTGCTGGCTCCTGGGGCCAAGTGAAGGGGCTGGGTGCAGGGCCGGGCAGGCAGAGGGCAGGAACTGCGACAAATCCTTCAGTTTTGCACCTGCAGAGAAAAGCCTGCAAGCAAGCAGGTAGGTGGACTTGGCTCTCCCACTCCCTTAGTTAATCGCTCTTTTCCGCCTTCCTTCTGGCCCTGTGCTTCTAACATGTACTCTGATGGCTTGTTATTATTATTTAATGGCTGGCATCTCGGACTACTATGTGCATGTTGATTAGACTTAGAACACGGGGGTTGGTCTCAATCCAGGAATATGAAAGACCCCCCCCCCTTTTTTTTTCTCTCTTGTTTTTCATTTCTCTGTGTCACTTCATCCCGCAGGCCTCCCAGTAGCCCTGGATACAGAGGATGCACTGGCGGTGAAAACGGAGCTGAGCCAGTTGTAGTTTTAGATCCCGTTTCCACCCATGAACCCCAAACCAAAGACCAGGTCGCTGAACAAGAGCCAACTCAACACCAGGAGGATGGAGGCGAAGTTATGGCGGAATACAAAGAAGACAGCGTTGAAAAACCGGGAGAGCGCGACAGCTCCAGCTGCTGACGCGTCGCCCGGGAGGCGGCCGTGTTGGGAGGTCCTTTCTCTAAGCACACGATGCGATGTGGCGCGTGGACAAGGGCCGCAGACGCTGCTCTGGTCCCCGTGCAACCAGTACACGTTCTTGTCTGGTGTCCCTTTTGTAAGTAGCAACTATAAACACGATAAGTAAGCTGTTTAGCAAGATGCAGATTCTACATTGTTTTTGATTTTTGCAATTCATAGAGATAAGGTTTATTTTTTTTCTTAGCTACTGTATTAAGTATGACTTCTTTAGAAGGTTCCAGACAATTCAGATGTTGCCCTTTTAGGAAGCGTGCATACCACTCCCCAGGTGCGATGCTCAGAGTTCCAGGTGCGTGCAGGAAACTGGAGAAGCAGAACAGTTTAGAAGTTTTAGGAAGCCTGCGGGGCACCTGATCCCCTCTTGCGGCAGGAGCCGTGGCAGCGTGGGAATTGTCGGGTCCTCGGCACACGAGTTATTTTCTAGGGTAGTCTGAGAAAATAACCCGGGAGCTGGCAGCAAACTAGCAGCTGCACAGTTCACGTTCCTTACGCAGGTTGTTAACCTTTGAGAAACACATGCTGCCGATGGCGCCCCCGCCTCCCAGGGGCTTCTTCAGTGGGACTGCCCTGCTGGCCTGAATCCAGGATCCCGGTGGAAGTGCACACCCTGAGTTGCAGTCGCATTTTGCACATTCTGTGCTCTAACTATGTTTTCCCGTATACGGTGTGGCTACCCCAGTTCTGACGTGAGTGAAGGCAAGTGACAGGCACACATTTCCTTGCTTCGCTGCTGATCAACATTGCACAGGGGTTTGTTTTGTGTTGGTTTTTTTTTTTTTTTTTTTTTGGAGAAATTAAGTGGTAGTTAGTCTCTAAAAACACAATGTTTCAGGCTGCCACGGTGAATAAATAGAAATGGAATCAGGGATTTTTTTAAAGAAAAAACTTATGCAGCTTTTCAAAGTTGATTGTTTCAAAATTGATGTTTATTTAAAATAAGTGGTAATGTACTTGAATGCACTTTTTTATGACAATGATTCAGTCCTGGTAATTTTACTATTAAAGGAAGTAAAAGGTTTAGTTTTGTTAGCATGACTCAGCATGTAGCTGTCAGGTGTTTCGCACCTAAGGGTAAAAGAAAGCGACAGTAGCTGTAGTTGTATTGTGTTGTATTTTTGCACGTGCGCTAAGCATAGGCTTGCAGAGGTGGGCGGGCGAGTGAATGTACCTCCCGACTTGGAGATAGCGTCTTTCTGTGGGTTCGTTTTGCTTGACTATTTCCACGTCGTTCTGTAACAATTCTGCAGTTACTTACCCGTCTGCTCACGGGGAATCCAAATGTCACGTTTCTCCCTAACCGAACAACACTGCCGTACGGGGCGCTCACCACAGGCCTCCGGCGCATTCTGTTAGGCTGTGCTTTGGACTCTCCTCCCCACAACTTATTAAAAAAGCACCGACGGTTTCTCATTAAGGTTCACGTGTGGTCATTGACATTTGGGGTCTCGTTCCCCACGCCCAGCCTCCTCTAATAGGAAAACTGTCTAAGAAGCGCTAAGTCGGGTCATTTTTACTAACTCACAGAGCGGTGTGCTCGGAGGAGTTTTGTTCCCCGTTCCCTTCTGCTGCCCTGCTACCTGTGTCTATCGCCAGTCTGCTGCTGTGCATCTCACACACTCTTGGGAATTGAAACACACACACACACACACACACACACACACACCCAGCCTTTCCATATCTCGTCACACTCCTCAACAAAACGATGTGGCTGTGTGTGGCCCTCATTTCAGCCATTTGTTGAGAGGTGTCAGCTGGCCCAGGCCACAGGTAGCAACAGGTATTTAAAAAGCCTTTCTATCACCCGTGCTTTCCTTTTACTATGACCACAACGCAAATTTTTTTAAAGATTTATTTATTTATTTGAGAGGCAGAGTTACAGAGAGGGAGAGACAGAGAGAGAGATCTTTCCTCTGCTGGTTCACTCCCCAAATGGCTGCAATGGCTGAAGCTGGGCCGATCCAGAGATAGGTGCCAGGAGGTTTTTCCAGGTCTCTCGCACGGGTACAGGGACCCAAGCACTTGGGCCATTTCTACTGCTTTCCCAGGCCATAAGCAGAGAGCTGGATTCGAAGAGGGGCGGCCGAGACACGAATTGGCACCCATATCGGATGCCAGCACTGCAGGGAGAGACTTAACCTACTAAGCCACAGCTTAGCCGGCCCCCACAAAGCAATTTAAATTAACCTGATGAGAAAGTACTGGGGCAGGGCATTTGCTCACCTTCGCCCGCCTCTGTGTCTACTCCTCAGCCCAGTTTTGAGCAGGTTTGGCCCTGCTGGGGTGACATGGTCAGCAAAAACAGCAGGCCCCAGATTGGGAGACGTGGGAAGCCCAGGGCCTAAATCTTCAGGGTGTGTCCCTGGCTGCTTGCACCAAACACGTTATGTGCCCCCCTGTATGCGCTCGGAAAGTTGTAAGGCACTGCATCCTCTGTGTTTCCTCCAAAGGGTTATTCTTTTGTTTTTATTTTCTTCTGTTTTGGAAAGATAAATTGGGTCTCTGCTGCTCCAGTTTTCCTGACTACTGCCAATGCCTTTTTAGTGAGGCACAGCAGTAGAGGTTCCCCGTGCTAGGAATTTCCTTACAGTTCTTGCACCCTTTGGTGTCTGAGCTCGTCTCAGACGAACGTGTGAGCCACGGCCATCCTGCTGGGGGTGGTCCCGTGAACGTTCTCCCCGGCTGCAGTCCCAGGCTGTCCGCACCCAGCCTCCTTGGGCCTGAGTCAGACGGCTGCGTGTTTTGGCTCCGACGGCTCCCCCTACCCATAATTCCTCCTGCCTTCCTTCTTGGGTAACCTAAGCATTGCTGGCAGTGGAATGGCACAGGTAAAAGTCATCGTTCATTATCTCTGCAGACCACTGTCAGGTTGTATGTCAGGTAAGTGATAGAGTCTGGAGTTCTTCTAAACGCATGCTCCACCTGTCCAGTCACCTCTCGGGAACAGCGTAGCTTCTGGGCCACTGCGCCGGGAGCGTATGGCCATCTGCCCTCATCGCTGACCTGCAAAGGGTCAGCAAGCAGTCCTCACAGAAAGATTACAGTAGCTCCCAGTTTGTTTAAAGATTTACTTGAAAGACAAAATTACGGGGGAGGGGTGGGGGAAGGTCTTTCATCTGCTGGTTCACTCCTCAAGTGGCTGCAACAGCCAAGGCTGGGCCAGGCTGAAGCCAGGAGCTTCTTCCAGGTCTCCCACGTGGGTGCAGGGGCCCAAGCACTTAGGCCATCTCCTGCTGCTTTCCCAAGCATATTAGCAGGGAGCTGGATCAGAAGTGGAGCAGCCAGGACTAGAACAGGTGCCCATATGGGATGCTGGTGCCCATTTGGGATGCTGGCACTGCAGGCAACAGCTTTACCCACTATGCCACAGTGCCAGACCCAGCTTCCAGTTTTAATAGGAGATACAACTAGGTTCTTTCACCTTTTTTATGGGTCATATATATTTTTATATAAATGTTTTCTATATTCTGCAACAGAGAGCAAAAGAGATAGTGTTAGATAGTGAGAGAGAGAGAGAAAGATTTTCCTTTCGTTGGTTCACTCACCAAATGGCTGCTACGGCCGGTGCACTGTGCCAATCCAAAGCCAGGAGCCAGGTGCTTCCTCCTGGTCTCCCATGCGGGTGCAGGGCCCAAGCACTTGGGCCATCCTCCACTGCCCTCCCGAGCCACAGCAGAGAACTGCCTGGAAGAGGAGCAACCGGGACTAGAACCCGGTGCCCATATGGGATGCCGGTGCCACAGGCAGAGGATTAACCAAGTGAGCCACAATGCTGGCTTCTTAAGAAATTTAAATTAAAATTCCGCCTGTGCATTGATGAGCCCAGTCTTGAGGTTAAGGTGAACAGACTGTACTGCATGTTGAAATGAAATTGCTGACCTGGTCAAGGCAATAAATCACCTCTTTGATTAGTTTAATTTAGCTATTTTGTTATTGGTTGACCTTTCACTGTGGCTTCATTAATTATAATTTATGTCACAGTTCCAGGGCACACTCTAATTATTTGTGTGTGTGCACGAACATTGGCAAAGACTATGTGAACACCCGTTCTTACCCGCCTTTAAAATGAGTTTTTCTTCCTGTTTCCCAGCCCGTTGCTAAGCATCAGCAGAGGCAGTGGCTGCCCCGAGCCGTCACAGTGCGCCCCACTTAGTCACCACCAACCAGTTCTCCTGCCTGGCGCTCTGAGAGTCTGCCTCTGAGCTGATTCAAGTCACAGCTGTGGCAGGAAGGGCGTGGCTCTGCCAGGAGGACACTAAGCCCACTTGTTAATGTGATATCAGGAGTGTGCACTTAGCCAGCTCTCCTGCCATCGCGAACCGTAGCCCTAGGAGCGGAGCACCTGCGGCGTGCAAAGCAGGTGGTCTGTTTTGTCTGCAGGTGTAGGTCTGAGGACCCTTGTTTCTCGTGCTCCTCTGCTGTCACCCAGCAGCAGCTTAACAGAGAGGCTTCAGTCCACACAAATGTCACATCACTTTTTTAAAAAAATCATTGGCTGATCGCTTTTTAAATGTAGCATAACTAACTGGGCATCTATAATCTTGAGAATATTCATTCATTTAGACCCATTCTTGTCCCAAGAAGGAGCTAAGAAGACTCAGAGATAAAGAAAAAAATAGTAGAAGAAAAAGGAAAATTTAAAAGGCAGACGGCATCAGGGAAGAGGGAAGGCCGGTGAGCGGGTGAGATGCAGCCGAGTGCCTCCTACCTGGGGGGTGAGATTCCGGCCGGAGCTGGCACAGAGGGTGCCCAGGCTCAGCAGCTGTTCTGGTTTGGGAGATGTTGTGGGCAGTAGAGATCGAGGTGTTCCACTGAGCGTGGAGTCAGCTGCAGAAATACTGGCTTCTTCCACGAGGTTGCAACCTGAGGCGTGGACAGCAGAGCCAGCGCACAGCGAAATCCCCGTGGAAATGTGCGCGCGGTGCCCGTGAAACACGCCTCACAGACACCATCTCAGGCAAAAACGTGAAGCATGTATTTGACCAAACGGTGACAGAGAATAAAAACGGCAGACGAGCTCCCGAGGTTGAGGAGCCCAGGAGCTGTGCGTCAGGCCCCCAGGCTGCCGGTGTTCCCGGCGCGGCTGTGACTGTGGCCGGAGACACTCACGGCTCCTCCACAACCTCCGTGGGGAAGATGGGCTCCACGGGCTCAAGCAGTTCGCCAGCGGCAGCCTCCAGTGCCTTCTCAGCTTCTTCATTCACGTAAAAAAACACGTGCTCTTCATTGGGCCCTGTTTCAAGGGGGTACAGGACAAGAGTAAAGTTGACTGCCAATGTGCTGCGGGATTTTGTTGTTAGTTATGGGGTCTAAAGGAGATCACCTTCAGAACCCTCGGAAACTGGGCCTGTCTCTGTCCATCCACCGTGCACTACAGTTACTCTGCACTGTACCCACACACAAGCTTCTAGAACATTCGCTGTACAGTGGACTTTGGGCAGAAGCTTTGAACAGAATAAAGGTAAGAGACAGGAGGTGAACCAGAGCAAATGCCAGAAAACACACCAACCGCTGCCAACCGTGAACTCAGGTCGGTGATGGCGGACTTTGGCCACCCCGGTCAGGTCTTTGTAAGGAATGGTGGTTCTTTCAACAGCTGAGCTTTTGCCAAGGTTGCCTGCTCCAAATGGGAGCAAGATTTCTCACCTCAAGTTTTTGATCTCAACGTTTATTGACCACTGCCAGAGTAAGAGAAGTTCTCTCTAATCCGTACGTCCCTTCCAGAATAATTAGGGCTGCATTAGCACCCCGGAGGGGCTGGCCCTCTGGCCACTGGTGTCACTTTGATGCCTGAAGCACCTGTTTCCTTTAGGAAGAGTTGCTGGGACTGTGAGAGGCCATGGAAGCAAACTAAAGCACGGTCCAGGTGTGGCCCAGAGGAGATGAACTCAGACGATGCACGGAACGGCATCTTTCCCTGCCTGAAAAGTCCCTAACACACTGAGTGACCCTAGCCTGTGTCCTCACACAACTCAATTAGTCTCCCAGTGTTGTCTCTGTGTGCGGTGAATCCTAGCAGGAGGACCAAGATCCCTTTGTGCGCTAAACTTGACAAGTTTAAAATCATCCTGTCTGTCGGCCTCCAAGTGTCCGCATGTTGGGGTCTCCTTTTGGCTACCACCAGCAGCAATAGGGAAAACATAAGTGCATATTTGGGGTACCTCCCTGCAGGCAGGCAGTGCCCAAGGAGCTTCTGTCCATGCAAATTTGCGAAGGGTTCATTTCATAAATGACTGGTTCATGTCTCTCAGTCTTTGCCAGGTACAACCTTAACATTAACGTGCTGGCTGCTTGTTTTAAGTCAAAGGAGTTGTTTGCAAGACCCATTGGGCAAAACATCTGCCTTTAACTTCCCGGCCTGTGCGGAGAAACCTTAAGTATGATTTGGGCCATAACAAAAGGTAGAGGCTTGGAGATTCCAATCAATTAATTCTATTGAGAAGCATCAGGCAGTCTAAGCACGGAGAAGGGAGAGAGTTTTAAACATTCAGGTAAATAGATAATCCATTAGGACGACAATGCCCGTGGTGGGGGGCGCCAGCCTAGTTTTGTCAGCACTTATTTATGGTCTTTGGGTTCCCCTGCCCTCCTGCAGAGGGGCTTCTATTCCCCTTCTCCCAATCTTTGTTCTCTGATTCAAGGCAGAGGGAAAACAAAGCAGGAAACGGTGCATACCCAGTGTTCCATTCTGGACGAGCTCTTCCTCTATAGTCAGCAGGCGGTTGTACTTCATCACCCACTCGCCACGAGAAGGACCCCCCAACTTGATAAAGCGGACGCTGAGCCCCACAGCCTGACGGGGGGAGAAACAGCTCTTTAAAAGGGGGTAGCCACGTTCAGCTAAACCACGAGCGATTCTTGGAGAAGGGAAGCTGTCTGGGTGCACTGCTGGGGTTTTGTGCCTTTCCCGGGGCAGAGGGCCTGCTTCGGAGCTGGGAGTGTGGGAAGGCAGGCAGGTGGCGCGGCTGCCCGCCCCTCGGACGCGGCGCTGGCTTCTCTCACTAGCGTCTGCCTTCCCCACTGCATTCTCGGGAGGAAGATTGCCCGCGCACACCCCAGTCATTTACGCGTGCTCATCATTTTCCCTGGGCTTCAATTTCCCCTCTTTTTAAAAGTTCAAAGATTAGCTCCTTGCAGAAGGTAGCTGTCTGGGAGGAAGCAAGTCTATTTCATGAAAGGTTACATGACTTTCTCCACCGAAGACTGCATTTCTCTGAAATAGCAGCTTGTGCTAAAAGCCGTGTTCTGGCAGTTCTGCAATTGGCCGGCATTCAGCACTTACCAAGTCGACAAGGCTGTCATCAGTCGCTTCTCCATCCGGACTGCCCAGGACGGTGATGTGCTTCTTGCCTACAAGAGCAATTCCTGTCACTTTGATACCGTGCGGGAATGATTAGCATATACGCGTGAGCCTCTGGGGCCAACACTGGCAACCGAGCAGACGCAAAGCTTTCCCGTGAGGCGTCAGACACCTGTGGGGCTGCCTGAGCATTCTGACCCCGAAGCATCTGCATTTTCCTTGCCCTGGTCTTAGCTCCTCACTCCTCTTTGCGGTAACCTAGGTGCTGTGCTGGGTGAAGACCGTGTCCCATCGCACTTCAGCTATGGTGCGTGGGGTACATATCACACTTAGGACCACTGCGAGGAGGGAAACACGCTCCAAGGACACTGACGCACTGCCAAGAGCACGGCCGTGAAGGCCTGGCGTGGTTTTATGGCCCTGCACTGTAGGACGCCACGCAGCTTTGCAGCGGTGAGATGTGCTAAATTCCCAGGCAGCGGATGCAGCGCCCACAGGCCTGCGTGCTGATGGCTGTCTCACTGCACCCCGTGTTTTACTCACAGGCGTGTCATCCTCAGCGTTTATTAGAGGAGCAGGGTGGTCGTGTGCAGTGGTCATTTCCCGCTCCTAGCGAGGCACAGCAGCTGTTTTACAGGCAGGAGCTGCAGCAGCCGCGAAGGGGGCGGACAGGGCGAGGGCTCCCCCCTATCCCCACCCCACCCCTGGGCCAGCCCTGCAGGGTGGGGTGGCGAGGGAGGTTGCCATTCCAGTCTCTGGCCCCCGACTGTCAGCCTGGCTGTGGGTCCCACCCCAGGTCTGAGACTGGCCTTCTGCCTAGGTCCTGAGACCGCCTCCGGGTATTTATGCTCCAGGCCCAGCACGGAAGTGCACCAGACGCCCATGATCTCACAAGGAGTTTGCAGTCTGCTGGGGGCACCGCCCAGGAAAGAACTGTCCAAATCACTGGTCAGGACCACGAGGAGGAAATGAGGGGCGCCAGGGGGCAGGCGAGGCAGGGTTGGGGGAGTCAGATGTGGCACGCATGCCTGATTGACAGCAACACCTTGGGGAGGAGAAGCTAGCAAAGCCTTCTAGGTGGAAGGTACAGCACCTTCCGAGACCGAGGCAGTAAGGAGTGAAACCGGAAGAATTCACCAGAGAGCTGGTGCAGCGCGGGCCGCTGGGATCCCTGTGGTGGAGTGGGGCAAGCACCTAGTCCGTCCTGGGTAAAATGCAGACGATGCTCACTTTGGAGTGAAGTGCAACGCTCCAGTGCCAGAGCTGCTGGTTCCAGGATTTGAGGCTGGCTTTTCAGTCCCCAGTCCCCAGTGCTGGGGTCCTGCTCCTGAACTCGAGCTTCCTGGCTAAGGCCTGCTTCCAGGTGCTTCCTGGTGCTACGCTGCCTTGCCAGCCTGCACCTTGCCAGCCTGCACACTGACGCATTTCTAAGATGCATTCCATGAGGCCGGGGCTGTGGTGTCGTGGGTAAAGCTGCAGTGCCGGCATCCCATATGGACACTGGTTTGAGTCCCGGCTGCTCCACTTCTGATCCAGCTCTCTGCTATGGCCTGGGAAAGCAGTAGAAGATGGCCCAAGTGCTTGGGTTCCTGCACCCACATGGGAGACCCAGATGAAACTCCTGGCTTCAGATCAGCCCAGCTGCAGCCATTGCAGCCATCTGAGCAGTAAACCAGCAGATGGAAGATCTCTCTCTGCCTCTGCCTCTAACTCTGTATTTCAAATAAAACTTAAAAAAAAAAAAAAAGACACAGTCTGCTAGTAGTGAACCTACCCCTGCCTTGGGTGTCTATGCTGATCATGGGATCTTGTTGGCCCTGTTTGTTTTATTTTTAATTTATTTGAGAGGGAGGGAGAGAGAGGGAACACCTTACTCCTCTCCCCTATCAAGTTTGTAATGACCTGAGCTGGGCCAGGTCAAAGCCAAGAGTCAGGAACTCAATTCAGGTCTGCCCACGTGGGTAACAGGAGCCGGAAGTCGCCGCTGCTCCTCAGGGTCTGCATTAGCTGGGAGCTGAGTCAGGAGCTGCAACCAGGGATAAAATCCAGGCACTAGGATGTGGGATGGAACATTTTCTCCTCTCTCGGTCAAACATCCGCCCTGTGACCTGTCTTCCTAACTGCTGAGCAGACCGGCTCCCTACAGCAGGTGATCCAGTTCCAAATTCTGATCCCTCCTAGACTTGCCCAAGTCTGTGAAAATTAAAACGGCCCACTGGAGTCTGGCTGTGTCGCAGCTAGCTAAGTGTTCAATCCAGCAGACTGTACTGAGGCTGTGCCTATGTGGAAGCAAGCTGGGGTCCGCGTTCTGGAGATGCATGGAAGACAAATCCGGAGCTTGCGGTGGTAACAGCACAGGAGGGAATTCACCAAGCCTGAACGATGGGATGCAGGCTAAATGCTGATGTGCTCGATGCCCCGCCCTGGCGAGTGGTCAGCTCCTTCCTTCACCTGAGCACTGCACTGTGTCTGGAAACCTGGCTAGGGCAGGTGAGTACCCAGGTGTGCTTCAGTCCACAGCTCAGAGTCAGACACCTGTTCTTCAGCATTAAGGGTTGGCGTATCCCTCTCAGTTTCTCTAGCTTTAAAGTTTTTTTTTTTTAAAATATATAAGAGTTACAGAGAGAGGGAGAGGCAGAGAGAGAACTCTTGCAGCTTCTAGTTGACTCTCCAGATGGACGCAACAGCCAGATCTGGGCCACGCTGAAGCCAGGAGCTTCTTTTGGGTCTCCCTGCTTGCCCAGGTGCACTAGCAGGGAGCTGGATCGGAAGTGGAGCAGTCAGGATATGAATCTGTGCCCGTGTGGGATGCAGGTGTCGCAGGTGGTGGCTTTACCCGCTACACCACTACACCACAACGCCAGCTCTTAAATGTAAAGTTTCCCTGTAGCCCAAGTTGCAAGCCCACAGTAAATTCATAAATATGCTGAAGATTATGTTTTTTTCTGAGGAAATAAGACCGTAGTCCTTCTCAGAGCACTGGGAAGCTGACAGGGCAGTGGCCGTGGCCACACCTTTGTGGCTGCCCTGGGTGAAGGGCATGACCTCATGGACCAGGGTCGTTATGGAAACATGAATCAATAAACTGGCCTTTGTTTTCTGCACTAAACCTCTCACAAGCGTTGAACTGTCTTTTCTTCCAACATGTATTCCATGCTTCTGAAACAGTCAGCTGTGCCAGACTGTTGGCTGCTTGTAGAACCAAGTCGGGAGGGCCTTTCAGGTCTCTACTTTTACTCACTGTCAATCAGATTGGTTATCTCCACCAGGTCGGACATGGTAGTTTGATCTGTGTGTTTTATGATCCGCCCGTTGGATCTGGGGATGCTGATGTCTCCACACTCTAGAAGTTTGGAAATACTTTTGGATGCGGTTCCCGCGATGATGTAACATCTGGACCCAAGAGCATTGTAGATGCTGTCCCACTGTTCAGAGTCCTGGGAGAACATTCAAGAATTGATCATGACAGTCCTGAACAGCCACAAGAAGATCCTACAGCACATGGTCAAAGTCACACACTTTTCCTGATTTACACAAAACAGTTTCTTTTCCCTCTGCGCCTGAGTGGTTCCTGTGTCACAGCCCCGCAAACTTAACTTCTTGGAACAGAAACTCACACTGATGGACTTTGGGCTTAAAGATATTGTGAATGCGTTTCCCACACTGACCATGGAGTTTATCAAAGCCAGACTGTCCTGTCCACCATGTTACCATCATGCTGCTCGAGACCGGACGGTGTGGGACGATGTTCTGGCTTTTCGGATCAACGGAAAACTGAAGCAGAGCCCACAAAGGGTTCTAGGCCCCCTCTCTCAATAGCCTTGTTTTTATTGGTGAGACCACCACATGAAATGAAGCGCTTGTTTAACAAGTTGAATATGTGTGTGTGTGAGACTGTGGTTGTATCAGCACAGCCATCCCGGGTTTCAGCCTGTCCCGTTAGAACCGCTTCCTGTCATTGAACAAAGCTGTGGTCGGAGTATCGGGACCACCGTCAGGCAGTCCAGAACTGGGCTCAGGGGGGGTGTGGCCTCCACTGTGAAGGGCACGTGGGACTGAGAGGCCCCCGGGACTCCAGATACGACCCAGTGTTCACATCGTCCCCAGATCTAAATAGCTGCATTGTCTCAAAGGTGCCATACGATCAGGGTATCTATTGGCTCTCAAATTCATAAAGAATTTAAACTTAGGAGTCTGTTTAAAGTGTGTTAGGAGAACTGGTCTTTTTTATTTTTTTTAAGATTTATTTATTTATTTGAAAGGCAGAGTTAGAGAAAAATATAAAAGAGCTATCTTCCATCCATTGATTCACTGCTCAAATGGCTGAACAGCCAGGGCTGGGCCAGGCCGAAGCAGGAGTCCAGGTTTCCCTCTGGTCTCTGCAGTGAGTGCAGGAGGCCCAAGGACTGGGGCCGTCTTCGGCTGCTTCCCCTCCGTGCCTCAGCGGGGAGCTGGATCAGAAGTGGAGCCGAACCTGTGCCCATAAGGGATGCCGGTGTCACAGGTGCTGGCCTAGCCCGCTGGGCCCTTTAGCAGGCAAACAACCTTTGTCAGAGGTGCCTGTTTGAGTGGATCACACAACCTCAGATCTCAAACCTTTTAGAAGTGTAGCTTTGCCTCGCGACGGAGGTGCCTGCAACCCTCGTTGGCGTGCCCGGGCCCAATTTCCAGCGTGGCTCCTGACTCTGGCTTTCCGGCCAGGGCAGACCTGGGGAGAGGCAGTGGCGATGGCTCAAGTCACTGGGCTCCTGCCACCTGTGAGGGAGACCTGGATTGAGTGCCTGGCACCTAGCCCTGGCCCCTGCCATTGAAGGCATTTGGGGAATGAACCAGTGGACAGGAGTTCTCTCTCTCTGCCTCTCAAATTAAAAAAAAAAAAAAAAAGTTTAAAAAATATGGCTTTATTACTTGTATTCTGAGGTAGTAAGTGGATTTAGGCTAAAAAATGGCCTCCAGAACTCCTTCTCCATGAGCACACGGAAGTGATCTGTGATTAACCCACTGACTCACCACCTGGCACGCAGAGGCGATTTTGCTCAGTTAGCTGCCTGTCAATACCCAAGTACTCCCGCGGGGTTCCCAGTGGCTTGTTTCATTCCACGTGACAGGCACACGCCTGCGTGATTGTGTGCTGCTATTCATGTGCTTAGTAAGCGCCTGTTCTAAATGCCGACATGAAGCAACTCAGCCTCAGCCCAAATTACAACACATTTCAAATGACAGAGCTTTTCCTCTGTTTTGTTATAAAACTGAAAAGGTGCGTTCTGCTTACCTCCTTCCTGAAAGGATCAATTAAGGCGATGATGGCCGGGTACTTGCTGATCAGGTCCACGTACAGGTCAACCATCTCGGCTGCGTTTTTGTATGTGCCCATTGCCACTTCGTACTTTCCTCGACTCTGACAGGTGCAAGGACAGTACCAAAGGGTAACAATGCATTCTCCAAATGCTATAGATGCGATTCAACACCCCCCACCCCCCGTTTTATTTACTTATTTGAGAGTTAGAGTTACAGAGAGAGGGAGAGACACAGGGAGAGGTCTTCCATCCGCTGGTTCACTCCCCAAATGGCCGCAATGGCTGGAGCTGTATCGATCCGAAGCCAGGAGCTTCCTCCAGGTCTCCAACACGGGTGCAGGGGCCCAAGGACTTGGGCGATCCTCCATCACCCTCCCAGGCCACAGCAGAGAGCTGGATCAGAAGAGGAGCAGCCAGGACCTGAACCGGTGCCCATATGGGATTCCGGCGCTGGAGGCAAAGGCTTAGCCTACTATGCCACAGCACCGGCCCCTCCTTGGTTTCTTATGAAAGATTGTAAACATCCTTTCCAGGCCACATTCGCCTGAGCAATCTATGCATTTCACCTTAAGTAGCTTGTAAATATTAACCTGGGAAGTCAAGTCACGGTTCCTCTTCCCACAGACTTCAGATGCAAGTTGTACAAGAAGACAGCAGGTGCAGAGTAGGAGGGGAATCCTTTCTTGCCTAGATTTAGGCCATGGTGCATAACTGCCACTATACTGACTGCCTGGGCGCATGGACAATAACAAGTTCAAAGAACAACAAACGGAACAGCAGTGCACACCTGCCCACTCACCAGAACTCTCTTTCAACTCCCTGTGACAAACAGCCTGCTTCCTTTAAACACTAAAATCTGAAAGCAGGGCTTTGAGATACGAAATGTAAAGTGATGTATGTAACGGTGTCTTTCCAGGTAGCACACAACGTCTCATAGTAACGGTGTCATCCTGAAAGTAGGCTTCTAGTGGATTCTGTTCACGTGAGGTGTGAAAAGCCCCAGTCGTTATGTATAGGAGAAGACTAGGCCGGCAGATCCAGTTTAGTCTTTCTGAAAACCAAAGCACTTTCTCTTGATTTTTCACGGCAGAAAGAGGGAGGGAGGGAGGGAGGTTGAGACAAAGATGTTCATCTGCTGGTTCACTTCCTAGATGCCTACAGCAGTTGGGGCTTGGGCTGAAGCCAGGAGCCAGGAACTCAGTCCAGGTCTCCCACGTGGGCGGCAGAGACTCAACTCCTTGAGCCGTCACTGCTGTGCGTTCGCAGGGAGCCTGAATCGGAAGGCGAGCCAGGACTTGCTCCTAGGCTCTCTCACAGGGGACGCACGCACCCCAGGTGGACACTTAGCTGCTGTGCAAAGTGCCGTCCCCACAAAGCTGCGCACTTTTAAGTCTGTGATCAGGAGTGGCCCCCGGGGTCCTTAGGTGCTGGGAGGGAGATGGGCCCGAGCAGACGGGCTGTTTCCTTTGCTAATGCCTTCCTGCTGCGGCGCTGCTAAGACAACGGACTCCATTGGAAGTAAGCAGGTCCCGAGAAGCCCATAATTAAAGGAAGTTTTTACATTTTTCACAGGAAAAAACAGCAAGAACTTCAGCTGCTTCTATAATACAAAGCTTAAAAATCTTATCTTGTCAGTGAGGAAATACTAATGACTCACATTATGTAAGAATTATCTGATATCAAGCTAATACATTTTACTGCATATAAGCAACAAATACCCATTCTAGTCAGTACTGGCAGTAAGTATATTCATCATTCTCAGTATACGCTGCTGATGGAAACATGCAATTCTTTTTCTTAATGGTATGCCTAGGAACCAATTATTAGGTGAAGAATAGGAAATTAAACATTCCTTTATGAGCTTAGTTTCTTTAGAAAAGTCAAAGAACTTTTAGAAATCAGCTGAAACTTAGATTCTCATGTACATTTTCAGAAGTTCCTTTATATTTAAAGTAAGAATCACAGTTAAAGCAGAATCCCGTGCAGTCGTGGCCCCTAAACATGATAAATGTTATCAAATCACTATAAATGCATGCCAGAATGCTGGGCATTTGAGAAAGCTTAGCATTTCCGTATCTGAAAATAGAAAATATATGTGTGTATAAGAGAACTGCTAATAGATTTTCTAGCACCAGTTTCTCAAGGACTGGGAACATATAAAAGTTTTCCTTCCTTCCTTTCTTCCATCTTTCCTTCCATATTTTTGAAAACCAGAGACTGAGATCTTCTATTAGCTGGTTCACCCCCCAAATGTCCACAGCAGCTGGGCGTAGGCCAGGCCAAAGCCAGGAGCCTGACACTCAGCCCAGGTCTCCAGCGCTTGAGTCACCCCCTGCTGCTTCCCAAGGTGCACACGAGCTGTAATCCGAAGCCAGCTCGAACCAGGGCACCCCAATATGGGATGTAGGTAACCCAAACGTCTTAATCACTGCTCCAAACACCTGCTACAGAACATTTTCAATGAATCTGTTTCCATTCACTTTCTTTTTAAAATAGGAAACTTCAAAAAGTCTGTGGAATAACACATAAGTTTAGTACAAAACATTAAAACCCCATGCAAACAGTCTGCTCAAAGCTCATGGAAAATGGCTGTTATGGAAATATGGCATATGGATTTTACATTTCCACCAAAATAAACTATCTTTTAGCTTCACTTTTCCACAGACTTTTTGAAGTCCCCATGTTGCTCGCTCTCTGCAGGTGGCGTCTCCCAGGTGAGGTGTCACCAGTGAGGCTGTGTCCTCCTCAGGTCACGCTCAATACTGTGATGCATTGAGTCAGATTGAAAACGCATTTGTCATAAATTTCAATCACTTGGGAATATTTTTATATGTGAAAAGCACAAACACTAAGAAGCACACATCTAGAAGTCTACCAAGTCACAGGTAAACCACCCCGCTTCGCATGCTTGTCTAACTCAGTTTTTACGAAATGACTGCACACACAAAACATACCAGGTAACTTATTGGGCAGTAGCTCTCATGAGGACAGTGTAGCAACCCATCTTCCATTAGCTAACTTGACTTTCTCAACTCCATTTATATTTGGTTCCCTCACACCATATTAATTAAAAAAAAAAGACCAATAGGATTGGTTTGGAAAATACTCAGATGAGCTCTGCTTTTAAGTTCTGAGTTAAAACTCCTGGACCTAAACCAGAAGAGAACATTCTGCAGTGGAAACTTACATAGTCCATCAGCTCATGGCCAGCACAGTTGATGGCTAAATGCAGATCTGTTCCCAGCTCCAGCTCCAGGCTGGCACAGATGCCCTGTAGTAGAAGCAGCGGCTGCTCTATGGTGTCACAGTTAACGGTTAAACAGCCAAGATGGGTCATCTTTCCGGTGATGGGCTGCTGCAAGAAGGAAAGACACGGAGGCGTCAGTACAGCACGCTCGGTCCACGGAGCATCCTGGGACAGGCATGGGGTGACCGGACTCTGCTCCCCAAAGGGCAGGTCCTGTGCTGCCACACCAATCCCCCCTCCAGGTCCGACTCCCGGGACTTTGGGCGTACAGTTCCCCTGGTTTTCTTATTCCCAACATTTTCCAGGTTTGATCTGGGACCAGCTTTCTCTCTCTTCTAATATTTTGTTTGTTTATTTGATAGAGTTATATATAGAGAGAGGGAGACAGAGAGGTCTTCCATCCACTGGTTCACTCTACAGATGGCCTCAATGGCCAGGGCTGGCCTGGGCCGAAGCCAGGAATCGGGAGCTTCTTCTGGGTCTCTCATATGGTAGCAGGGTCCTCAAACACTTGGGCCATCTTCTGTTCTTTTTCCAGATGCATTAGCAGGGAGCTAGATTGGGGAGCAGATAGCACACGAACTGATGCCCATATGGGATGCCAGTGTTGCAGGTGGTGGCTTAACCCACTACGCCACAGCACCGGCCCCACACTTTTCTTGTTAGTATAGCTATTTGTCTGTCAGCTCTGCCATTGCAGTGGGGGCGGGGTGCTAGCCTGAGCCGAGCCACCTGGCTTGCGAGTGTCCAGTCTATCCCTGTAAAGAGCCATTCAGCCCACCTAATGCTGCCAGTCCTCCCAAACCTGCCCTTTTTCCTGTGGTCTGTTTTCCTCCAGGCAAACATGACTGGTAAAAATGTCACCCTCCTTTAGGAAAAAGTGCTGTTTTTAAAAGTGTTGAAAACTCTGGCAGAAAGGACACAAGACTGAGGACGAATTTCAGCAGAAGCTCTGGGGATGCCAACGACCCCGGGAAAGGCACGCGCTGCTCCCGCCAAGTCCGCTTCGGTGTGCGCTCGGTGGGCACTGCGACCTGCACAGCTGGAAGCTGAGGCAGCCTCTGTGGTTCTGGGCTTGAAACTCACATGTTTGTAGAGTTCATGGGCTCAAGAACAAGCATGTACGGGGAGAAATGTTTTCTGTTTTCTAGTAACAGCAAGTTAATTATAAAACCCAGCCAATGGTTTCAATATCAATGAGAGGAAGCTTTTATTCCTACAACAAAGGAATAGGTGGGACAATTTTTTGTCTATCGATGGAGCTTCATTACCTAATCTTCTAAATTACGAAAGCACTTACTTGGTGCTTCCTAAGTGGTGGGTCTCATCCTACGCATGTCACGTGAATAAAATTCATTCACTCCTTACACCAACCCCTGAAGCTCGTACCATGACTATGTTCATTTCACAGGGAATATAGTTGACCTGGAACAGATTTTAATCTGGGAAATTTGACTGCAAGAGTCTACGCCCCTGACTCTGGTGTGGTTGCTCCTCTAGACTGTAACCTCTAACCCGCTCCTACCAGGGCAAAAGACAGCAAGCTGATCGTGAGAAGGGCTGGGCTTGGTCTGAGAGCCTCAGAACACAGGAGACAACCTGCGGACTGGAAGGAACAGCACTGCGAATCACTGCTCCTTCGCCATCCCCAGCCCCCTTGCAAAGCCTAGGGTTAGGAGTGTTGCACTCACTCTGCCATAGACAGCTATCAAGTATCTGACGTCCTGCTGTGTCTGCTCCTGTCTCTTGTTTCTTGAGTTTCCCTGTGTTGAGAAACTACATTTCTCTTTACCAAGGCCTCTATTTTCCTAGCCCCTCTTCTCTTGAGCTCCCCAGATTCCGCAGTCCCTGATGGGAGAGCAGAGCTAAGATTTCTGGCTTTCAGAGCAAATCCTGCAGATGGGAGCAGCCTCCACTCACATGCATCATCTCCTGGATTCTCGCGGACTGTTCCGCTTGTACTGTTGACAGCCTGGGCACGTAGCAGGTCATGGCAGGGTACCCACCATCACCAAAGAGATGGGCCAGTCAAGCTCAGATGTTTCCCAGGGCTCCCAGGCCAGCGTGGTCATTTGCACAAGGAGGAATGTTTGTCAAATCTGAGTTCCTACCCGTGGTTCATCTGAAATGGTGCTTTGGTGCCTTTTGGGGACCAGATGGAAAGAATGGCCTTCTTTTTGCCCCTTTTCAGGCTCACTTTGGCAGTAGTAAAACGAAAGCCTAAAGCACGCTATCCACCTTTAGCTGGTTACCAGGAGGTTCAGCTCCCCATACGCTTCACCTACAGGGTCAAAGGCCACCCTCCGACTTGTAAACGCTTCCAAGCCTCAGATTTTAGCTGGACAGGCAACTTTTGGCAGTGATGGCCAGTTGCCTGGAAGACGGGGATTAGTGTTCATGGAGCAATGTGGGGAGCAAACCGGACTAGACTGTTACTGGAATTAAGACTTATTCTATGCATCTGCTCTCCCACAATATGGCGCTGGGAGAGAAGTAAACAGCTTCCGCACAGCTGCCTCCAGTTCAACCAATTAACTGTAGGACTTGCTCCTGATTGGAGGAGAGCAGCGTACTCGGCGTGTGGGCAGCCAAGTTGGGATTGGCGGAGGAGGACTATAAAGGAGGAGAGAGACAGCATGCACCAGGAACATCTATGGGGAACATCTAAGGGAACCCGTGCAGCCCCTGAAGAAAGCCGGCCGGCGGTGTGCCGCTCCCCTGCGGAAGTGGGGAATGTGGCCAGGGGGAACTGCCCTTCCACGGAGGTGGAAGGGATAGTAGCCAACCCGGGAAGAACCAGCAGCAAACCCGGGGAGGGCCGAGCAGACGAAAGAACAGCGCAGAGTCCTGTGTTGCTCCTCCACGAAGACGGGGAGCGACATAATGGTGCCGTGACTCGGATATGAAGCCTAGGCAGGGTTTAGTGTCGTTCCCCCACGAAGACGGGGAGCGACATAATGGTGCCGTGACTCGGAATAGGAAACCTAGGACGGATAGGAAACTTAGGAGGGGAGAAACGGGAAGAAGCAGGAAAATACCGGAGAGAGAGACTAGCAAAGAGCCTAGGGGAAAGCCGGACGAGAAAGGTGCCGGAAGAAGCTATTGAAAGCCTAGGCATAGACTTGGATATGGACTGTGGGAAAGAAGTTAGGATTGAAAGTGAAAGTGAAAGCTTTCATAGACTCGGATGCGGACTATGGCGGGGAAGCTAGGAGACTGAAAGCGAAAGTGAAACCTGGAGGAGGCTTGGACTCGGATACGGACTGTGGGGAGAAGCCAGGAGAAATGAGAGGAATATTGTTGGAAGAAAACTTAGGGAAACATACCGGGTAGAGAAAAATGTTAGGGAAATTGAAGCCGCGGGGGGCAGGCCGAGGCGGAAACGAAAGCCACTTTGGGATTCTCAAGTTAGCCCGGGAATAGGGGGCGAAAAGTTGAAACCAGAAGCTGAGACGCAAGCCAGATTGGGATCCGTCTGATTAGCCCGGGGAGCAAAGGACGGGAAGCCAAACCGTGGGGCGGAGACGTACGCTGGGTTGAATTCGCCAGGCTAGCCCGGGGAACTTGGATTGAATGCTAGTGGTGGAGACGCAAGCTACGCTGTGTTACTCGCGGAAGCCGCCGCGTGCAGAGAGAGCACGGGGCGTGAATAGATAGGGAACGCTGGCGTAGGCCGTGGTTCAGACGCGAAAGGGTTAAGCGTGGAGACCGCGGAGCGGGAGCGCGCGAAGCCTAGCCGCGCAAAGCCGGGAAGCTGCGCAGATGAGAGAGGCGCGCGGGCTGAAGCGGCGCAGAGCCGGGAACCCGCCGGCGGGGCGAGGTGCCGGAAAGCTGCGGGGATAAGAGAAACAGAAGTTTTAGAAGTAAAGTGAGAGAAATAGGAATGCTGGCAGACAGAAGTAAAATGGGAGAAATAGAAATGCCCGGAGATAGAGAAATAGAGAAAAATAAGGCCTCCCCTCAACATGCCAATTAGAAGGCTTGGATTCGGTCTGCCCGATTAGTGAGGCAATGAGTACCTGGGCGGCTAGCCGCAGGTCACCGAAGACAGGCACGAATTAACATCAGTAAAGCTTCCCCACAATGCAACAATTAGGAGGCTTGGATTCGGTCTGCCTGATTTAAGGCGGTAAGCGCCAGCAAAGCTCGACCAGAGTATGAGCTGCAGGTCACCGAAGATAGGCACGAACCAACACTAATAAGTCTCCCCCACAATAAGGCAATGAGAAGGCTTGGATTCGGTTTGCCTGATAGGTCTTGTAAGTCCCCTGCAGGCAGAGCAGAGCATGCACTGCAGGGCACCGAACACAGGCACGCATCAGCGCCTAAAAACCTCCTCACAATGGCGAAGAGAGGACCCGGATTCGGTTTTCCTGATTGATAGGACTTGTAAGAGCCTGTGGCAACTCTAGCAAGTAGAGCAGAGTGTGTGCTGCGGGACACCGAAGACAGGCGCGTATCAACGCCAAAAATAAAAAGAAAGGGGGATCTGTGGGGAGCAAACCGGACTAGACTGTTACTGGAATTAAGACTTATTCTATGCATCTGCTCTCCCACAATATGGCGCTGGGAGAGAAGTAAACAGCTTCCGCACAGCTGCCTCCAGTTCAACCAATTAACTGTAGGACTTGCTCCTGATTGGAGGAGAGCAGCGTACTCGGCGTGTGGGCAGCCAAGTTGGGATTGGCGGAGGAGGACTATAAAGGAGGAGAGAGACGGCATGCACCAGGAACATCTATGGGGAACATCTAAGGGAACCCGTGCAGCCCCTGAAGAAAGCCGGCCGGCGGTGTGCCGCTCCCCTGCGGAAGTGGGGAATGTGGCCAGGGGGAACTGCCCTTCCACGGAGGTGGAAGGGATAGTAGCCAACCCGGGAAGAACCAGCAGCAAACCCGGGGAGGGCCGAGCAGACGAAAGAACAGCGCAGGGTCCTGTGTTGCTCCTCCACGAAGACGGGGAGCGACAGAGCAATATCACTGTATAAATTCTGTTTTCCTGAGCTCTGGCCTCGGAGCAAAATGACCATGGGAGAGAAAACAGGAATCTGTCCCTGCTGTCATCGTTTGCTGGGTAAACAATCAGGCATACTCACTTGACCCTTCTTGTTCCCGTTGTGTCCTTTTTTGGTCTCGGCTTTTGGAGGAAGAGGCTGTGAGACAGGAAATAAAAATATCACTTGGGATTTTTGGACATGTGTGTGTCAACAAATGGTTTAGGTCTCTGGCCTGTCCACTGCTCCAGGGCTCTGCCAGTCCCGTGTGAATCTCATACACACTCACACACAAACACATGGCATGCACACGTAACACACAAACGTGGATGACGCCAGCCACACCCTATTTTCATGAGCTCCAAGGATTCCTCAAATTCAGGATCATGTTCTCCTCAGCTCCTTCTCACCTTCTACCCCTCGTCACACACATGGGCGTGCACCCATCCTGCCGGTGCAGCCAGTCTGTTTTGCAGGGGGGCACACATTCCCTCCTTGCCCTTGAGAAGTCACGCCCCGGTGGGCCTAGCTTTTACAGGCCCCACACCCTGTTTTGAATATCCTGATGTTACACTGTCTCCTGCAGGCTGGATTTGACTTTCAGAAACCCGAAGACCACTGAATCTGGTCAATCTGGTGGGCATAATGGCACTGGAAGTTAAAAGCCAAGATCATTCCAAAGAGGCAGCCCTCTTTGGAATACCTCTTTTTAATACCCAACTTTTGGGGTATTATGTGGGGAGCAGCCCGGACTGGACTGAGTTACTGGAATTAAGACTTATTCTATGCATCTGCTCTCCCACAATATGGCGCTGGGAGAGAAGTAAACAGCTTCCGCACAGCTGCCTCCAGTTCAACCAATAAACTGTAGGACTTGCTCCTGATTGGAGAGCAGCGTACTCGGCGTGTGGGCAGCCGAGTTGGGATTGGCGGAGGAGGACTATAAAGGAGGAGAGAGACGGCATGCACCGGGAACATCTAAGGGGAACATCTACCTGAGGAACACCTGTGCAGCCCCCGAGAGAGCCGGCCGGCGGTGTGCCGCTCCCCTGCGGAAGTGGGGAATGTGGCCAGGGGGAACTGCCCTTCCACGGAGGTGGAAGGGATAGTAGCCAACCCGGGAAGAACCAGCAGCAAACCCGGGGAGGGCCGAGCAGACGAAAAGAACAGCGCAGGGTTCTGTGTCGTTCCTCCATGAAGAGGGGGAGCGACAGTATTAAATGCCTATGGTGCAAGGATTTAGTTCCCCTTCCCCGGGATATACTTTAATGCCCAACATTAACTGGCTCTATAAGCTGGGATGTGTTTGTCAAGAATTGGTCTGGCTCACGTGTATTTCATATGAAACACAATTATCTTGTTTCTTTTCATGGTGGAGCCCTCTCAGTTTTCCGTCTCCTGGTACAACACTAATTCAGGAAGCAAACTGATGTGCCAGGCGGGAGAAACCAGTGACGACTGGTTTCTTGCTCTGGTATCTCGGCTCCACCCTGACGGGGAGGGACTCATGCTTCCTCGTGCTACACCCAGTGTGGGATCCTGCACTGGATCCTCGCCTAGAAAAGTGGCATTCATGGGAAAATGAGTGAACTCTGAAGGCTGTAGAGTAGGCAGCAGTAATGTGTCATTTTGGTTTTGACAAATGTGCCACACACTGTATCATCAACATGGGGGCAAAAGGAAGGATATTTGGGAACTCCACAGTATTCTGTAAGCTTTCTGTAAATGTAATGCTCTAAAATATCAATTTGTCTTTTTGTTCCAAAAAGCACCACAGACAAGGCCTGGGTCCCTTCCTTGGCTGCAGGCCTGCATATCACCATGTGCTGGCCTAGTTAGAATATCTTGGGACAACCGGTGACTCCTACACCTGCTTCCCATTGCCCTAGTTAGCATATCTTGGGACAACCTGCGACTCCTATACCTGCCTCCCATCCTTCCTCTGTGACTTGCCTGAGACTGCTACACTGCCAAGGGCCCTTGTTTGCCCAGTGCTTGGATTCAAACCGGGCACAGGAGTGCACTCCACAATGCCTCTGACATCCTTGGGGCCAAATCCTTTCCTTCTTTGTAAGTTCTTAGCACAGAAAGCAAAATGAGACTGTGAACTACCTTAGAAATTGGACCCACAGCCAGTGAGGAAATGTGTACACTTGGTTTAGAGGGAAAGCCCCAAACACATAAATGCATTTTCCATACCAGCATTAGCAAAATGAACCACAGGTTGGCCACCAGATGGTATAGAACTGTCAGCAACCAGAGCCTGGCGGACTTCCCCACATACCGTATCGGCTGTCCTGTTGACATGTTTCTGAATTTCCAGAAGCATTTCCACACCCTGTAAGTAGAATCATCACCATCATCTTCCACAGTCCAGTCTAGACATTTTAAATATTAAGAAATCACACCCCACAAGGCTATTTCTAACTCAGACTGAGGTGCAGAGTGCCTGCTGAGTGGATGGTGCGAGCTCCCACGTCACAGCTTCAATCTTCGCCCCCGGCTTGCTTTGGCGGAGTAGGGGTGAGAGGCTGTGCCTGCTCAGTAGTCTCTCTTCACTGAACACAACCGCCCGCTTCATCGGTTGCATCACACCGGCTTTATTCTCTTTCGTGTCTCTCAGCTAAGCTGGGTGACCTTCTTGCTGTGCGAGTTACGGGTCACCAAGGAGTCTAGATTAGACAGGCTCCATCCGTATAAACCCACTGGCACTTAAAGAGTAGAAAAGTGTGTTGCTGATGATGAGATCCGCACACAGAGACAGATGAAGAACGGCTGGCTGGTGCCCTGCTGCCCAAATAGCACACAAGACCTTAATTAAAGGAAAGATCCTGGCACCAGGACCTGGGCATGGCCCACCAGATAGCAACCCTCGTCACTGCAATTAAGTTGTGAGATGATTTTGTTTAGAATGGAATTATGAGGGCCGGCGCCGCGGCTCACTAGGCTAATCCTCCACCTAGCGGCGCCGGCACACCGGGTTCTAGTCCTGGTCGGGGTGCCGGTTTCTGTCCCGGTTGCCCCTCTTCCAGGCCAGCTCTCTGCTGTGGCCAGGGAGTGCAGTGGAGGATGGCCCAAGTTCTTGGGCCCTGCACCCCATTGGAGACCAGGAGAAGTACCTGGCTCCTGCCATCGGATCAGCGCGCTGGCTGTGGCGGCCATTGGAGGGTGAACCAACGGCAAAGGAAGACCTTTCTGTCTCTCTCTCTCTCTCACTGTCCACTCTGCCTGTTAAAAAAATAAAAATAAAAATAAATAAAAAAATAAAAATAAAATAGAATGGAATTATGAGGAAATGACCTTGAGATTTCCTTTAGCGATTTACACGGACTAGGTAAGACACCACTTGATGCCTTGCCACAGGGGGATTGCACTTTTTGTGGAAACACCCCCTATAAAACGGGAACCTTGCATTCTCCCTAATGTCCAACGGTAGAAGATTTCAGGACGATTCAAAGAGGCACGGGGACTCTTGAGGCCACTGAAGAGCAACGCAGACAAGAGCACGCCTCTGAGTGGTGGCGATGTGACTGAGGGTCCCTTCATTCCACAGACGCCTCCTAAGGGCCAGGCGACGCGCTGGCCATGGAGGTCCCACTGGGTACGGTGAGGTCGCTGGGAAAGCGCCAGCTTCCACCTGCCGCTGCCGTAGGGCACGGAGCAGCCATCCCATCCCCACAGAACAACCTGCTGCACTGCTTCCGGACTGCAGAGCCACGGGTGCCTGGCTTCTCTGCAAGTCGCTAGCGTGAGCCAGTGCTGTGAGGAACCAGACATCCAAGGCCGTGAAATGTTTCCCTTAGGGAAGGTCTTGCTTTCTTCCCACTGCCCCAATTTCCTAAAATAGTTTCCCTCATTTCACATTTCATTCCCTCTCCCTTCGCTTCTCACTAAAAACCTATCAGTGAGTGTTTGTCTTCAGAAAGTCAGCTGAGATCATGGGAGGTACTTGTCTGGTTGTTAATCCGGGATGGGGAATACAAATCACTTCTTTCATTAGATTGAGCTTTCCAGGCGACGACTTCCCACAGCTGATCAGAGCGACCATCAGCAAAGGCATGGTGAGCAGTGCTGGCTCCTCCTGCAACAGGGAGAGCAAGGGCACGTGAGAAACACGGCTCATTGCATTGAGGTTCTCATGGTTCCTCGTAATGGAATCCAAAAGATACGAACCTGACCGTGCTTCAGAGATGCAATATTTAGGTAGAGGGGTCTGTTGCCCAGTATGGCACTGGTTTTGGCAACAGCCAGTGACACGGCCCCTATGGCCATACTGCCATAGAACACAGGCTCAGCAGGTTCTGCAGGTATAATGGGTTTCTCTGTAAGAGTTTCTTTCCTCCCTGGAGAGAAAAACATTGAGAAGATATTTCTTTCTGGGAAGTTCGGCTATAAGAAGAGTGTATATTTCAATGCTTAACTTAGAGACGGGAAGCCCCAGCCAAAAGAAAGGATGAAACTGAAGCTGAGAAAAGCATACTGTCTCCCTGACGTCCCAAGTTTTCTGTTTGTCTTCACTTGCCAATGCTGAAATAACCCTTCACCATAGTTCAGCCTTCTTATGATATTCTAGGCCAATCAGTGTCTTTTCTACAATTCTATGAGGTACACTTTGTTATCTCATGTTCACATGTAACAGAAATCGGATGAAGAGAACTGGGCAGCCTCACAGCCCATCCTGCGTGCATCTCTATCCCCCTACCCGCGGCACACTCTACTTTCTGCTGAACAGCTTTGCTACCTCGCCCTTTCCCTGCCAGCCTCTAACCAGTGCTGCGTTCTAGATGGTCTCCCATCTCTAGAAATGCCTCCCAGATCCTTCCCTCTATCCAGAATCCTTCCCCATCTCCCACTTCAACATCTTCTCAGCCACCTGCGTGGTCAGGTGCCACACAGTCCACCATACGCTTCTCGGGTGCCTCCACAGCCACTGGCCGGGCTCGAGCCCTTGGTGGAGAAGAGGCATGGAAGCGCCTGGTACATGGTAAGTGCTTAGCAAATTACTGTCCCCTACTAATTCCCTTCTCTAAGGCCAGGGTTCTGTCCGCCAAAAGCAACATAAATGGACGTGCCTTTGTGGTCTCTGCCTGTACCTAGGCAGTGGCCATCTCACCCTGTTGAGAGAAGGCTGGTCTAACAACTCTTGCCTTAGGCAATTCTCTTCCCTACTCAGGGCATCAGCATCCAAACTGATAAAATAAGAGACGGTGTCTCCAGGGTCTTTCTGGTCCCGCCCTAGTTCTGGTGCTTTCTTATTCAGTAGACCCAGTTCTGGGGCTTTCTTATTCACTGGACACCCCCATGCCTGTGAGCATTCAGCTGTGCTTGGCGTCACGCTGGGCACTGACATTGGCAGGTTGAAGAGGTCTGACTTATGCCCTCAAGGCCCGTGCTCCGTTTTGACGGCTGTCTGGAACACCCTTACACCATTACAACAAGCTTCAGACTGAACAAACTGGAGGGGCTGAGGTTAACAATCTGCTAGAAGGCATAGAGCCAAGGGCAGGCTGAACCAATAACTTCAATTATTTGTATTAACATAGCAAAGTTTTCTAAGGAAAATGTGTGTGTGTTGCATAGGACTGAGAAAATGTCAGTTGCACATATCGGAGGATCGACGTTCGTTAGACTATGGAGTGGCTGTCTGATGAGGTACTGACGCTTCCAGGGAGCTGCAAGGTCCCTAAGCCAGCGCACCCTCACTCCACTCCACCCTGTGCACTGCCACCATTCCCTGTCTTTAATGAGTGTTCGTCTGTAGGTGAGAAGTCATCTTCGCTTGCAAATAAGCATGGATGGGGGAGCCCTGCCCCCATCCACAGAGCAGCTCCAAGCAAGGAGGCGGCGTGGAGAATGGATGGCACCTGGCCGGAAGCCGAGCTTGGGCCTGCAGCAGAGGCTTGGAAAGGCACCACAAGCTGTGGCCCTGCTTCCCCACACATATCTTGCCAGGGTTAGTGATGTCACTTAACTTGCTTTTGTGGCTTCTTTTTTGTAGGAGGTGCGGGGGGTGGGGGTGGTATTACAGGTGCAGGTATAGACACTGTTGAGTTTTCCAGGTTCTTTTCCAATTCTTTTTTCTCCTTCTCTTCTTGTACTTTATTTGCAAAGAATGTCCTAATGGCAAGAAAACAGGGTTTTACAATGGGATAGCTACAGGTATCATGGTCATTTTGGTCACGCTGTAGAACTGACCACAATGTGCTTCAATCATTAACTCTACTTTTTAGCTATTTAAGAACAAATCCGCTTCAATTTCCAATGACGTTATTATAAAACTGTGTTCAAGAACTCAAATTCATTTTGGCCTGGAAAATACTTAAACATTTCAGGTGCTCATTTTTGAAATTATTTGAACTCTGTTTGCATATTTTTAAAGATTTATTTATTTGAAGGCAGAGTTAGAGAGAGGGAGAGACACAGAGAGAGAAATTTCTATCCACTGGTTCAACCCCAGATGGCCACAAAGCCCAGAGCTGGCCCTGGCTGAAGCCAGGAGCCAGAAACTTCATCCAGGTATACCACATGGGCGGCAGTGGCTCAAGTACTTGCGCCATCTTCTGCTCCTTTCCCAGGCGCATTAGCAGGGAGCTGGATTAGAAGTGGAGCAGCCAGTACACAAACCGGTGCCCATATGGGATACCAGTGTTGCAGGAGACGACCTAACTTGCTACAACACAACCCTGTCCCCCGTTTGCGTTTTTAAAGTAAAATTTGAATACATCATTTGTTCGGGATATCTAGATGTTCTTTTTATGAAAATAACCATCAGAAAACAAAGACACTAAGAACAGACAGTGAAAAATTGCATTATGTGGAGGATGTTTTTAGGGGAACTTAAAATGACTCGTTAAAATAACTTTTGGGGGCTGGCATTGTGGTGTAATGGGTAAAGCCATTGTCACCTGCAGTGTCAGCATCCCAAATGAGCACTGGTTTGAGTGTTGGGCTGCTCTACTTCTGATCCAGGTCTCTGCTATGGCCTGGGAAAGCAGCAGAAGATGGCCCAAGTCCTTGGGCCCCTGCACCCACATGGGAGACCCAGAAGAAGCTCCAGGCTCCTGGCTTCAGAACAGCACAGCTCTGGCCATTGCGGCCAATTGGGGAGTGAACCATTGGATGGAAGACCTCTCTCTCTCTGCCTCTCCTTCTCTCTCTGTGTAACTCTTTCAAATAAATAATCTTTTTTAAAAAAGATTTATTTTATTTATTTGAAAGTCAGAGTTACACAGAGAGAGGTCTTCCATTCACTGGTTCACTCCCAGATGGCTGCAATGGCTACAGCTGTGCCAATCCGAAGCCAGGAGCAAGGAGCTTCTTTCAGGCCCCCATGCAGGTACAGGGGCCCAAGGACTGGGCCATCCTTCATTGCTACCCCAGGTCATAGCAGAGAGCTGGATGGGAAGAGGAGAAGCTAGGACTAGAACTGGCACCCATATGGGATGCCGACGCTTTAAGCCAGGGCTTTAACCCTGCTGCGCCACAGCGTAGGACCCTCAAATAAATAATCTTAAAAATATATAGCTTTTGTGAAATCCTCCATGCGTATATGTAAATAAGAGTTCAGCCTCTAAGAATAAAAAGAAGCTGGAAGCTTCCAAAGACAAAACATAAGCGAATAAAGAGAAAAAGCAGATATGAGAATCAAATTTGCATCAAACAACAACCAACAACCCAGATGCGCATGGGACAATGGCTTTAAAGTATTCAAGGACTTTGATTTCAACAGCGAATCCTACATTCAGGAAAACCACCAACATGAGGGCAAAGAACTGACATCTGCACACATGTAAGAACTTAAAGACTACACTGCGGTTGCAGCTTAGCCTAGTGGTTACGATGCCTGCATCCCACACTGGACTGCCTAGGTTGGACTCCCTGCTCCTTCTCCTGACTCCAGCTTCCTGCTAACATGGACCAACGGAAGCAGGCGCGATGGCGCAAGTAATTTGGTTTCTGCCACTGGTGTAGGAAACCATGACCAAGTTCCCAGCCCTAGGTTTCAGCCCTCCTCTTGCCCCCAGCTGTTGCCTAGAGAGTGAATTAGCTTGGGAGCTCTGTCTCTCTCCTCTCAAATGAATGAATGAACTGAAATAAAGCTTTGCATCTCACGTGTCCTTTCTCATTTTCACTTTCAGCAAATCAGGAAAGAGGAAGATGCGGGCTCCAGAAACAAGAGGAAAAAGGACGCTTCCGTGGCATTTCTGTAGGCCTAGAAAGGAAGCAGCCCAGAGGCACAGTTTGGGAACTGAAAACTCCAGGGAGAAAGAAAGGTAACAGAAGGCGTGACTGACGTCTTGGGGGTAAAAAAAAAAAAAAAAAAAATAGCAGAGAAGGCCAAATTAAAAATAAATAAGTAGGGACCAGCACTGTGGCATAGTAGGTTAATCCTGCACCTGTGGCACCCGCATCCCATATGGGCACTGGTTCTAGTCCTGGCTGCTCCTCTTCTGATCTAGCTCTCTGCTATGGCCTGGGAAAGCAGCAGAAGATGGCCCAAGTCCTTGGGCCCCTGTACCCACGTGGGAGACCCAGAGGAAGCTTCTGGTTCCTGGCTTCAGATCGGCGCAGCTCTGGCCATTGCAGCCATCTGGGGAGTGAACCAGTGGATGGAAGACCTCTCTCTCTCTCTGCCTCTCCTTCTCACTGTCTGTAACTCTACTTTTCAAGTAAACACATAAAATCTTTAAAAAATAAATATATAAGGAGTCACATTTAGAAACTCCCAAGAAAATTTCAAAAAACTATTCAAAAACATTATCACAAAAGTCACCACTAAACTCTGAAGCAAGGTAAAACGTGACATCGTGCACACTTAAGCAAGTGCTAAAGCTTAAGGAAGGAGAATCCAGTTGAGCTGTATGGCCAAGAGGGTTGTGGCACTGGACCTGCACAAAAGGAAAAGTAACTCTAACCCATGATTTTTCTGGGCACAGCCAAATACTTATAAACACTTACATGGCCTTTGCAACCACAGCTCCCATGGTTTTCACATTTTAGAGTGAACCCACGGGTTGTAGTGGGAGGACAGGATGTGCCAGCCACCAGGACCACATGAGCATGTGAGAAGCCAGAGGTGGCACATGGGGCGGGGGGTGGGGGGCCCATCATCCTCAGTTGATCAAGCTCTCGACTGGATCCTAGGAAAGTGCTGAGCATGAAAAAGAACTGAAATGCGCCTCGTGGCCTTCCACAGTGGATTTCAGCAACACGGTTTGCAGAGAGACAAAACTATTTCACATTAAATTTGCTGCTTTCACTTAAGCTTCTTGCAGCAACTTCCCCACTGCAGAGAGTCCGAGACCCATTTTTCTGGCAGGTGAGGTGGGGAGACAACCGTCCCGGTTTTACCCTTGGCGCTGCTCTTTCCCGGAGGAAGCCGGACCTGAGCGTGTGATCCACGTCCACCTGGCTGGAGGGCTCCACGCCCTGCAGCTCCTCCGTGAGGCTCCGGTTGACCCACTGCACTGCCGTGCTCACCGCCTGGTTCCTCTCCGCTTCCTCCGCCTCGGCCAGCTCCGGCAGCGCGTTCTCGTGGACTTCGAAGTGGGTCGGGACCACCACGGAACAGATGCTCTGCAAACAGCATAAATGTGCCCCACGTTTTCCCTACCTCTTGCGGAAAATAGGAAATTGAATTAACTCAGCTTTTTGATGGGCATGATATTTTATCACCCATTTCAAGGGGAAAATGAGAACATGTACTTTTCTCTGAGATATTTTTAGAGCTGTTGAAGCACTATGGAACTCGGCTTCATTGAACACTTAAAGTGATTACCCGGTTAAAACACCCTTCTAGAAACCCGGCCCTGAACTTCACTTTTCTGACTACCTCTCCAATAAATAACTACAAGCATAGGAACAGAGTGAATCCTAATATTATCTTCCCAGAGATGGCAACAAAATTATTTCTAACAAATATGCCGCAAAGTGAATTGTTCAAATTATTAAAATGAATTTTCTTTATATAAGCTAGTCTGTTTATAAATCACTATATATGAATCTGTAGACCTATATGTTGATCTGCAGAACTCATCACTTGGATAATGTCCAAGGTTTAGCAGGACATTAAACAGGTTTGCCTCATTTTCCTTCTCCATGTTGGACCATGTGCAGATTAGCATGTCATGTATGTATCAAAATTACACTTGACCATAGTAAAGCCATCAAGAGTAGTTGCATGACTCGTGCTTACATGATTGCCTGTGAATGCATGGCAGATACACTGCACAGACACTGAATTTCCACGCATCGATTGTCTGCAGTGTAGGTAAGAGTTGCTAATACACGCAGTGGAACCAGAACATACTGAAGAGCACAGGGAAACTGCTTCATACCTTGGGGAAGTTTTGAACAGTGCAGAAAATTTCCACTTGCAGGGTAGGAAGCCCCAGTCCATCCAGAATACTTTTTCCCACTATTCTGCATATGGTGGGAGGCTTTGCAAGTTTAGAAAAACAGTTGGCCTTTAACACACACATACACAGAGAGAAAACACAGAAATCACAATATGGCATCTCACTGATGTGCCCAAGGGCATTCACGGGTGCCCTGGTTCCCCCCACTCCTCTCCTGGAGTGTCCGTCCCGGGGCCAGAGCTGAGCTGACAGGCACTGCTCGCCCTCCCGTGCTGAGGTTCGGGGCAGCCCGATGCTGAGTCTCCCGTACTTGGGGACAAGTTGTTGTCTGTTGGGCTCACAGCAGAAGCTCATACACTTTTCTTAGTGTGGAGGCCCTGTGTCATCTAATTTGGCAGGCATCTTGCAGTCATCTCAATTCCCTAACCCACCTCTCTGGCCAGCGTACAGAAATGCAGGCATTCCCGAATGCAGTGATGCGTTCAGAGTTAAGAAACCTGAGGTGGGCTGGGATTTATTCCTCCCAGCACAAGGCATCTGATACTTGGTGAAGACATTCAGCAGCTCTTCCTCACTTCCCATTGGCTCATACGTGGTCCCTTGTGTTCGAAGAGCCAGACCGGCAACCTTAGTAACAGCCATTCCATTGATGTGGAAAAGCAGAGACCTTTGGGAGAGATCTAAGAAAGGGACCAAAGAAAGAAGAGGAGGCTGATAGAGAATGCGCACTCCACGGGGCTGAGTGGAAGGGTTCTCCACGGCACTGCTGTGCGAGAAGCAGGAACTGGAGAGAGGAGGAGGAGAAAGCGAAGGTACTCTCTCCTTGCCTCTGTATTATAGAGTACGGGGCTCTTTGTTTCCTAGTGGACCAGGTCTCCGATCAGGGTCAGGGACTTCCTCTGACACTCACAGCCACATGTCGGCTCAGAGGGCAGGCCTGGGCGGCTAAAGCCAAAGTCAGCTGTGAAGCCAGCCACGCCCTCGGAGGTCTGGATGCTACAGCAGAGTGAGCACCTGCATGACTTTAGATAGCATCCGGAGACGGCGCAGTGCTGACCTGGTGTGTTACAGCTGAGTCCACTGAGCATCTACGGCGCGCTACACTGTGTGTTAGCGAGGGAAGGGAACGGACGTTTTTAATGTGCTCGACGTGTACTTAAGGGAGTGATTATGTCATCTTTATCACTGTATCACCTACCGCAGTGCAGGACAAAGGATCCCTTGAGTTACATCTTCAGTGGATGAATGTCAGCCATGTCCCTGCATACTGTGTATACACCGTCCTTAAATCCTCAACACAAAATCTCCACTCACCCAGAGGAGCAAACTAAATCACATGAGCAATGTATAATTATCTACTGCTTTGTCACTGACCACCCAAAACTTAATGGCTTCAACCATTTATTTACTCTGATTCTGCAATCTGGGCTGGGCTCAACTCCCTTCACTGGTTGTGCCTGGGGTCTCATACAGATGCAGCCCAGTGTCTCAGCTGGGAGGGTTGGATCAGCCAGGGCCCAGCTGGGCATCTGTCTCGCTCTACGTGATTTCTCCCCCTCCAGCAGGGTAACTGGACTTCCTCATGGTGCGGTGACCAGCTTCCAAGATGAGTTTCAATAAGCAGGCACTTAGCAAACCTCTGTTTCTATCCTGTCTGCCACGGTCCTACTGATCAAAGCAAGGCACGTGGCCAAATCCACGCTCACAGTGGGAGGGACTTACGTAACAGAAGTGTGTTCACTGGGAGACTACCCACGTTGTACTCTACCGCAGCAGGTAAGTGGCAGCTAAGAATCACGCCCGCATCCGCCTGAGTCCCAATCCCAAAGGAACAAATGGCATTGCTACTGCCAGCAAGGACCTCACCCATCCCTGAATTCCCAGGTCTGAGAAGGACAGAAGAAATGGCATCGGAGCTGAAACAGCCAACAAACAAGGGAGGGAAGTGGAGGCCAGACCCTTCAGTTGAGGGCTCAGGATAAGCAAAGGGGAGGGCAGCGGGAAACTTCAAGTTTTAGGGAATTGGAAGTGGTCCAAGATAGAGGATGGGGGAGGGAGTGGGGACAAGCCTGTTACCCACAGGTAGGGTTGAGCATTATGAACCACACACATCCGGAGTGCGATCTCACTCAGCAAGCAAGGGGAAGCCACGGGAGGTTTCTGACCGAGAGCACTGTGGTCAGACTAGGGCATCAGGAACATCGCTCTGGCAGCCCCATGAGGAGGGACTTAGAAGGAAAGATTGGATGGGAACAAGGAGGGCAAAACCTAGGGCGGTGACTACGAAGATAAAAAGGAGAGCTTCCTGTCAATGCAACTCCTGCAAGTCCTTCTCGAAGTCCAAGGCAAGGCTCTCCTGCCTGGGGGCCCTCCCATCCCTGCATTCCTTTAACTGGCATCAGTGATGTCTCTCAATGCAGTACACACCCACGTTTCACCGTATCTTTGTCTCCAAGGATTATACCTACCAGTGGCTGCTGTCCCTAACCAAGTGACACGCTTCCAGAGAGCTGTGCAAACCAATGTCCTGGGAAGAGACTGACCCTAGGGACCGAGAGTCCAGGTCCCTGGTCCTAGCTTGCATGCGAGCACCTGTGAGATAAGGTGTCTTTGTAAAATGAGAAAATTCACCTAGGAAACTTCCCAGAATTCCTCTAGCAAGGAAGAGCAGAGAATGAAACCAGTCAAGCACTGTTGCCTTCAGCCCACAACGGTTCTCGGGTGTCCACTGGGTACCACACACCCTGCTGGGTGCCAGGCACACAGACCTGGGCTGATTTGTTTAGTTTGCTTCTGTGACTCTTGGGAAAATCATTTAAATTCACCGGGCCACGTTATCTGTAAAACGGGAATCGTAATCTGTATCTCGTTCTACGGAGTAAGAGCCATGAGGCCCGCAGCTCTGGGGGCTCAGTAACCGGAGCTCACGCGCTGCCTGGGGAGGCTGCCTCGAATTACAGGACACGTAGGAAATGCTATAGGAACACAGCAGGGCGACAAGTCCAGAGCCCAGCGGGCCAGGCGGGGGCCGGGCAGGGGGGAACCAGGCTCCAGGCAGAGGACCGCGTTCCCGCCTTGAGATCTGGACGCAGAGGGAGCCGGCTGGACGCGGCCGCAGCCCTCTCTCCAGCTGCAGCCTCCCTAGCGCCGCAGGGATCCTTCAGGGATCCCCCGACCTCCTCCCCGCCAACGGCACCTGCCGGTGCGACCGAGGCCGGCCCGATGCGCATGCGCGACTCCGCGGCGCACGCGCACCGCGTTGCCGCAGCGCGGGGCGGCAGGTTGCGCGTCCCAGGTCCCTACCAGGTGCCCGTAGACGTCTGCGGGCTGGAGGTAGAAGGTGGAGTTGAGCAGCTCTTCCAGCCTGCGCGGAACGCCGTTCTCCTGGTAGTACTCCATCGCCTGCTGCTTCAGCTTCCGCAGCTCCCTAGCGGTCCCAGAGCTGCGGCTGCCGCTGTCTTCCCCCATGGTAGGAGATTCGAGGCTCCGGCGGGGTTTAGCCTGGGGGCCCGCGAGCGTCCTCCCGTCGCCAGGCAACGCAGCGAGATCCCGAGCGCAGATCTCGCGAGCCTTCCAGCCTTCGTTTCCTCCCGCGGCGGGTTCCGCGAGTCGCCCCCTCCTCAGCACCTGCGGCGAGGGGCTGGGCCCGGGGCCCCGCGTTCTCGAACCCGAGTCTGGCTCCTTCCCGGCCACGTTTTCCACCGCCGGCGGGACGGGGCGGTGTCTAGCGACCTCGCGAGGCGCGCGGGCGGCGCGCTCCGGGGAGAGGCGTGTGAGGACCCCGAGTACTCTGAGCGCGCCGCGGGAAGTCCCAGACACCCTCCCTTCGGCCCCGTAGTTGTTACCCACCTGCCCGGAGCCGGGCAGAGGCGAAGTCCGTGGAGTTTCGGGGCTAAGCAGACGGGGTGAGCGCCCTGCGGGAGGTGACGGCCGGGGCAGGACTTGGGGGAGGGAAGCGGTGTCCGCGGGCCCAGTGCCCCCCCCGAGTCCGAGCGGCCCCGTGGCTCCGACCCCCAGCAGGTGACCCACGCAGGTGCGGGGCGCTAGCTGGCGTGGTCGAGCAGATCCCTTAAAGGGTCGGAGCCGCGCGGTGCTCGCGTGGAGGGCGGACTCTCGCGCCCGCTCCGGACTTGGACACGAGACGGGGACACGCGGCTGGGCCGGCTGCGTCAACACGGGCGTCCTTCGCGTGGTTTAGACGAACGCCACACTCTGAACTCGCCCCGTGTTTTCTCTGCGAGAGAGCGTCAGGCACCTGCCTCCCCCTCCCTGCTGGAAGCCCCGTGATGCGGGGCGCTGAGTCCGGGCCGAGAGGTGTAGGGTGACCCTTTCTACAAAGCAGGCCGGGTCTGCTGCTGCTGTCTTCCATCTGACCTGGGTGCCGTTGTCTTCTCGCCCTGGACACCCACACCTGGATGTCCGCGTTGAGCCCTCCCCCCCCCCCCCCAAGCCATATGCCACACTCCAGCTCTCACTCCAGCCAGACCTTTGTCGCAGCACCGCTGGTACTTCCTGAGCCACTGAGTTTAGCCCTCAGCGTTATCTTTCCTCATTCGGCACTTTATTCCTTAAACCTTACGACTGTTCCATTTGAGAGGGAGAGAGAGCTCCCATCTGCTGGGTCACTCCGCAGATGCTTGCCGTGGGGGAGGCTGGGTCAGAACTGAAGCCAGGAGCTTGGATAGTATTCCAGGTCTCCTCTGTGTGTGTGTCACCGCAACCCAGTTACCTGGGCCATCACCACTGCATTAGCAGGAAGCTGGAGCCAGGGACTGGAGCCGGGTTGAACCGGCTGCTGGACCCAGGCCTCCTAACTGCTAGGCTGAGCACCCCTTCCTGACTTGGCATTCAAGGATACTTGAAGTGTCTCCTTCCAGAGTGTTTTGGGGTCTCCCTTCTAGAACCCGTTGGCCTGAGTGCCTTGGGAGTAGGGACTGGGTCAGTGTTGTTCAGCCCTGCACCCACAGTGGCAGTACATTATCTGACTCAGTGGATGCTCACTAAGTGGTTTTTGAGAGAATGAATGGGATCAGTAGACCCTTCAGAGTGAAGAAGGCGTGTGGTAGCCTGGCTGGGGCAAAGGGTTTGTTTCCAGGAATAGTGAGAATTAGGGGCAGAAAAGGAACCTGGGGCAAGATTGTGAAGGGACTAGAGCGAGCACAAATTCCTGAATGCAAGATGGAAGTGGTGGGTAGCATTGATGGGTTATTCTGCACCCAGGAGACCAAGTAGAAAGTCATACAGGTCCAAGGGACAAAACAATGGTGGTAACAATGATGGAAGAGATGGGAGAGGAAGGAGGGATGGAAAAGGCTTTGTGTGGCTGGATCAGGGTTGGGGAGCCAAAGGTGACGACGGGGCTGATGGTCCACTCTTAGAGTTGACGGAGTAAACGAGTGCTCTGGTTTCGGAGGCGACAGCCATGCGTTGGGTTTTAAAGGTGTAGGGTTTGAGAGACTGAAGATGCTGACACACAGGGTTGCAGGTTAAAGAAAGGACGGAGGAGTCCCCTCGAGGGAAAAGGGCAGGATCCTTCCGTGGTGAGGCCTCACACTGGGTGCTGGGTGGTGACTCCGCGCCTCCTGCCCCCACCGCGCTTCTCCTCTCAGAGCGAATCCACAGCAGCAATTGGGAAGGACTGTATTTCAGACACAGGAGAGAGCAAGGAGCTATAACAAGAAACAAGCAAACAAGGCCCAGAGGAAAGGAAAAAGTTCAAATCACACAGTCTAGGGCAGAGACTTTGGGAAATGTGTCAGGGGTGTGTGTGTGCGTGTGTGCGTGTGCATGCCGACTTGCTGAGAATAATCTGAGGGATGGGTGCTAGTGTGTTAACTGCGTCTCCTTGGGTGATGGAAATCATATGAGTTTTATTATTTGAAAGGCAGAGTTGAGCTGGGAGGAGAGACAGAGATCTTCCATCCAGTGGTTCACTCCCTAAAGCCGCAATGGCTAGACCTGGGCCAGGCCAGAGCCAGGATCCAGGAGCTCCTTCCAGGTCTCCCACATGGGCGCTGGGGCCCAGGCACTGGGGCTATATTCTGCTGCTTTCCCAGGCGCGTTAACAGGGAGCTGCATCGGAAGAAGAGCAGCTGGCACTTGAACTGGAGCCCATATGGGATGCCGGCGCTGCAGGCGGTGACTTAACCTACTGTGCCACAGCACTGGCCCCCATATGAACTTTAATTTTCTTCTTTTCATATGTTAGAAGTATCTGATCTTCCTAAAATGAATGAATTACTTGTGCACCTTTGGAAAATTACATTTAAAGCATTTGAGGGAAGGGTGTTAAGTCAGAGGTTACTGGAAGACTGAGGACAGAAGAGATTACTAGGAATTGAGTTGTTGCCTCATAGACTCTTTCCATCATCTCACTACCTGGAGGCAAAGCATAAATAAATGGAACTGCCGCTCCAGTCTCATTTTGTCACTCAGCCAGCCAATATTTATTAAATGCCAGGCACTGTTCCAGGCACCAGGGAAAGAGCAGTGAGTACCATCAATCACATCCCTTCTCTTCATGGCACTTAAGTCCCAATAGCATCCAGTAGCACTTAACAATCATTGGAACAAATGACTGAAGCCATAAAAATAAAGGCATTTTGAGAAGTTGTTAGGCTAAGGGTTTATTAATAGTCTATTAGTCTTGACAGATCCAGAGTCAATAAAATGGTCATGAATCTTGCCGTGGTGAAGTTTTCCTTAGCTGTTAGGAGCACTGGAGATGCAGCTGAAAGATATGCAGGTGCAGATGTTGCAGTCCGCACATCCCTTGTCTGAGCGCCGCCATCACTAGGTTTGTGTTTCATACTGAGACCAAATGTCCTGCGGCACCTTCAGAGCATCAGAGCTCAAAAGAGGGAGGGCGGTGCTAACCCTAAAGGCACCAATCTGGGGAGTTCAAGATTGGAGGGAGGGAAGGTGCCTGAAGCTCACCCACAGAGCTCGTGCCGCCTCCTTTGGAAAGAGGAAATGGTGTGGGAGAGAGGCTCAGCTCTCACTGTTAGTGTCCTGTGCCTTGTATGGTGTGAGACAGGGACTATTTTGAGGGAATGAGGAAACCTGAGTTGGAGTCCAGCTGTCCCTAAGACCTTGACCTCATCTGCAACAAGCAGGTTTGAACTGCCTCAGTGTTTCCTCACCTTTTTTGAGCTTGGAAACTATTTTAACAACAAAAGAAATTGAGCCCCTGACCCCTGCCATGTAATCATAGATAGCTGTAGTGACAGAAAGTCCAGAAGTACTTTTAGAGACCTTCATATTTTATTCATGGAAACTCTGCATATGGAAAGACTATGTTTACAGGCAAGCCATTAGTGATTTGGGGGGTGTGTTTGGAATTGTGGGTCCCCTGTAGAGTCCACAGGCTTCCCGACGACCTTGATACGGAACCACAAAACTGGGCCTGTCCATCCTCGATCTGTCCTACTTTGTAGCACTGACTCAAGAAAAAATACCAGGGTACATTATTAGTCTGTTCCGACTTGCTAACTGAAGCTCCCTCCTAGAGGAAATGAACCATCCTCCAGTCTGCAGCTCTAAGATTTTCTAAGCTGTGTCAGACATATCCTAAACGAGTGAGATTGAAGAAAAAATGTATTTTTCATTTTCCCCCCTTAATCTTACCCAACACCTCTATTTCAGTTGGGGCTTTAATGTTCAGAAGTGATTGTTTAGCTGTTATTTTGGGGTTGCTATCAAGTGCTTGTTAATCCCCCCTTCCTGCATTGGACATCTGTGTTGCATATCATTTTTCATGGGGAACTAATGAACATGATTGCAGGTGCCTTTAATTATAGAATCATAGCAGCTAGAGACAGAATAGATGGAAAATGTTGCCTTTTCCTCACCTAGAAAATGGGAGTATTAATGTTAACTTTCCTCACCCAGTTGTCCTGGATGAGAAATATGATTGCCAAGCTGATTATAAATACAAATAGCTGTAAATTAAGTGCTAAGGAATAATTTGACTAACAAAAAAAGAAATGTTTAATTTGTTTATTTCCTATAAAGATGTCTCCCGGAAGTAGTCATTAGCACTGTAGTAATAACAAAAACAACCAAAAAAAAAAAAAAAAAAACCACAGCAGAAACTCTCTTTGAGCTCTTTTATGTGCCTAGAACTTTATCCCAGTGAATCTGCAAAACAGCCACAAAAGGTAAGTGATCAGCCCAGGGTTCCACAGTTAATCAGTAGCACGGGTGGAATTTGAACCCAGGCCCAGCTGACTCCATGGCTTTGCATTTCCGGGCTGCTCCCTGTGTCTCAGAGGCAGCACCGTGAGACTCCAGCGCCCTTTCTGGAGGAGCGGGTGAGTTGCTCACAGGGAGGTGGTGGAGAAAGGGTGCTGATGGGTGCTGATAATCTCCTGATCCCTGCTTCTCAGGGCTGCGCAGGAGGATCACTGGGGATTCTCCCAGCCTCCATGCGCCATTAGGCTCTAAGCACTGTGTGCAGACGTGTTGGCTCCCGTGGACACATAGAATATCGAAAAATGAAGATGCTTGGGCCTTACCCCAGACCCATCCAGCTGGACTCGCTAGGGGTCAGGGCCCATGCGTGGAGGTGTTTTTTGTTTTTTTGTTTTTTGTTTTTTGTTTTTTGTTTTCAATATGTGATGTTAATGTGCAAGGTTGAGAACTGCTATAAAAGATTTCTCCACGGATCGTGTCACAAGTGGAGTGGCTGAGGCTTGACCCAGGAATGATTTGATCATGGGTACAACCACGAAGGCCTAGAAGTGTCAGGGCTTAGAATTAGCCTGTTTAGGCCGAAATCCTGGTTCTTTCTGTTCCTAGCAGTGCGACCTTGCACAGACTAATCTCTCTGAGTCCATTTCCTCATCGGCTAATATTTTCATATTTTAATAAGGATTAGATTTAAAAATCCACATAGACTTCTTCCTACCCTGCCTAACATGTAGTAAATGGTGCTATTGCCAGAGAAAAGAAGGGAAAGGACAGTGGAATATTTTTGAGTAGGTTTGCAGTGTTTGTGAAACCTTTATTTAGTTTTGCACAAGAATTCAGACTGAATTGAGTAAGGAGGGGAAGCTCCTTTAGGAAGGGAGGTTAGTGGCCCCTGGAGATCTCTCACTTTATCCTTCAGTGTTCGTTCATTAGAAAGTTAGAAGTTAGAAAGTTGCTGTGTAGTTTCTGGCTTGCTTCCCCGCAGAAAGCCGAAAGCCGGAGCTGAGGTCTTACTGTGGTGGCTCGAAGCTGGCGTCCTGTCAGGGCCTGTTTCAGATTCAACCTTCCGGTCATTTGTGCAAAGGCCTTTGACACTGAAGACCAAAAGATACTGTCGGGGATGCTGCTGCTGGCAGTTTAATTGGTATTTTTCAGGGGACGGACACACACTTTCTGTGTGGGCAGAGAGGACCTGGAAGTAGGGCAGTTGTCCAGTGAGCTCAGCCAAGGAAGAGCAAAGGGAAAAATCAGGCGAAAGGAATTCTTTTTAAGCAAGCTAATTTTCCCATGTTTAAATAGATAATTTTTTTTTACCTTTATGGAAGTCGACACAAGGGTATTTTAATGGCATAATTACAGGGCCAATAAAAGAAATATGTAAAATATCCTCACAAAGTCCAGGTTTTCTAATTTGTACTTCTTAACAGAAAAGTAGCAAAACAAATATTGTAATTGCATTTATTGTGAGTGAAGGAAGTGTTAAACGTGTTGTCCACATAGGGGGCAGCAAAGAAGAAAGCAAGCGCCCCAGTTCAGGCACAGTTCGCTGTTTTGTCAAGTCCGGGCTAAAAATGCTTTCTCTGTGAGGTTACAAATATCCATTTGGTTTGTTTCCTGGCCCCTGAGAGCCCTGTGCCTACCTATTTTGTTGTTGCACTTGAATGAGAGTTAATAAATTGTTTGACTTTTGTAATTAAACTTAAGAACCCGACTGAAGGGGATTTTAACTTCCCTGAAAATGTACTTTAAGTTAATCTGCTTAAGAGGAATTATCTGTTTCTTGTTAGCAAAATCCAAAGACTATCTGCCTTTATAACTGATGTTTCTACAGGCCCGGCCATGAATCTTACAGGAACGGTAAACTTTCAAAAACTTGTTTGGGGGAACCAAAAAGCTAAGTTACCAGAAATTTCGATCTTTCTCTTTACTTTAACTGTTGGCCAAGCTCAGGGTGGTGGTTTTGCTGCTATTGTGTTGTTACTGTTTTTCTGCCTTGATTTGCCTTCTGGAAAGTCACCTATTTAAGAAGTTTGAGAATTCTAGTTATTTGAGTATTTTAAAAATATACTAGTCACAAATGCAGATTAGGAATTGTTGAAGAGTTTTAGTGTGGGGGATAAATTCCCAGGGCTTTTTAGCAAATAAAATCATTTAAGGCAAATTGCTCAATACCAATTTAGCTACACTTCTTTCTTTTATTACAATCATATATAAATTATTATCATTGGAGCCCTGTGCACTTCCGGAATTATTCAAGGTGACATGTGAATGAATCTCAAGTGTGTTAGATGACATTTTTGAGCCAAAATTTTAATAGTACACTGACGTGTGTGCCAAGAAGGGATAATGTGCTCTTGATTCTGTTTTTTAATTAAATAATATATTCTGTGATTATGCCTTCAAGATCTTGGATGGAAAAATCAGTCGTGTTTCCTTCGTACCTGACGGAGAAAGTTTAGTGGGAATAAGGGACTGAAACGCTGTTTCCGGAGCGGAAAGGGTTTGAAGGTGCGATTGCTGCTGCTGCTCCGCGGCCGCACAGCTGTCTAAGTGCCGCCGCTTGGAGGGACCTGCAGCATCTGACACAGTTGTCCCCCGAACCGCAGCAGGCCTGATGCGTCAGGGTAATTGTGTGTGAAGGGCCTTTCACTTGGAAATAAATGAAGCCAAGTGAAATTTGGAATAACAGTATCCGGGTGCTTTGGTGTGTTTGGATGTGTCTGTGTGTGTGTGTGTGTGTGTGTGTGTGTGTGTGGACCAGGCCAGGGAAGCGTCATCCAAGGGTCTCCTAGCGTTTCCCACTCCCACCCCTCTGCCCCTGAGGACCCGGGACTTGGTCCACAGTCACTGCTAGACTCCAGTAAAACTTTTGAGTCGGTTTATGAACAACCGACTGGTCTAAAACGTCCCTGAGCCGCCTAGGTGATGGTGCCCCCGTGTCGGCCTCTCTGGGCGTTTGGAAATAGAGGCGGTTGTGAAACCAGCTCAGGCAGCAGGCCACCCTCCAGGTTGACCTTAGATCTCGGCACTTGCCACGGCATTTTTCCACCCCTGAAATTTTTATAGTACAGTTCCCACTTCTTTTTGATGTAAAGTTACCCCATGCCAAAGAATTGCTGGGGTTTCCTTTAGCTTGTGGATGTGACTTGAGCCTCTTGCCTGATGGTAAATACTTTCTTTCCTTTACAGCCAGCTGGTCAGGAAAAATCAGGTTCTGCGCTGATTTTGAAAATACAAAACCAAAGGCTATTTTGCAGGGTGAAAACAAAGGATTATAGGCATGACTTTAATTGAAAGAATGAATTTTGAAATGAATGCGAGTTTTCCAATTTGTTAGCTTTAAAAGGAGTATGGTCCTTGTGTCATCCTTTATTTACTGAACGTACAGTCACTTTGAATTCTTAGCTAAGCGCTTTACGAGAAAATATTCTGTTCAATTCATAATTTTTGTGTATTCTTATAAACCTAATGCAAAATTATTTGTCTTTTTGTGAGATTTTTAAGAAGCAATTAAAATAAATTCAAAATTACAAGAATTCCTTTAATTTATATTTTCAATGAGCTTTATCTCCAAATATTATTTGTTATATGAAAATAAAAAGAATCACCATTTTTAAGCTAAAAATAACTATATAACTATAAAGGTTTGACCTTTAATTCACTAGGGGCGTGCTTGGAACTTTTCACTCTCTTTTTTTCAAGACTTAATGCTAAGGAAAAAAAGCACCATCTTTTTTGACATAAAACTAGCCCCTGGCCAGTGGGTCAGACACATCACACGCACACGCGCCTGTCCGTCTTGGGTCAAGGCTCGGTTTTCACATCTGGGTTAGTCCGTCCCGGTGTTTGGACTGTGTCTCCGACTTTGCTCTCTAAACGTGGGCTTTAGGATACACCTCCTGCCCCCATCTCATCTACTTTTAACAACAGGTGCAGGTAAGACTACAGGTTTTGTGTATGCTGGGCACCTGCGCCTGGCCCCTGGGAACCAGTCCTGCTTGTGTTAGCTACCAGGGTGCATCTGTTTCAGTTGAATATTTTAAAATAAGCTGTAACTCTGGAAGGCGATGACTGGAGGAAGGGGACTGTGGCCTGTATCAAACTGGGGGAAAAACAGAGTGTGGGAAAACTCCTCGTGCTACTTAGCGCTTTCTGACTTTTGAAAGAAAGGAAACTTTGCAGTAGGCAATTCAGAGAAGAACTGTAGGAAACAAAAACAGCAGAGCACGGCTCTTCGTGGGCTGGGGGTGGACCGTGCTTATCTAGCGTCAGGGAGGTCTCCCTGAAACAGTGGTCGAAGGGTTCATTTGGAATGATCTTGAGCTTTCTGCCGAGGCATAAAATAGTCGAATCTTTTCCTCCCTTAGCCAGTGACTCTGTCTTTATCCAGGAGCTATAAAGCAACATTTAGGCTGCCAGCATTTTCTGACCAGAAAGTACAAATATGTGCACGTGTTCTGCGGTGAACATTTGAATATTTCACCAGGTACTGGTATCCATCATCCCCAACATTAGCTTTTTATTTAAGCATAAGGGAAGGTAACATTTCTGTGTGTGGACTCTTAGTGGGTGAGATACATGTCAGTTGACAAATGCGTTTACTGGGTAAATAAAGTGCTGGGGTGGACATGTCTGATGCTCACTGCCTCCACAGATGTGCGATCTGTCTTACAGATACGTGCTAGCAAGGAGCAGAACCCTCAGCCCTCAGTCAGCCGTGTGGCCACACAGCAGCAGTACACACGTTTTTAAATGCATTACTTCATTTTTGAACACCTGCCCAACATCTTTCCAAGCCTTGTTTAGGATGAAGTTCAAACAAATGTAACCTCAGGTGAATTTCTCCCCACGAGGTCAGGTGGCCTAAAATGTGCTCAGAGCTCCGAGTGGAGCGTGAGCCGTGGAGAGGATTCTGTTGCCTGGGACCTCCCGCAGCATCACACGGAAGCCTGAGGAGGTGCAGAAGTGAAAGCAGTCCCCGGGCTGCTGTCAGACGCGACCTTCCTTCCCGGGGGGAGAGCCGCACTCTCGGCTTGCCTTCTCCTCCTCCAGTATCCAGGAACACGGAGGAGGGACAGAAGACTGTCCAAGCACGGGCTCTCGGGGAGCTCAAGTAGCGGACACCGGCCCTGGGGAGGCTGGCCACCTGCCTCCTCCACCCAGATGGCCAGATTCCGGTGCCGCCTGGTCTCACTCTTGCCCTCTGAGTGCCTTTCTTTACCAGTGGGCTTTGGTTTCTGGCCTGGTCTCTCCTGTTCTTGGCTGCTGGGCTTAACCCACCTCCTCTGTGTTAACTGCCCACCTGACAGACAAAGCCTCTAGAAATGATCCATTGTGCATCTGTTTGCCGTTACGTGAATCCGTGTTAAATTATTTTAGAGAAGGGTCTCAGATCCAGGTAGAACTTTTGGAGTCATTTAGTTCCACATTGTATTTAGTTCTATTTTATCTAATTATAAATCTATTTAAATATCTAAGGATATTTAGGGATACTGCAAAAAGTTCCTGGAAAAATGGGATTAAAAATAAGTTTAATTTGGTGCAAAAACAAAAAATTGAAATCCTTGCATGTTTTTTCAGAATACACATTTTCCACAAACTTTTTGAGAACATTGCCTATGCATGGATTGCGGAATCTTTTGCACCAAAATAAACTCATCTTTTAATTCCATTTTCCATGAACTTTGGGAAGTACCCTTGTTTCATTTCCAGACAAAAATAATATCTTCCAACATAAGCAAATAGAAAAAAATTTAAGTTTCTGGTTAGGGGCTGTTTACATAATTCTCATATCTGGGAACCAGTTTATTTTATGAGTGTGATTTTAAAGAATTTCTTTTTTATTTTTTTGCATGTTCCTTATACAAAAAGGAAAAATAACTTTCATTAAACACAGTATATGTTAGTGTGTGTGTGTGTGTGTTGCTGTCCTGAAGATCATGTGTAGTCTGAAATATTAAAAGATTTCAGAATCTCAGATCCTCAACTCCCAAGAAAATAAAACGCTGTACCTACATATGGAACTTGTACCATGTCCTTTGTCACAAGGTTTGGCCGTTAGAAAGCTTTATGGGGCGGATTGTCAGTGGCCCTGGATGGCCAAGTCCCCTGCATACCCTCTTTGTCAGAAAGCAGGCATGTGTTCTGCCCTTTTATAAAAAGTATAATAATGAGCGCATCCTGTGCGATTCCTGCACCAGCTACCGAAGAGCATGCATGGCTCATCCTGGTGAGAGGTGACTCACCTGAGGCCTTGTTCCCACACAGGTAACGCGTCAGCGTGGTGCACAGCACGTGGGGCTTCCCCCAGTTAGGCAGACAGAGTCTCATTTAGGAAGGAACTTAGGCTTTCGCCTGTCGGAGGCGAGTGAAACCATCGCCAGGAGCTGTCTGTTTCGCTGACAGGTCCGTGCCTGCGACAGAGCGGTTTTCCCCCAGGTGCACGACTCCCTCGCGTTGGTGTGGCAGGGACTATTTAATAAAGGTGTTTACGACAGCCCCTGAAGTGTGTGGTCTGCGTTCCCACGGCGTGTCGCTGCTGCCGCCAAGTGACAGGTCTGAAAACTCGGCAAATCCTCCCCCGGAGCAGAGCGTCTGCTGGCCTCCTGGACAACGATAGCGCCCGTTTCTGAGAGCGGAGAGGGCGACTCCTGCCTGTCGCTGGACCACGTGGGCGGCCGCGGCCTCCCCGGCGTCTGAGACAAGGACCACCTTGGGGGTGGAGAAGAGGATTTCCGTCTCTGAACTACTGTGTCTAGTTTTTAGGATTGCAGGGGGTTTTGTGTTGTTGGTCTGTTGGCTTTTTTTTTTCCCTGTTTGGTTACTTGCCTGCCATTGCACATAAAAATCCTATGGGAAGGAAATTCCCCGTCTTAAAAATCCATCAGTCACACCACAAACTTGTAAGTGCAGGAACACACAAGTCTTTGGGATGCATGCAGACTGTTCCCTTCAGCAGGCGCATTCTTGAACGGGGCTAAGAGCTTTTCAATTGCTGTGACATTTTCAGCCAGGGAAGGGGGAGTCGTCGCAGCGCAATGTTTTACAGGCAATTACTTTATATGATCAATGGAGCAATTCCCCTTCCAGAATGGAACCAAAGCGATCAAGTTAAATCATTAAAGAGAGAAAGAGAGAGCGGGAGAAAGGATTCATCTCATTAGCAGGTGCCAGTGCTGCCGGCGAGGGGCGGCCGCGCCACCATGTCACTGGCCCTTTAAGACAATGACTGCACCCCCTCCACTCTCGCTGCCCCCCCCCCCCCCCAGCTGTTGACAGGTCTGAACCTCCCGAGCAGCCCATTGTGGCCACGGTAGGAGGCACCTGCAGAAAATGTGCCAGAACCAGGCGGGAGCGAGGGCTTTTCAATAGGCTCCGCAGCTGGAGCCGAGAAGCAACACTAAACAACCGGCCGGGACCAGGCATGTGACGGGAAAGGGGTCAGAACCAGACACCTCCCGGAGGCTTTCTGAGCGCCGTGCCGGCTTTTCTCGATTTGCTTAATATGCTGAGGTATTTAGCTTAAAAGCACTACACGCTTCATCACGATGAGCCGTTCGCCCCTTCCCCGTTTCCTGTTATTAGGGATGTTCCCCAGTATTTTCCCTCTCGGCCCCAAACCAAGTTGTTTTCTTAACGTTTCCCTCTGGTGCCCGTCCCAGGCACCCTCGGCCACACACGACTTGCTTGGTTTTACCCATCTTTAATCCAAGGACGAGCAGAAACTCCCCGGATGAAGGACCCGTGCTGCCTCTGGGAACACACGTTCCGCTGCTCTAGGCCCTTCGGGCTGGAGGGAGCGTTCTTGGCTTTGCCATGCTGCTGCTGTGTGCCCATCCACCTGCCACTGCTGCCAGGGCGTCTGGACATGCCGCGCGGATGGGAGACTCTTCCCCTCTCACTGTGTAGGCTCTGCCACAGGGGCCAACAGCTAATGGAGCTTGGGTTTTAGGAATTCGTTTGGCACCCATGCATTGTCTACAAACCCCTGGGGTATATGGGATATGCTGGTGGCTTGGGGCGCAGGGGACACTTTCCCCGCGTTGTCTCCAGGATAAATGGGAGATGAGATCCTGACATGGTTCTGCAACTGTGGCAGCTCTGGGCTGTAACTCCTTGCGTTCACACCACTCTTCACGGTTTCCATGAAATTTCCATGTGTTTTCCTCTCACTTGACACAGTAAGGCATCAGCGACGCCCAGGGCTCAGCCCAAAGCCACACAACAGGTGATGAGTGCAGGCCCCCCCCCCCCCAAACCTTTGCTTCTCTCCCTCTGCCCGGTGCCATCTCTGCAGACCCTCAGCGGGCTCGACTGCACACAGAGAGAGCCACGTGGGGAGAGACGCAGCGGTGTTGTCCATGAACTCTCTTTCCCTCCTGCAGATGGAGAGTGTCGCCGTGTACGGCCTGTGTGGGTGCAAAGCCAGGAGCAAGACGAGGTGCGATGCAAGGTGGGAGAGGACGGCTTCAGGTAGGAAGCCAGCTGACGCGCGTGAGTATCAAGCTGGCCTCTGAAACCATTCCCCAGAGCCCTGCTCCTCTGGAGAGGACCCTCGTCCGCTAAGACGCTCGCTACGCTGCCGCCGCCACCGCAGAACCCGCCGGATCTGATCGGAATGCCGACACGTGGGAAGAGGGTTGGGAGAAAGCCTAGTTCAGAGGCAGGAAATAAAAGTCGATCCCCACCCACCTCCCCAAAGCCTGGCCTTGCCGCCCACAGGGACAGCGGGAGTGAGATGGCCTCAGTCTAAGCTGTAGGGCCCCTGCTGTCCATGCTCTGCCCTGGTGGCCCTGGGAGCTCGTCCTGGTTCGGGCCTGTACAAAGGCAGGAAGCGATGGGCGCCGTTCATCTGAGCTTGTTTATGCTTTAACGTGTCTCTCCTCTTGGGGACTGGCCCTCTTCCTCCTCCTTCCTCCTGGCTCCCTCCCGTCCTGGAGAAAACAAGTGGACTATTCATGTAAAAAGAGAGAGAGTGAGAAGGGAGGGGGAGATGCCACCGACAGACTCCATTGAAAGCCACTGGCTGTTCATTTACATTCACACTTTTTAAAAATGTTAACTAATGATGTTAAATGGTTTGCCAAAGGTCCTGGCAGGTCAGTTGTAGAAGTGTCATTTCTGCCTAATTAGGGCTCTTGTGGCTGCCCGGGCCAGCCCCCCGGTGCAACTGGTGACAAGCGAGAGCTGACAGCTTCAATTGGTGCCAGTAGGAAGGTTGGGCCGGTCATGTTTTCCAACTCAGCCAGGTGTTTGCTGAATGGGAGACAGGGCTTGGCGAGATCTGAGCGCCTCTATGATCCTTTTTCTTTCACCGGGCCCTCCCAAGTCCTTCCCCTTTGCCTGTCTTGTCTTGTGTCAAGGTCAAGAATGGGCTTTGCTAAATCAGCAATTTGGGTTATCTCTGGGAGGTCATTAGCAATCTCCAGCCCAGACATCTCAAGTGGTCTTAGACCCCAGATGCTAGGTTTTTTTTTTCACCCCAAAAATCAGAGCGTGGTGGTGGTGGTACGGGGGTGGAGGGAGGGAATGCTTTAGGTGAAAGGCGATAGTAGGAAGAAAACAAAACCAAAAAAAACCTCCCAGAAAACTAGGCAGCAAAGTATTCAACTTCTGAACACATTCGTCATAGTAAACTTGCTTAAGAAGAGGAGAGAGCTAACTGAAGCACCCTGATCAGCGCTTAAGAAATTGAGAGAAAAAAGAAATCCTGTTAGGTTCAGTGGGATATGCAGTAACTGTCACCTAGTAGGTGCTCAATAAATAATTTATTGTTCAATTTAATGTTTTTCAGGAGAAAAATTACTGTCTGAAACACAGAGTGATGATTGATAGAGTTCCTGCGATTTTCCAGGCCGGCTTTAGCTGTCCCTATGATGCTTTGAATTTCTCCGTTGATCATAACATACTCGCTAGGTTGGAGTCCAACGCTATGGGTTGATAGGATTATCTTGTTTTCTGTTTTATTTATTTTTTGAAAAACAAGTTAAAATAAGCAAAATACCGCCGGTGCTCAGTGCTCAGCAAGCCCAGAGGCAGTGCCAGGGCCATGATGAGACGTGTGCGTCCAGAACTTGGACTTGACGTGCTGGTGGGCCTGGTGGGATGGCAGCACTCGCTGGCTGGCCCGGAATTGGACGCCCTAGTTCTTGAACACACACACACACACACACACACACACGTACGTGCATGAGCAGGTCTGTGAGACCAGGCATGCCACGGGCATTGAAGACCAGGCTGTGTTACAGGGAGACAGTGACGTGGGGAAAGCAAGGTACATTTTTGGGAAATCTGGGACCAGATCCAAGGAGTTTGGTTCTGGGAAAAAGGGGCTGTCTCAAGTAAAGGTTGCCTGGAACTTGGGGTCTGTGGCTTCCATGGGGCCAGGGAAATAGATTGCTCACGCCTGCTGGTCAACGAGACAGCGTGTAGGGGTATGCCTAGGACGATATCTGGGTGCCCAGCAGCATGGCCGGAGTGCTTCCTGGCTTGGGACCCCGTGTGGTATCTCAGTCTGCTGGTGGGCGAGCCACCAAATGAAGACAGGCTGGCACGAGAGGTACCCAGGATGTGGTTGAGCACAGAGAATTAGCAGCATCCGCCAGCCGGCCAACCTCACGGGCGACCCGTGGGCAGATTGATGGAGCCATCCTTTCCCACAGTTGAGTTGCTTGTCCCAAACCGTCTTCCCCAGGGACCTCTTTTGTCACTAACTGCCCTTCAAAGACCCACTTTGCATTTGTGTCCTCCCTCTGTTCACCCCTCTCATGCCACGGCGCATGTTCTTTGTCCTCTTCTTTGGTGACCTGTGTGCCTCTTGCTGCTCCTGTAGACGGCTGATTCCTGGGTACTTGTGCACACACTGCTCCTGTCCACTTCTAGTTCCAGTTCTGAGCCCCGCCTCCACCCCGCCTCCTGTGAGTCCTGACCTGAAAAGCTGCCGATGCAGCTGCGTAGCTTAGACAGCAATCCACCGTTCTGTGGGTTCATGAGCGGCTCCCTAGGCGTCTCCGTGTGCGTGTGAGGAGGAGTACTGAGCAGTCATCCTGGAAGACACGAGTGCTAAAGAAAACCTTCCACGGCTAGCGGTTAGCCTGGAAAAGTGGGCCAATGAGCTCCTAAAACTAAAGCAAGAGGCTTTGGAAGACTTGCCACCAGAGGCAAGCCCTTGTGGGTGGCAGTGGGCCTCCGTTCTGTAGCATTGATGTATGGCCACGCACCCCTTAACGATGAGGCTGCACTCTGAGAAATGCGTCTTCAGATCCGTCCTTGTCAACTACCAGGGTGCACTTACACAAACCCACGTGGGGTGACCCCCTGCACACCCAGGCTGCCCGGCGCTGCCTCTTTCTAGACCCCAAAGCTGGGCAGCCTGTTCTGTGCTGAGTTCCTTGGGCTGTGGCAGTGCAAGGGGAGGTGTTTGTGTTTCTCAGCGTGGAAAAGGTGCCGTGAAAAGGCTAGGGGGGAGGGGTTTTTGAGCTGCATTGTGTGGGATCACCATCACACACGTGAGCCATCCCTGATCAGAATGGTGTCACGTGGCCTGGGACCGATCATCACCATGGTGACCCTGCCAAGGTAAAATTCTGTTTGGCTGAAATTACCCGGAACCCTCTACAAAGGCGAATCTGATTTTGTTACTCTCTCTCTGAGGGTTTTTTGGTGGCCCTTCCAAGTCTAGTCATGGCTCTTCTTTGACCATGAACTCTTGCTCTGGTTGTGTTGATCCACCGGCAGTGGTCTGGACATGCTGGGATGCTTCATGCCTCAGCGCCCTTGAGCAACCTCCGTTCTTGGAATGAATGCCCATTTTCCCTTTCGTTCTTCCTACAAACACCTGTTCCAGGGAAAGCCTCACCTCCGTGTCAGACCCTCTGAGTCTGTTCTTGCCTCCCAAGTTGGGTTGCCCGTGCTTTCTTTCATCCTATTGAGAATGCTGTGTTTGTCTCTGCAATAGTGGTGGCAGCAGCGGTAGTGGTACTAGTGGTGCTGGTGATGGTACTACTACTAGTATCAGTAGTAGTAGTACTGATGTTTCCCTTTTATTGAGATCCTCTCAGTGCCATCAGTATTTCTGCCATTGTAAGCCCTACCACCCTATGCCAAAGGTGCAGTTGTAGGTGTTTATTTTACAAGGAGGATCCTGAGCCCAAGTTGCACTTTTGATGTCCCGTAGCTTCAAAGTGGTGGAGCCAGACCCTGAACCCAGTCATTCTGGCCCTAGTTCACATTACCCAGCATCTTCAATACAGAATCGCCAAACCATGCCACTTGGATTATAAACGACCACCTGCTGGTAGAGAGGTGCAGTGTGGTTCTCAGTTCATCTCCTGTCTAGGTGGCGTTTTCCTTGCGGTGGGTGACACTCAGATAACTTTGTATTCTTGTGCCTACCATAGGGCCCACACATGGCAGAGACTCAGTGTGGGCTGAATTTAATAAAGTGGAGTTGAATTGTTCTAAGTATTTCTGTATACGTATACAAGTATACATTCTCTCTCTCGGTGTTTCTCATGCTCTTTCTCTATATGCGTATACTAGGATGTTTCCTAAAGTTCATGAAAAATGGAATTAAAATGTTTCAGTACAAAAATGTTTTGAAATCCATGCATACTTTTTGTCACAATAAGTGATTTTCATGAGCTTTTTGAAGACCTTTTGTGTACATGGATTTCAAAATTTTTGCACCAAAATATTATTTATATAATTTATTTGTTAGACAGAGAGAGGTCTCCTTTCTGCTGATTTACTTCTTTAATGTTCACCACGGCCAGGGATGGGCTGGGCCAGAGCTGGGAGCCCAGAACTCAAACCAGGTCTCCCACGTGGGTCAGGAACCCAACCCCTTGAGCCATCACCGCTGTCTCTCGGTGTCTACATTAGCAGGAAGCTGGAATCAGGAGCCAGAGCTGGACTTGAACCCAGCTACTCTGATGTAGGACATGGGCTTTCTAACCACTAGGCAAACTGCCTACTCTTAGATTTATGCTTCAGTTCTGTTTTTTGGAATTATTCTTGTCTGTACACAATATATGCACATGTCTCTCTCTCTCTCTCTCTCTCTCTCTCTCTGTCTGTCTCTCTCTCTCACACACACACATACACACACGTGTGTAGACATGCATTATGTGGAATTTTCAAGTCTTAATTCTGAGCTGACCTTGTTCCCATAGGCTATGGATGAGACAGCATGTATCTGGGCCTGCATGTCCCTGACAACAGACCTCCAACCTCTTGAAATTCTGCCGTCAACGTGCCATATCATGGTTAGGTCAGATCGCTCGTGAGCAGAGGGGGAGGCCTGGGTAAGATCAAATCCGTGAGTGTTCTCCCTCTGCGTCGTCTCAAGCGTAAGGATGGTGCATTCTGCTCTGTTCAGTCGCTGAGCTCGCTCACCGTGGTGCACGTGGGTTGCAGCGACCAGCACCCGCAGCAGCCCTCTTGCAGTGGACCGTGCGTTACATAAAGGGGAGACTCACTAGTGAGCCCGCACTGAAACCCTGCTCACCACAGGACCAAGGCTTTGCCAGGACTTGGAGGCAGTCATGAGATCGGGGCGGGGGTGAAGGTTCATTTGCAACCAATTCAAGGGCCACAAACTCACCTGCCCTTTGGAGTCCGGCCTTGTGCAGTTGCATCACTGTGTACCAGCGCTCAGTTGACATTGACTGGGTCACATCTGTTTACCCTTTGTGCACATGAAACCTTTTAAAATTAGATTCTAGAACTTTTTAAAAGATTTATTTATTTGAAAGGCAGGCAGAGATCTCTTCCATTTGCTGAGCCACTCCCCAAATGCCCACAGCAGCCAAATCTGGGCCAGGCTGAAGCCAGGAGCCGGGAACTCTGGGTCTCCTGTGTGGGGGACAGGGGCTCGAGCACTCGGGCCGTCTTCTGCCTTCCCAGGCACATTAGCAGGGAGCTGGATTGGAAGCGGAGTAGCTGGCGTTCCAGGATGGGATGCCGGAGTCGCGAGTGGCAGCCTGAGCTGCTGTACCACACCACCAGCCTGAGATTCTAGAACTTTTAAGAGCGTCAGGTCCTCCTCTCGTCTTCCGAAATGATTCAGTGGCCATGGGTGAGCCTACCCAGGCCATCCTGCCTTCTCACTCCCACTGCCCCGTTGTGCCCCCCGGTGGTTCCTTGGCTCCGTTGCTCCCCTTCCTGGGACCCTTCCTGTTGGCCTCTCCAGATGCTACATGTCCTTTGAGTACCTCTGGCACCTGTGGCGATCTTACTCCTTCCTGCTTTGCTGTGGGTTTGCAGTCCTGACCCGTGCCAAACATGTCTTAGCACGCAGAACTATGACAGTGGTGGGGCCTGGGGGGACCATGGGACAGATTGTGCCAGTGTCTGTGTCACTCTTCAGACTGCGGTAACGGTGCAGATTGCAGAGCCCAGTGAACTGGTACTGCTGCAAGAGTGGAATATTCTGGAAATGTCCTGTTTTAAGAATATTTGTAAATACTTAGTATTCGTCCATGAAAATAAAAACTTGTGGTCATCCAAAAAAATGCTTTTCTGAATTATGTCTTTGTGTGTCCTTGATACAGGACTGGCTTGGACACGGCGCCCTTTGCAGTCCCATTCGGTCTCCTGTGTTCGATGCTCTGCTGTCACCGTCTTGAATTGCTTCCTGCAGTTTTGCGTTGCACTGGGCCACACAGATCCCTTAGGTGGCCCTGCCTTGGTTATGCAACCCTCCCCCCACCACAGGGCGATGTATGGAGTTACAGCATTAACATTCACTGCAAACCCACCTGTTGGAGCCCACTCAGGGCAGTGTGGGAGGCTGGGCCGAAAGAGAGGGCAGGTTGGAGGGGTTGGGGGCCTGAATGCCACCTTGCCCAAGGTCAGCCAGGCCTAGCAATGTTCTGGTTTTTTTTTTCTTTTAAGATTTATTTTATTTATTTGAAAGAGTTACAGAGAGAGAGGTAGAGACACAGAGAGAGGTCTTCCATCCACTGGTTTATTCCCCAGATGGCTGCAATGGTCGGAGCTGTGCTGATCCAAAGCCAGGAGCCAAGAGTTTCTTCCAGGTCTCCCACATGGGTGCAGGGGCCCAAGGACTTGGGCCATCTGCTGCTGCTATCCTAGGCCACAGTAGAAAGCTGGATCAGAAGAGGAGCAGCCGGGACTCAAACCAGCGCCCATATGGGATGCCTGCACTTCAGGCCAGGGCTTTAACCTGCTGCACCATAGCGCCAGCCCCAGCAATGTTCTGTTCTTTTTTTTTTTTCTTTTCTTTTCTTTTTTTTTTTTTTTTTTTTTTTTTTTTTTTTTTGACAGAGTGGACAGTGAGAGAGAGAGAGAAAGAGAGAGAAAGGTCTTCCTTTTGCCTTTGATTCACCCTCCAATGGCCACCGCGGCTGGCGCGCTGCAGCCGGTGCATCACGTTGATCTGAAGCCAGGAGCCAGGTGCTTCTCCTGGTCTCCCATGGGGTGCAGGGCCCAAGCACTTGGGCCATCCTCCACTGCACTCCCTGGCCACAGCAGAGAGCTGGCCTGGAAGGGGGGCAACCGGGACTAGAACCCCGTGTGCCGGCGCCGCTAGGTGGAGGATTAGCCTATTGACCGCGGTGCCGGCCCTCCAGCAGTGTTCTTAAATCTAATTCTGAAATGGGTGAGGAGGTGGGCATTTGTCCCCATAATTTGTGAGCAGCGAAGCTTCCGAGGGAGCCAGGTTTTTCTCTTGGACCTACCAGGTCATTTGGCCAACACTTTCTGCCTATTTGAATTCCACAGGGGGAAGAACAAAACCTCCCTGTTGAAACACATCAAGTTTGGAGATGGACTTTCCCTTTTTAAAAGTGTATTTTTAAGTTCTTATTCTAGTCCTCATTTCCTTGGGCTTTTTATTTTTTAAATAACCTCTCTTCTGGTTCCGAAAGGGGCTCCCAGGCATACATATAATAAAATAGTAAGAATGATACATTTGAGAGAGTGGACTGAATGGGACACAGGGCAACTTCAAGAGCAAGGTTATTTCACATTTGTACGCCATGGGTCTTGCTGAGTTTTAGAACATGGGCCACAGATGTGTCTAAGCTTCTCAACAGCAGGACAGACCACCACGGATGACCAAGGGCAAGCACGCAGGACAAGGTGGGCGAGGCAGCTGTCCCAGCTCTGCCCCCGCCATCTCCCCGGGGGGACTTGGGAGCACCATGGGGAGTGTGTTGGGCGTTCTGGGATCCTGTTTGCCTGAGGCATGAGTAACCTCTCTCCAGAAATCGCAGACTGGTCCCAGGGACCCCTTCTTGGGGAGGAGAGAGTGAATTAGGAGGACAGCTGGTCCCCTGTAGCCACGCACTCTCCATCTGTGGATTCAGCCAACTGCAGATAGCAGATACTCAGGGGGACGAAGCCACGTCTGTACTAAGCATGCAGATTGTTGTTCTTGTCATTACCCCCTAAACAGCACAGGATGACAGCTGTTTCCTAGCACTGAAAGTCAGCTTACATAGGGAACAGGGGAGGACTGCATAGGTTCTATGCAAATACCACTCCATTTGTCATCAGGGACTTGAGCGTCTGTGGATTTGTGTGCCCCAGGGGTGTCGTGGAACCAGTCCCCGTGTAGACAGAGGGATGACTACACTTCATGATGTCTTGTCACACAGTCTGCCCCCATCTGCCTCTCAGCTGAGCGAGACTTGAGCAGACAACACACAAAAGCTCCCCACTCCTGCACGCCACCTGCGCTGGCTCCCTGCAGTGCTGAGTGAGGTGGCTGTGGCTCCAGCGATATGGCAGCGGCGGTGAGCCCGGCGCTGGCAGTGTTGGTGGCACTCACTTGGTGGCAGTGGCACCAGCACTGGCAGTGGCGGTGGCACCAGCACCAGCAGCGCCTGCACCTTCAAAGTGGACACGGCTGCATCACCGTGGCAGCACGCGTGGGAGGCGAGTGACCGGAAGTGGCTCAGCATGTGCTTTGCCAGCGGACGGCTGGCTGGGTGACAGAAGCCGGGACAATGGGGATACAATGGCGAGTCTTACAGGGAGGCACTCAAGGTGCCCCTTGAGATGACTTCTCCGGTAGCTGGGGGAAGGTAGAGCCAAAGAAATTGCTCTCGATGCTGTTAAAACGACCTGTGTTTAGCCTTAGGATCTTGTGACCCACGAGGATGTGAGAGACAAGATTCCGAGCCTTCTAAGTGAAGAGCTGAAGAGCTGGTTGGGAGCAGCTCCATGTTTGCTGAGTGCGGGCAGGGAGCGCAGTCACTGGTCCAGTGACTCACTTAGCAAACAGCCACGGAGCCCCCTGCTGGGTCCCCGGAGCCCACTTGGTGGGAGGAGAACCTGACTGTGCCACTTCCCAGCCCTGGGACTGTGAGCAAGTTTCTTGGTTTCCCCATCCATGGGTGAAATGTGGTTCACAGGAAGTATCCCCTCACTGGCCTTTAGGGGGCCACACGCACGTGAAGTGTTTGGCGCAGTACCTGGTGCAAATTCAACACCGATAAACACGGGCTTTGACGTCAGGTTGTTGTGCAGTTGTGCAGTCAGATAATCCTCCCTGACTTAAAGGCCTTGTATCTGATTGAAAGGCAGAGAGACAGAGATCTGCCACCTGCTAGTTTCTCCCCAAATCCCACAACAACCAGGGCTGGGTCAGGCCAGAACCAGGAGTCAGGAGCTCAGTCTGGAAGTCCCACATGGGCGGCAGGCACCCAAGTGCTTGAGCCGCCACCTGCTGCCCCCAGGTGTGCATCAGCAGGAAGCTGGAATTGGCAGTGGAGGGCTGGAATTCAAACCCGAAACTCGTATATGGCGTGCAGGTATCCCAAGCCACGTCTCAGCCTCTAGGCCTAATGCCCACCTGTGTTTATGAAATTTTGAAACGGAAGGAGAAAGAGCCCCACCTGACCATCTCTTTGGTGCTTTGCTTGGCTCCCTGCCACCTCTGTGCCCTGTGCTTGAACGGTTCCAATGCAGGAGGTGCGGCGGCACTCAAGGGGAGCCCGCTGCACGAGTAGGTGCCCTAGACTCAGAGTTCTTCCTTAGTCTGTCCTCTCTTACTTTCTCCCATTGATGTTTCATTTATTCAACAAACACTTAGCGAGCAGCTCCGATACGCTAGGCACAGTGGCACGTTCTGGGGAGACAGTGCTGAATGAAGAGGGCTTCGTTGAGTGCCTTGATGGGGCTGGTGATTCGGTCACGTGCTCAGGCTGTCAGTCCTGTGAACTGTGCTGTTAGGCTGTTTCTGCACTGTGCAAACATCATACAACCCTGCACGGTGTAGCCTACTGCATACCTACTGCTGTCCCGGCCTGTCTACGGTCAGGTGCTGGCCGAATGTCATTAGGGGGCGCCAAACTGTGTTGTCACAGACCGCAGGGCCGTGAAAGCTGGGAACGCAGCGGGGTCAGGGAGACCTCCCCGGGTGAGGGCTCAGCTGAGATGCACAGGTGTGGAGTTACTGGGTGAGGGGAGCAGTCCAGAGAGGAGCAGAGCCCGTGTGGGGTCCGGGCCCCTTGTTCCCTCTGCACAGTGGTCTTCCAGCTCTGAGGAAGGCTTCCCTGGAGTCTCCGTTCAAGTCCCAGCCCCTTCAACCGCTCTTCCTCAGAGGTGATTTCACAGCCTGTTGTCTCTCCTGGATCAGGGTGTCCGCTGCCTCCCTCCCCTTTGTTAAGAAGTGCCACTTTGTGACTCCCAGACGATTCACGTATCACTGACGTTAGTGAGGTCAGAGTCGCACGGTCACCACCACAGCCGCTGCAGAACATGGCCGCCATCCCGACAGAGACCCTGACCCCCAGAGCAGTCACGTGTCACTTCCCTGTGAAACAGCAACCCTGGGGAAGCACGCGTGGCTTTTCTTTTGCTCTAGATTGACCTGTTGTGGGCATTTCTGTAGCTGGACTCACATGGTGTGTGGACATTTGTGACGGCTGCTTTTGCACAGCATAATTTGCAGCTTGGTCCATGTGCTTGCCTTTTTACTGCTGTATAGTATTCCATTGTGTGTGCGAGTAAATCATGGATGGCCATGCGCGTCCTCTCTGTTTTCCAGCTAGTGTGAGTAATGCTGACGTGGCATTCATGCGTTCATGTGCAAGTGTTCATGTGCAAGTGTTTTTCCACTTCTAGGTACGTGCCCAGCAGTGGAATTGGTAGGTCGTGTGCACGGTTACTCTGTTTATCCTTTTGAAGAGCTGTCCGGCTGTTCTCCACAGCGGCTGCGCCATCTTATCTTCCCACCAGCTTTTCAAGGCTTCTGACGCCCCCACGTCCTCATCAACACTTTATGTTACCTGTCCTGTCGATTGTAGACGACCTCGTGGTGTGAAATGGTACCTCATTGGTCTGCTTTTCACTGCTACCATGTGACATTAGCATTCGTGTGTGAATGGACGTGTGTGGACCTTGGGAGAAATGTCTGCTCAGATCTTCAACCCATCTTTACATTAGGTTAAATCTTTTTAGTATTGATCTGTACCAGTTCTTTCCCTGTTCTAGAGGCAACTCCCTCATCAGATGTATTATTTGTAAATATTTCCTCCCATTTTGTGAAGCTGTCTTTTCATTTTCTTGAAGTCGAAAAGTTTAAAATTTTGATTAAGTCTGATGTCTGTATTTTGTTTTGTTTTGTTTTTTGCCTTGCTGCTTGTGTTTTTGGTGTCATATCTGGGAAATCATTGCTTAATGTAAGGGAATAAACACGCATCTCTCATTTCTTCTAACGAGTTTTGTGGTTTTTGTTCTTTCAGGTAGGGTTCTCATCTGTTTGGGACTCATTTCTGAGTCCAGTGATGCGGCTCCACCTTGCTTGCATGACGGCTGTGTCCCAGCGCCATCCATTTCCATCGCAGAGCTGACTGTTTCCCAGCTAACTCGCCAATCCCCTTTTCCAAAGTCAGTTGACTGTAAATGGCATCTTCATTTTGGGACTCTCAGTTCTGTTCCATGATCTGTCCATCTTTCCTTTATTTATTTATTTGAGAGGTAGAGTTACAGAAGAGAGTGAGAGAAAGGTCTTCCATCCGCAGGTTCACTCCCCAGTTGGCCACAATTGCCGGAGCTGAGCCAATCCGGAGCCAGGAGCTTCCTCCAGCTCTCCCATGTGGGTGCAGGGGCCCAAGGACTTGGGTCGTCTTCTACTGCTTTCCCAGGCCATAGCAGAGAGCTGGATTGGAAGTAGAGCAGCCAGGACATGAACCAGTGCCCATATGGGATGCCAGCACCACAGGCAGAGGCTTAACCCGCTGTGCCACAGTGCCAGCCCCTGACACCCCCCCCCAACATTGTTTTAACCAAGCTGACTTGGTAGCTGGATTTCATTCACTACAGACAAAGCCTCTGTTAGAACAATATACATCTCAGAAGCTTCTAGAAAGCTGAAAAAACCATAAGCCACTGGCAGTAGATGTTTCAATCCCACATCCCTACACAAGAATCCCATGCGAGTGCTTCCCTTTGTTAATTATAAAAAGAAACTCAGAGCTGACATGAAATAACAAATCTGAGTGAGGGAGAGGGAGAGTGGGCTGCAAGAATGATTATCCTCGCCTGTCTGCGGGTTGCAGTTTAGAGGGAAAACACAGCTGGCTGTGGCATACTGTAGATGCCTTCTTGCAGCCCTGGTCAGTGCTAGTGCAGATGGGGAGAGGCACGAAGCGTGGATGCCACAGTGGCAGTTCTGAAATCCTGTTTCAAGTCTTTTTTTTTTTTTTTTAATGGATGTTTTCTTTCCTCCTTGACCATTTTGGCAGTGTTTTTGTTTGTTTGTTTGTTTGTGTTTTTTGTTTTTTTGTTTTTGTTTTTGTTTTTTTTACAGGCAGAGTTAGACGGTGAGAGAGAGAGACAGAGAGAAAGGTCTTCCTTCTGTTGGTTCACCCTCCAAGTGGCCACTACAGCTCGCGTGTTGCAACCAGCACGTGCGCCGATCCGAAGCCAGGAGCCAGGTGCTTCCTCCTGGTCTCCCATGGGGTGCAGGGCCCAAGGACCTGGGCCATCCTCCACTGCACTCCGGGGCCACAGCAGAGAGCTGGACTGGAAGAGGAGCAACCGGGACAGAACCCGGCGCCCCAACCGGGACTAGAACCCGGTGTGCCGGTGCCGCAAGGCGGAGGATTAGCCTAGTGAGCCGCGGCGCCGGCCTGGCAGTGGTTTTAAGTCAGCCCCAGAATCGACGTCCCCGTCAGGAAAGTAAGCTCCCTAGTAGCTCAGCGGCCGAGCAAATGTGCACTCGGAAGCAGCCTGAAAAGGAGTTGTCGAAACCACAGTCCCCAGAACTCGGCTGCAGATTCCAAACCATCTCATTTTATTTTAATTTTTTTACATTTCAAGTATTGTTCCAGTATTTAATTAATTAATTAAAAAATTACTTGAGGGGGAGAGGAGAGAGCGAAAGAGCGCATACTCCCACCTGCTGGTTCATTCCCCAGATGCCCTGACAGCTGGGCCTGGGAAAATCTGGGAGCTCCATCCAGGTCTTCCACGTGGGTGGCAGGAACCCAGGTATTTGAGCCAACACTTTCGTCTCCCAGCGGCTGTCTTCACAGGGGACTGGATGCCTTGGGGGGAGCCAGGAGTGGGATGCAGGTACCCCAGTGTGGCCTGCGGTGCCCCTACTCACTGGGCCAACTGTTCACCCCTCCAGGCCATTGGAAAACTGGTGACTCATGTCACCCTGAAGAGAAGGAAAACTCCCAGTGAAGGACACTTGATTGGGAGAGGCAGATTTTTCCGGGAGACCTTAGCGCTGACTCCCACAAGCAAGGGAGCACGCATTGAGAGTGCAGTGGCTCCCTGTCGCTCCCTGTTGCACCACCCTGGGTCTGGAGTCAGGTGCCCAAGCTGGCAAGCTCCGTCCCCTGCTCGCTCCGGCCGTGAAATGGCTTGGGCTCCGGGGAGGGGGGGGTTGGCGCTATCGAAAACCCCGGGGCCCTGAGCAGAGTTCACCGGTGCATCCATCACCCCGTAATTTGAAGCAGCTTGGGCCTGGCACGTGGGGCGCGGATGCTGGGGCAGGGGGCGGCCTGCGCCGTCGGAGCAGCTGAGAAGGGAGAACCGGGGTTCCTACCATGACCCCCTCTGTCAGGGGCCAGGGATACCAGCCCTGCAGAATGAACCTCAGACGTGTGCCCGGGGTGGGCTTCTGGGACTGGAAGTCAGTGGCTTTGAGCACTCCGGGCAAGGCGGTGGGCGTGTGGGCTGCCCTTCTAAGTCCCGGCCTCCTCTTCCCCCGAGGGCAGAAATGATGGCCCCCACCTCACAGGAGCGCCAGAGGTTTCAGTGAGAGGTCACACGCCCCGTGTTTGTTCCCACGCAAAGGAGGTTTCAAAAGCTCATGGAAAACAGTGACTACTTGCGATGTCCTACGATTACTTGAGTGCAAAAAAAGAAAATGTTGAAATCCATGCATAGGTGGTTGTTGCAGAACGCTTTTTTTTTTTTTTTTTTTTTTTTTTTGACAGGCAGAGTGGATAGTGAGAGAGAGAGAGACAGAGAGAAAGGTCTTCCTTTTGCCATTGGTTCACCCTCCAATGGCCGCCACGGCTGGCGCGCTGCGGCCGGCCCACCGCGCTGATCCGAAGGCAGGAGCCAGGTGCTTCTCCTGGTCTCCCATGGGGTGCAGGGCCCAAGCACTTGGGCCATCCTCCACTGCACTCCCGGGCCACAGCAGAGAGCTGTCCTGGAAGAGGGGCAACCCAGAAAGAATAGGACGCCCTGACCGGGACTAGAACCCAGTGTGCCGGCGCCACTAGGTGGAGGATTAGCCTAGTGCGCCGTGGCACAGGCCTGCAGAACGCATATTTCCAGGAATGTTTTGAAGATCCCTCAATCTTATAAATAGTGCAACGCCAGCAATCTTCCCAGTCCTTCCCAAGGTCTGTGTTTTTCTGCTAATTTGACTTCATTTTTGTATTTTGGATCCCTGAGGCACAGGAAGTTCTCGGCTGGGAACCCATTTACACAGGACCCAGAGGCGAGAGAGGTTGGCCGGCTGCAGGGCTGCAGCGCTCACAGCCATCTCGGAGTCTGAACTAAGCTGATGCTAATTTAAGAAGAGTGTGTTAGGGGGGAGCAGACCCGAAGCCCTGCGCTGAGGTCAGACGTGAATGGCGTAAACGCACTGCATGCCGCGTGCAGGAGCGTGGGAAGGGATTCCGGGTTTCTCCCAGCGTACTGAAAACGTGAGACTGTCCACATCTGACGGGGGTTAGGAATTTAAGTCTCAGTTCAACTCTGCTTGAATGGGACTTACTTCTCCCTCTGTTACATAAGCTGTACTCAGAAACTGAATTCACAACCCTACCAGCTTTTCTCAGTAGAGAACAGGAGAGTTATTGAATTCTAACGGGAAAGCAGCAGGGGTCAAAGACACGATACCGACTTTGCCGTGGTCTCTGGTACTCCCTCCTCGGGGTCCCGGCCTGGTGGGCCCCTCAGTGGGTCCCCGCAGTGCCCTCCCCGCCTGGCTCTAGGCAGCCTAGTCCGGTCCTTACACTGGGACACAGCTGAGTTAGGGGTCATGAGGATGGGGGAGGTATCTCTGCCAGCAGGAAAAACCCCAGTTTTTACTATGTACATTTTGAGGCCCGATGTTGCATGGAGTTCAGTAAAAAGTCCAGTGCGGGGAAGAGTGCGTCTTTGGTTGCGGCTGGGTGGACGGCAGTGTGGCTGTGTGTTTGCTGAGATCTCTCACAGCGGGGCCCAGGTGAGGGGAAGAGTAGGGGGCAGCAGAGGGTGCTGTCCCCTCCGGGGAGCTGGCTTCCTCATGTTCTGGGAATGCCACTTACCAGTTAGACCTTTGCGGGGGTCCCCACGTGTGCCCTATGGCCTTTTCTGCTTCCCTATACTGTTTACTTCTGTCTGAGTATTTTCTATCGACATGTTCAAATTCACTTATATTCTCCTCTGCTGTGTCTCACGTGCCCTTCAAACTGTCCCCTGGCTTCTTAATTTTTATTGTTTTTCAGTTAAAATATTTTTTCATTCTCTGCTGAAATTCCACATCTTTTCATCGGTTTCTCCCATTTTTTCCTCTGCTTTCTTGAACATTTGTATTGTGATGGAAGTCCGTGTCCACTCATTCCAGTGTTTGGAATAACCCAAGTGTCTATGTCTGTTGACTTTTTTGTTTCTTTTGGATTTGGGTCAGTTAGTTCTGTTTGTCAGTCTAGGTGATTACTAGACGCACCCAGAACTTCCCGTGGAAGGCCAGACAATTGGTGTATGAGGATACAAATAGAAAGGTACTCCGAAAGGATGCCTAGCGTCTGCAGCATTTAAAGTTGGAGTGGTCAGTGTAACCCTCCGGGGACTTGGTGGCTTGTCCCTGTTGGGCAGTCATAGTCTCCCAGGTGCTCCAGGAGAACCTGATTGTGAGCAGGCCCCTCTTCCTGTGCAGGTCCTGGACTTGAACTGCTGTCCTGCAGAAGGTTTCTGCCGTGGTCTCAGCCTCCTTCCAGGCCCCCGCGGGAGTGGCACTCTGCCACGGGTCACTGCACTGTCCCTGGAGGACAAAGTCAGTTTTCACAAGGGCCGTGAGGGCCCTGTTCTCTTAGTAAGGCCAAGGACAAATAGAAAAGTGTGCATGTGTCACGGCTGCAGGGCTTACGGGAAAGACCAGTCGCCCCACGTGAAAATCACACCAAGCTCTCTCCCACTCAGGCCGACTTGATGCCAGAGGCCAGTGGCCAGATGGGGGTGGCTTCTGATCAGTGGTGCCCATCAGGGAGGGGCAGCAGCACGGTGTGCTGGCAGAAAGCAGGCCCCCGAACTGCTAAGATAGCGGCTTCCTGGGTCCTTCCATGGGCCTTAAGCTACCCCACAACACACCTACTGAGCATTGTGTCCATTTTACGGATGGGAACACTGAGGGGCAGAGGCCACGGGCAGACATACCTTGAGAGCAGGCAGTTCGGTTCCAGATCTCATCCTCTTCAGGAGGCTGCCACGCCGCCCTGCAGCAGGGGTGAAGATGTCTGGCCTGGGCGGAGAGGAGATGACATGGGCTGGGATGGACGAGGCCGGTCACGTCGATGGCCTATGAAGGAAAGAGCAATCCAAGTTAGGACAAATGGAAAGGGAGATCAGTGAGGACTTCCGGAGGCGGACGAGATGCTCTGGTGGGGGTAGATGAAGGGGTTCAGGCTAGAAGCCCCTTCAGCACCTGGAGCCCCTCGGAGGCGGCCCGGGGGCCAGGGACCCCAACCTGACTCCTGTGGCGACCACTGTGAGGCCCTCTGTGGCCTGATCTTCAGCAGTGCCCCTCCCTCCCTCTTTGTCTCACTGGTCCGGCCAGGGCTCGTTCCTGCTCATTCGGCTCCCGCCACACTCACCTGTCTGTCCTGGAAGAGGCCAGGTGATTGCTGGCTCCAGGGTTTTGGCCCGAGCTGTGGCCTCTGCCTCCTGGTGTCCACATGGCCAGCTTCTGCTCAGCTTTTATCACCAGCTAAACGATCACCTCCTCCAGGGAGCCTTTCCTGGCCGTCTCATCCCAAGTAAAGCTTATGCCCAGTTAACTCTGCCTTGTCCCTTGTGGCACTAACCACAACCACAAAGACTTTTCTGGTTAGCTGGTTTTTGTTTACAGAAAGCAAGTTCCCTGGGGTCAGCCACATTTGTCTTTGTTAGCAACGTCCCTCATTCCCGATATAGTGTTCCATACTTGTTGAGCGATGACCCTGCTCTCCTGACCCTGGGCCTCGGTTTTCTAATCTGCCCCAAGGGCAGGAGCTGCAGGGGAAATTCGGCTCACACAGTGCTTCTCAAACTTGAGCATGCACCAGAGACAGGGCTCCACCCTGCCCCGCTTCCGGTTGTTGGTTTCACTTTTCGGGGTCCATGTTAATGCTGCTGGTCCAGGGACCACACTTTGAGTATCTCTGGATTAGACCTCTGTGGGTCCCCTGAGACACAAACCTTGAGTTTTTCCAATAAGCCATACGATGAATCGTTTAAAGTACGATGCTTAGAAAAATCTGTATGTATAAATGCAGGGGTTGTTTTTGAAACGTAACTTTACCTTGGAAAAGAAAAGAGCAGGGCAGGGGGAGGCAGAAGGAATGGAAGGGAAAAGCCCTCCTGGGCATCCGGGGATTAACACCTGCGGAGGGGGTTTATAGTGGCCAAAGGTCAGGTCCACAGGCGTGTGGGGGGAGCAGCGCCTGGGGCTGAGCCGGCCACTGAGCAAAGCTGGGAAGCGTAGGGTCGCTGCCTTGGAGAGAAGCCCACCTGCCGCCTCAGCGGGTAATCTCCACGTTGAGGGGACAATCACAATTAACGAGGGGAGTCTGGAGTCCAAACCAAGGGAACCAAGGCAGGAACCCCTGGCAGCGCCGGATCTGCCCGTGACTTGGAGTCTTGCCTTCACCTGGCGGGATGCTTTTTGTTTCTTTTTTATTTTATTCTTTTTTTAAAGATTTATTTTATTTGAGAGGCAGAGTTACAGAAAGAGGTAGAGAGAGAGAGAGAAAGGTCTTCCATCTGCTGGTTCACTCCCCACATGACCGCAATGACTGCGCCAGAACCAATTCAAAGCCAGGAGCCAGGAGCCGGGTCCCTCACGTGGGTGCAGAGGCCCAAGCACCCGGGCCATCCTCCACCGCTTTCCCAGGTGCATCAGCAGGGAGCTGGATCGGATGCCAGGACTCGAACCAGTGCCCTTGTGGGATGCTGTTGCCGCAGGGGAGCCTTAACCTATTATGCCACAGCACCAACCCTCTTCTTCGTTTCTGACATTCTTCTGAGCCTTCCCTTGGGGGGCTTCTGCTGCTTTCCATTCCGCTGAGCCACGGAGCCTTCCACGCGCCAGCCTGTATCCGTCCCTGGGGACTGTCTGCCATTGGAGGCTAAGGGTCTTGCCAGGCCCACCTGGAGAGCTGCCTATTTTCTCTCCCAAGGTCTCCCTTTTCCCGTGTTTTCCCAGTTCTGTGCACTCCCAGCAGCAAGCAGTAGCCACACGAAAGTGTCTCTATTCCTGTCTGGATGAATCCTCTTAGGAGGATTCATGCGGAGCAGATGTAGTAGCAGGGGCGGTCCTGGGGAGGCGCCAGAGAGCCAAAAACCTGCCAAGCCTTGACCTCGCCGTGGTGTGGCCCCCAGATGGGTCTGAATCCCAGGGAAGTGAGCGGTTTCTTCTGCAGCTGGCCCCTGACATGGCTGAAACGGGTTGCTGAGGCCAGCAGCAAGCAGCAGCGTTGCTAACATCGGCAGACGCGCTGAGCTGTTCACTTTGCCATCTTGAACTTACACCGACAGGGCCGAAGGCTGTTTTCATCCTCCCTGCCTTTAGAAGTGGAAATCTAGAAAGTTGACTGGACTCGAGCTGGAGAGAGCAGATGTGGCATTGAATGCACAGTGTTTGCCTTAACGAGAGTGCAGGGTGTGAGGAGGGGGTTCACGGGTGCCCCTCCCCAGAGAGCCCCAATGATGGATGATCAGGAGTCCCCGTGGTGGCTGGTCTGAGGTCTGCCCCATCAGTACGCGGCCTGCCAGGCAAAACCACGACCCTAGAGTCAGCTGCTGGGAAGCGGCTGCCTACTCCGCCAAGCCCGGACCTCCAGACCGGGATGGGCGTCCCAGGAAGCAGGATCCTGGCCGTGGTAAAAGCAGGAGGGAGCCAAGAGGAGCGCTTCCTTCCCCACCCACCTCTCGGGGAGTGAGTGGTGTCCCACTGCTCCTTGCTGGCCGGCTGCTGTGGGGGAAGTCTGACAGATGCGGGAGAGCAGGTGCAGGGCTGTCCGTGAAAGTCCAGTGGGGAAAGTGAGCCGCAGAGGTGCGTAGCATTTTCCTGATACACACATTCTATAGGTGTTCTGAAGACCTCTCTGTGCAGTTTTAAATTAACTTTTTTTATGGTATTTTTTTATTTAAAAAAATTTTTTTTTGACAGGCAGAGTGGACAGTGAGAGAGAGAGACAGAGAGAAAGGTCTTCCTTTTGCTGTTGGTTCACCCTCCAATGGCCGGCGCGGCCGGCGCGCTGCGGCCGGCGCACCGCGCTGATCCGATGGCAGGAGCCAGGTGCTTCTCCTGGTCTCCCACGCGGGTGCAGGACCCAAGCACTTGGGCCATCCTCCACTGCACTCCCTGGCCACAGCAGAGAGTTGGCCTGGAAGAGGGGCAACCGGGACAGAATCCAGCGCCCCGACCGGGACTAGAACCCGGTGTGCCGGCACCGCAAAGTGGAGGATTAGCCTAGTGAGCCGCGGCACCGGCCTTAAATTAACTTTTAATTCTGTTTTCCACCGACTTTTTGAAGTAGCCTCATCTGAAAGAGATCTGTTAGGGCCCAGCAATTCAGACCCCTCCTGTGGCCTCCCAGGGAGCTGTGTTGGGAATGACCCCAGGACAAAGACGGGATGAATCTCAATGAGCGTCCTGATCCATTAGTGATGTCTGCCCTGGCAGGCTGAGGACCTGGGGTTGCTGTCCCTGGCCTACAGCATGCACTGAGAAAGAGCCTGCAGATGGGGCTTCAAGGCTGCCCTGTGGTCCTTGCTCTGCTCTTGTCACTCGCGCCTCTGAGCCGGGTCACACCCTCCACCCATATTCCATGGAGCAGTGGGGAGAGTCTGCTGACCGCCAGTCCAGAGGCTGCAGGCCTCGAGAGCCCTGGAGAGGGCCTTCCTCCAGAGGAGCTGAGGGAGCCAGTCAGCTACGGCAACCCCGCGGGCGGGAGCCAGAGATGTCAGGTCTCGCCCTCCTCTCCGTCCTGCCTCCCTCATCCCGCACTGGCCAAGCCCAGCCAGGTACTGAAGGAGTCCATCGACTGAGTGTCCGGGGCAGAGAGCAGAGCAGACGTGCGGCCACAGCATCTGTCAGCTGTGTCAGTGTCCTGCGGCTGCCATAGCGGATGACCGCGAACTGGGTGACTTCCAAGCACAGACATTCATTCTCTCACCGTTCCGTGGCTGGCGGTTGACTGCAGGGTGTTGGCAGGGCCGCAGGCCGCAGGCCGCAGGGCAGGTCTCTCTTTGCCTCTCGCTGCTCCACACGTTGCTCAGCCGGTGTCTGCCTCACTGTCATCTCCACCTTCACGCTGCTTCCTTCTGTGTCCACGTGTCTCTCCCGTGCGCGTCTCTAATACGAACATCGGCCCTTGGATTTACGGCAGGCCGCATTGCTCAGCTTCTTGTCACTATAAAAAGTGCCTGGCAGGGGCTCCTGGGGAAGCCAGAAAGTCTCTTTGTGCTCACGGTTTTGGAAGCTCATGGTCCAAGATGGGCAGCCCGTCAGGCAGGCCGGCTGGTGGGGCTGAAGGACCCACGGGCGGAGCCTGTGCAGGGGCTCAGGTGGTGAGCCAGGAAGCAGACACTGGCTGAATTCAACCCTTTGGCAACCCTTCCAGAGGCACGCCTCCACCCACCTAAGGGCCTCCCACAGGCCCACCTCCCAGGCATCATAATTGCATCAACCAACAATCAACATCAATCCATTAGCTATTAATATGAGACTTGGGTTTTGAAGGACTGTATGGGTTGGGGGGCCAGATCCTGTTTAAACCATGGCACCGGGCAGGCCCGGACGTCGCCTTAGCCCAAACCCTTAATGACATCTGCAGAGATCCTCTGTCCAAATAAAGTAACAGTCAAGGGAACCAGAGGTTTGACCTCTCTCCCTGGAGCCACTATTCTGTCCCCTGCACTGACCTTTCACCTCCGACCTTTGTTACTGTGATGGAGCAGAACCATCTGTCCCCCGAAGGCCTCTCCGAACCAGGGCCACCTGGGCTCACTGAGCCACAGCTCAGAGCTGCTCTAAATACAAGCATACTTCCAAACACTCATGGAAAAAATGCAATTAAAAGATAACGTTGAATGTGTTGCAAAAAAAAAAAATGCATGTATAGTTTGTTTTTTTTTTTTTTTTCATAATAGCCACTTCCCATGCACTGTTTGATGGCCCCTTGTAGATAATGAGCCAGCAGGTCCATGTTTTACTTTGTTTCACAAAATGTTAAGCCATGGCCTTGATAAACCATGTATCTCCTGTGAGCCCTGCATTATACCTTTAAGATGCAGTGGGGCCGAAGCCACGGCTCAATAGGCTAATCCTCTGCCTGCGGCACAAGCACCCCAGGTTCTAGTCCCGGTCGGGGCGCCGGATTCTGTCCCGGTTGCCCCTCTTCCAGGCCAGCTCTCTGTTGTTGCCCTGGAATGCAGTGGAGGATGGCCCAGGTCCTTGGGCCCTGCACCTGCATGGGAAACCAGGAGAAGCACCTGGCTCCTGGCTTCGGATCAGCGCGGTGCACCGGCCGCAGCAGCCATTGGAGGGTGAACCAACGGCAAAAGGAAGACCTTTCTCTCTGTCTCTCACTCTCTCACTGTCCACTCTGCCTGTCAAAAAAAAAAAAAAAAGATGCAGTGAGAGTCAATGATGTCTAACATAGTCTCTACTCCCGGAATCCCATCGCACTTGCTCGAGCCAGGAGCCAGGAGCCAGGGCGAGGTGAGTATCTGGTAACTGTGTTCCTCCCCCCACCACACACCTCTGGCCTGCGACACGTGCTGGCACGGGGTGGGGGGGCAAGCTCCCCAGGCGTCCCTGGTTTCCATCTCCGGCCTCCAGCGGAACAGTGGCCCAGGAATGAGAGTCAGGGTCCGCCACGCCTGCAGCCCGGGTGCCCTCCGGGGTTCACGCTCAGCCTTCCCGGGTTAGCTCGGATTCCGGCTACGTGATCGCTGAGTCCTTTCGCGCGGAAAAGCGTCCCCGTGACCCCGTGACACCTTCTCCAATTGTGTTTTAATTGAAAAGACTTGATTTGATTATAGAAGCCTCCACGGTGGTTGAAGGGCTTGTTAAAACATGTATTAAGTCTGAGCGATGGCAGCGTTTCGCTGTGTAATTATGTAAACAGTCACATGAATGGAGCGCTCACAGCTGGCAGGGAGCGCGCTGGCAAACTGGCACTGCCGACCGGCGACAGGTGAATTTATGTTTTCCAAGGACAAGCACAAGTTGGTGTACCGCCCCGCCTCACCCCACCCCGTCAGCCAGGGCCGGCTTTTTCATTTTCTCCTTTTGTGTACGCTTTTCCTTGAAATCTGTTGTGATTTTAAATAGCGTGTCTGTCCTCAGGTGTATGTGAATTTCCCATCATTGTTAAGGGAAAATCAAACGTGCCTCGTGGTTAAAATGTTTGGATTTCTCAGCAGCTGAAGCGATGCAGGAATTTAAACAGAAGCCCTCCACCACGGTTTCCAAGTAGGACGAGAACTACCTTAAAATTTCCTGCCGTTTTAATGAAAATGTCCATTAAACCCAGCGAGGATAAAAGAGTGATTTCCCTCCACACGCCCAAGGACCCTCCGATGCCCACCTATCTTTTTTGAACTTCAAAATAAATGAAACATTGATCAGAGCTGTCATGGAAACATTGCTTCTTCCTGCCCATCGCTCGCTCCACCCTGGCCTCTCGGAAGGAAACAGGCCTCTCACAATTACTGCTTCCTCCCAGCCCCGAGGAGATAGGGCCGCAAATGGGCTGGCGAATTACGAGCTGCCAGGGGCTTGAAGGGAAGCATTTACTGAGGGAGAAAATGGTTTTAATCTTATAACAACCAAGGAGGAGAGTTTGTAAAAACACCGCACACCTACGCACACGCACCCCCACGTGCACACACACACACATGCATGCACACTCGATTCTGTTGCATAGGAACACACAGGGGCTTTTCTTCCCACGAACACGCCCCCCGCCTCTGCTGAGCCACCTGGCTGCAGCCTGGGCAGGGGCAGAGAGACGGAGGCTGAGTTGGGGGGACCCTTAGGGGGCAGAGAAGGCGTATCTGGCATGTGCTGCAGGCTTCCCCCGTCTCTTCAGGAAAGGGGGACCCCATAGGTCACCCTGAATTTTGCTGTCCCAATGCCCAGCCTTTCAAACCCCAGGACATCAGAGGAGTCTGGTGCCGCCCAGCCTCGATGTTTTCTGCTGGTGCCCAAGGTGAAACGCCACACATCGGGGGTGGGGGTGGGGGTGCTGTGTGTTTGTGATGAGTTTAGCACCCCCAGTCCTGACAAGGGCACACACACGAAATAGCAGTCACGCTTCCAGGAAATTCAGCCGAGGAGTACTGGGAGGAGAAATGCTCCCGCCCCCTTTCTGGAGGAAAGATGGAGAGGTGTGGGGGAGGCCTCCATTCTGTGCTGCAGGTAAAGGCACAGGGAGTGGGGACGCAGGGCGTGATGGGGGCAGCCTGGGCACTCTCGCGTTTTGCGCCCAGTGCCCCTCTGGGTTGGAACCCTTAGGGCCGTGCCCATTGCCCATTTGTGTCATTTTTACAAAGATTTTATACGGAAGTGTCCAGATCGGGAGGGGAAGATTCCCAGAGGTCTGTTTGTGTGACCAGCTTGGGAATGGGCCATGGCGCATGGTGAAAGAGGGGGCAGGGACCCGTGTGTCCACCTCGGGCACCAGGAGCACGCCCCTTCGTGTCCTTTGGCACAGAGATGCACCTGACTCCCAGGCGAAGCAGCTGCTTTCTGGAGCTGCAGTGCCCACTCTGGCCATTTACGAAGGCAGAAGGCGTCCTCCAGGAAGGGCTCCCGGGGTTCGCAGGGGCCAGCTCCCGGGAACCAAAGGCCCACACAGCATCTCCAGGAGGTGGATATTTTCCTGGAACCCGTGATGTGAAGGGGAGGATGATTCAACTGTTGATGATTGGTTTTGAGCTTGCTTCAAAAGCCCTGATGTCACTTAGCAAGTGTGTAGAGGCGTGGATACCCATACAGCAAGGCAAGCCCCAGGCCTGGGCTGGAGGCTCTTCCTCCTCCCATGTGCACCTCTTTCCAGCCCCAAGCTCAGCTTCTCTGGTGACCCTGCAATGCCCGGGAGTGCTGTGTGAATGGATTTGCAGATGGTATCCGTGAAGAGCGTGGCACCCAGAGGAGCAGACAGGGGCAAGCTGCTCCCAGGCTGGGCCTGGCTGAAACCAGGAGCCAAGAGCTTCATCTGGGTTTTCCATGTAGGTGCAGGGGCCCAAGCACTTGGGCCATCTTCCACTGCTTTTCCAGGTGCATTAGCAGGGAGCCGGATCGGAAGTGGCAGCCAGGACTCAAATTGGTACCCATATGGGATGCCGGCACTGCAGGCAGAGGCATAACCTACTACACCACAGCACCTGCTCTCATTTCTGCTTCCCCCGTCCCTGCCAGAGTGTCTCTAACTTCTTGTCAGCTCTGTGTGTGTGTGTGCCTGTGTGAGTGCCTGTGTGTGTATGTGTGTAAGTGCTTGTGTGTGTGTGTGTGTGTGTGTGTGTGTGTGTGGCTCCTCCACGCCTTACCTTTCCAGACCCAAGGCTGCAGGGACCAGTGTCTCACCTCTCAGTGGCTTCCCCAACGGGGTTCTGATTCTCGTGTGGCCCTTGCCAGCTGGCTGTGGCTCTGTGCCACCAGCCTCCTGCATTCGGGGCCCAGACGGAAGAGGTAGCCCCCTGTCAGGGACACACAAAGGGAAAAGAGCCAGAGCTGATGGGCCACTCATTGGCTCTAGAAACTTCTGCTTGGACGGGACACGCCCACTTCCTTTCCTGTGTCCCACAGCTGCGTGTCACAGTGGGGCAGGGCCTGAGAAGGGCCTGCAGGACCCACGTGGGTTCCAGCCTTCCGCAGGGGCTGCCTGCCAGGGCTCAGCTGCTCCTGTCTTGAGTCCTGGTGGCCAGCCTGTCCTGGACTCCCAGCCTGGGGCCTCCCACCACGCCTCCGCCGTCCTCTCCCTCTTGTTCTTGTTGGATCTTCAAGGTGTGTGCGTTGGGGTGGGGTTGTGGGGGGAGCCAGATGCTAGGAGTTCACTTTCTCCACCTCTTGCTCGAGCACCATCAGGGTGGGGAGTGTGACCCTCGGGACCGCCTCCTGACCCCGGCAAGCCTTAGGTTACCACGGAAACCCCAGAGTGAGCCTGCAGTCTGAGGCATGACTGGGGGCGCGTGCCTGGAAACTTTGTGGGTGCTGCATCTGTGGGAGGTAAAACCCACCATCTCCTGCTGCTTAACCAAGGAAGAAAAAGAATATGCGAGGGCTCCCTGTGCATTTATGCCCAGTGCTTTCCTGCATGGTCAAGCCATGGCGAGTGCGTTTGTTCTTGGAGAAAGCATCAGATGGGACACAGGACGTGTGAAAGTCGCTTTGGTGTCAATGGCCGGCAAGCCTTTCTAAAATCGTAGGTTGCACAGAACTTGCAGACACAGCTTGTTTACTTGGTGGAACTTGACTATGGCTCATGCCCTTTGTTGATGAATTAAAAAAAAAAAAAAAAAAGAACAAGTTCAGGCGGGCAGTGCCCGGGCGAGGAGACGTGCTGGTAGCAGCCTCTCCGCTCTGTCGCCTCTCCCTGCACTCCAGGCTCACCACAGTCCCCGTGCCTTAGGAGCAGAATTGTCAAGGCTGCGTCTTTGGTGGGCACTTGCATCTTTTGCTTCGAGAAGGGGTCCTGCTGAGGGGGCGGTGCTGAGTGCAGACGGGCGTTGGTGGGGACCCCAGACCTGTGTGGCAGTGGCATTGCAGAGGCCCGGCTGCCCTGGGCTGCAGGGTAAATCGCCCCACTCCCAATCCCACCAGCTCAGAATCCATCCTGGAGGCAGAGTGCAAGGCAGTCTTTGGCTTTCTAGGCGTCGGCTGTCATTCGCAAGAGAAAAGGAGAGAGCGAGAGCCGCTTGGAGCCGCTGCGGGTGCGGCAGGCATTCTGGGCAGTGCTGGGCAGCTGCGGTGCCCTCTCTCCTGCACACCGGCCTCAGTTTCCCCGAGGGAGCACCAGGGCTGCCTGCTGCACTGAGACACCCCCTGCTGTCAGGACGCCGCTGGATCCAGGAGCTGGGGAGGACTGGGGAGCCCAGTGAGTGTAACCCCTTTGTCCTGGCAGCCTGTGACTTGGTGCCACCCCTGCCATCTTGATGAGCCAGCCCGTGGGGGAGCTGCCTTGGGCCCGGGCCCTGTCAGCAGTCCGAGCTGGGATGAGCAGGTGGGGAGGCCGGGGCCACCACGGGAAGCTTTGGTTTCCCTCCGAGGGCAGCTTGGTGCCGGAAGGCGGTGCTTGGCCCACATTGAAGCCACAGCTTGCACCTGGAGCCCTCCGTTAGTGATAATCCCCGCGCCCCGGGAATCAGCTTCTCTGTCTTTCATTTTCTGGGGGAAGTGGGCTTCTCTTTCATCCTCTTCCACTGAGGGTATTAGGAAGGAGAGATGGAATTCACGTGGGAGGAAGTGGGTTTCATAATGGATACCCTGTACAAACACACACACACACACACACACACACACAGCACAGCAACAAAACCCTTCACCTGCCCACACAACCACTTACCCACCAGCGTGTAAGTGCCATAAGAGGGACTTTTGTCTGTTCCAGGCACGGCGGCATTTCTGGCACCTGCAACAGGTGGTGAGTTCCCCCTAAGACTTTCTGAATAGAGGTCTGTGAGTCAGTCACGGAGCAGGTGCTGAGCACCCCTGCGCGTCCAGTGCGTGGAGATGGCACGCCCCCCCGTGGAGCACACCGGGAAGCAATGGTCATCATGGCGCAGGTGACCCACAGTGTGGCATGGGCACAGTGGGGCCGCCTCTGGAGGCAGGGCGCAAGTGGAGCCCAGAAAATTGCTAATTAAGCAGATGCTCGCTCTGATGACGGTCTGTCCGGGGAAATCAGGGTGCCAGCCAGGTGGAGGCGTCCGAGGCTGGCGCTCAGCCGCTGGCAGCTGGTAGTGGCACTTTCTCCTTGCTGAATTTACAAGCCACCCTCTTTCCAGAGGCTCCCGAAACTCTCCTAAGTTTCTTTAAATAATAATGAACTTAATTATTCACAAGAGTAGTCTCAGGTAATTCACAGTATCGGAAGTGGATTTTTGCTGGTTAACTCTGCAAAGGGGCGGAAGAGGCCTGGGGGTGCTGGGGGCCAGCCCCTCGCCCCCTCCCAAGCCCCTGCGATGCACGTTTTCATCGCAAGAGGGCGCTGTCTGCCGGAACTCCCTGGGGACTGCTGCTGGGGCGCGGCTCCTGGGGCGAGGGCAGGGCTCTCAAGGGTGGGGACTCTGGCTCTCCTGGGTCTGCCTGGGACGCTGCGGGGTTCTGTTTGCTCGCTTCACTCTCCCGACTTTAAAGCTCCGAGTCCGGACCCCCAGGCGGGAGGAGTGCGGGGCGGTCTCGTTCCCCGGGGCGCCAGCAGGGACAAGTGGCCGCCTTGGTGGCAGCGGTCACTGCGAGGGCTTCCTGCCCCCTTTGCCGCCCTCGCTGCACCCCACAGACCCGGCCCTGCGGGATCGGAACGGGGACCCTACTCGGTTTCCCCCGCCCGGGCGACTTTGCCCAAACTGCGCCCTCTGCTGGCGGTGTCCTTGAGCAAGGCCGGTCCTCAGCGGGGCCGTGGGTCTCTGCGTGCAAAGGCGTCCCTGTGAACACGCACGCACACACACACACACACACACACAGCCTGGGGCCGGGAACTCCGTGTAGGTTGCCCACGTGCGCCAGCACCTGCTGGGTCCCAGGGTGCGCATCAGCGGGAGGCGGCCTCTGAAGCCAAGGAGCTGGGACTTGAACCCGCCCCTGCTGCACCCACCCCAAGGCCCGCAGCCACCGCCACCTTGACTTGCAGGTGGCTCGCTCAGCTGCGTCCTCCCTGGGGGCTCCAGGCCGGCCCCTGACCACCCCGGAGAGCCGAGTGTCTGACTCCCTGGGTCCGGCTACGGCCCTGGGCTCAACGACCGTGACCTCCAACCCCAGAGTCCCCGGCGAGGAGGCGGGCCTCCGGGGGGCTCTGGCAGCTCGGCACCAGCGTCTGAAGCGGGTTGGATCCTCGTGTCCCCCAGGCCGCTCAGCTCGGCCGGGGCCGGGGGACTCCAGACCGCGCAGCTCGGGGTCTCCAAAGAGCGAGCGGTGGCGCCCCCTGGCGGCCGCGGAGGTCGGCGCTGCCCGGGCGCTGCGGGCCAGGCGCACACGCGAGAGGCTCCCGCGCCCGGGGGGTTTGCGGGGAGCACCCGGGGATGAGAAGGACGGAACGGCCGCCAGCACCAGGCCCCGCGAGCCCCCTGCTCAGGGTCTTTGAGCGCGGGGACCAAACGAGGCGAGGAGTGTGAAAGTGCGGGCAGCGGAGGGTTTCGCCCAGAGATGCGTGACTTGATAATCAGAGAGGCGGGGTACCCGCGGTGCGTGGCCGGGCGGAGGGTCTCGGCTCCCGGGAGGCGGCGCAGACCGCGCCGGGGCTTCCTTGCCAGGGGAGGGGGCGCCCAGGACGTTGGGGGGGGCAGTAGGGGGGTACGGGCTGGGCACAGGGCTGCAGAGGCAGCAGGGGGCCGGGGGCGCCCGTGGGCCGGGGGAGGGGGCTGCAGCCGGCCTTGGTGCCCTGCTGCGGCGCTCCAGGGCTTGCCGCGGGCCTGTGGTCTATTGCGGTAGGGTTTCCCAGGGTCTGATAGTTCAGGCGATGACGAGGTAATGACCCAACCGCTTTACCTGAGTTCTGATCAAGTACAGGGACTGCCGTGCTGTGCGAGCCGGCGTGCTAACTCAGGCAGGATTATATATTATTTATATTATATTATATTATATTATATTATATTATATTATATCACATTGCATTGCATTGCATTGCATTGCATTGCATTGCATTGCATTGCATTCCTTTGTATTGTGTGCGGCTCACCGAATCTTCATCGCGATGCCGTGAGGCAGGAGACCGCTCCACTCGGAGGAGAGAGGATTTTAAAGCACGATTTGTAAATAACACTGTGGTTCCCAGGTGCCTTTGGGCTTCAGCCTCTCCAGAATAGTTTGGAAGGGACAGCGGGTGCGGCTGCCGTGAATGGGAGGTTGAGAGTAGGATGACGGCCCCCGGGAGCCCAGGGCCCCCGAAGGTCGCCTCTGTGCCCCTAGGTGAGGGTGAACTCTCCCTGGGGGGAGGCGGGAGGGGACGAGGGGCGGTGCCCCCTGCAGAGAGCGGCCCCCAGAATGTGTGCATTCATTGTGCTGTTGCCCTGCGAGGTCGCCCTGGTCCGTCCCGCCTTTTCTGTTCCATGCACTGGAGCAGGTCCAGCCGAGCCTCTGCCTGCTGCTCCCAGCCTGCAGGTTCTGCGGCTCTCCCCTGAATATCTGCTTAACTCGTTTTGATTTCTACTTTGACCAAAGGGCTCTTAGTGTGTTTCTTAATTCAGAACGTGTGACTCTACGACGTGTCTTCTGTTTTTACTGTGGATGGCCGCCCTCTGAATTGTGAGCAGAGAATGCGGCCAGAAGGTGTTCAGCCTTGTGCTAGTTTGTTGGATGCCACTTAAGGCCCCAGTCTAATCATTTTTTTTTTTTTGACAGGCAGAGTGGATAGTGAGAGAGAGAGAGAGAGAGAGAGAGAGAGAGAGAGAGAGAGAAAGAGAAAGGTCTTCCTTTGCCATTGGTTCACCCTCCAACGGCCGCCGCGGCCGGCGTGCTGCAGCTGGCGCATCGCGCTGATCCGAAGCCAGGAGCCAGATGCAGGACCCAAGCACTTGGGCCATCCTCCACTGCACTCCCGGGCCACAGCAGAGAGCTGGCCTGGAAGAGGGGCAACCGGGACAGAATCCGGCGCCCCGACCGGTACTAAAACCCGGTGTGCCGGCGCCACAGGCAGAGGATTAGCCTAGTGAGCCGCGGCGCCGGCCTCAATCTAATCATTTTTGTTCATTTGCCCACTTTGTAGAAGGTCTTGTCCAGAAGTTCACAGGAAATGTGTATTATGAAAAACTGTGCATGGATTCCAACCATTGGGCACCGGAATTAACTCATCTTCTATATTCCACAAACGTTGCAAGGACTTTTGCACAAGTACATCTTTTACAATCTACCATCATTTTTTTTTTTGTGATTCTTATAAATAGTATACTTTGATTTTTTTTTTTTGACAGGCAGAGTGGACAGTGAGAGAGAGACAGAGAGAAAGGTCTTCCTTTTGCTGTTGGTTCACCCTCCAATGGCCGCTGTGGCCGGCGCGCTGCGGCTGGCACACCGCGCTGATCCAATGGCAGGAGCCAGGTGCTTCTCCTGGTCTCCCATGGGGTGCAGGGCCCAAGCACTTGGGCCATCCTCCACTGCCTTCCCGGGCCACAGCAGAGAGCTGGCCTGGAAGAGGGGCAACCGGGACAGAATCCGGCGCCCCGACCGGGACTAGAACCCGGTGTGCCGGCGCCGCAAGGCGGAGGATTAGCCTAGTGAGCCGCGGTGCCAGCCCAGTATACTTTGATTTTTGAAACAGATTTATGTATTTATTAGAGAGAGAGAGAGAGAGAGAGAGAGAGAGAGGAATCTTCTACCCACTAGTTCATTCCCCAAATGTGTGCTACGGCTGGGACCAGGAACTTCGTCTGAGTCTTCTTCATGGGTATCGGGAACCCAAGTACTGGAGCCCTCACCTGCTGCCCTCCCAGGTGCGTTAGCAGGGAGCTGGATTCAAAGCAGAGCAGCCGGTATTCGAACCGGCACTCTGGTAAGGGAATTTGGGATGCGGACGTCCCACGTGTTGGCTTAGCCTGCCGTCCCACAACACCCGTCCCTAGCAGGATGTTTTACAATGTTATCTGAGTATTTATCTGTTGCCAGCAACATCTGGTCTGTGCGCGTTTATTGTATTTACTGAGGCAGTAGAACTTGTACCTGCCATCTCATTTTGTACTTTTTCTGTATTTCTTTTCCTTGGTTACCTTTTGGATGAGTTTTCTCATTTTAGTATGTTGGAAGTTGTATGTTCTTTTCGTTATTTTAATGGTTAACCTGGAAATTACATATTGTCTAAAGATAGGGAGCAAGCATTTAGCCTAGCAGTTGGGGTGCCCATGTCGCACATCAGAGGCGGAGGCGCCCTCATCAGATGCCCGGCTCAACTCCTGACTCCAGCTTCCTGCCACTGCATGGGGGCTCAAGTAACTGGATTCCCACCGCCCCCAGGAGACCCCGACTGGGTGCTGGGCCCCTGGCTTCAGCCCACCCCAGTCATTGCTGGCATGTAGGAAAGGATGCAGAGATAGGCACTCTCTCTGCTTATTTCTGCCTCTCTGCCTCTCAAGTAAGTAAAATGAAATCCAAAGATAATCACTGGGGCCAGCGCTGTAGTACAGTGGGTTAAAGCTCCTGTCTGCAGTGCCAGCATCTCATATGGGCGCCAGTTTGAGTCCCAGCTGTTCCACTTCCGATGCAGCTCTCTGCTGTGGCCTGGGAAAGCAGTAGAAGATGGCCCAGGTCCTTGGGCCCCTGCACCCGCGTGGGAGACCCAGAGGAAGCTCCTGGATCCTGGCTTTGGGTCAGCAGAGCTCTGGCTGTTGTGGCCATTTGGAGAGTGAACCAGTAGACGGAAGACCTCTCTCTCTGTCTCTATGTCTCTGTTTAACTCTGTCTTTCAAATAAATAAATCTTTTTTTTAAAAAAAAATAAAGCTAATCATTTTTACCTTCATTTGCACAGTACAAGAAACTCAGAACATTAAAATTTCATTCTCCTGATTGGCGTGCTACTGTAGTGGTATCTTCTAGTTTTATTTTTTTTCTTTAACTCCACATGACATTGTTATTATTGTTTAACTTAGTCAATCTTTATTCAAATTCCGTGCATTTTATACCTCCTTACCGAGTGTCTTCACACTCTTGTCACCTTCCTTCTGCCAAAATTCATCCCTCAGTGCTTCCTGCTAGTGGGAATCCCTGAGCTTTTGTGCATTTGATAATGCCTGTGTTTGACCTTGGTCTTGAGGATGTTTTGCTCTGGGCACAAAATTCTGGTTGGCTGTTATTTTTTTTTAAAGATTTATTTATTTATTTGAAAGGCAGAGTTACAGAGAGGCAGAGGCAGAGAGAAAGAGAGAGAGAGGAGAGAGAGAGAAAGGTTTTCCATCTGCTGGTTCACTCCCCAAATGGCTGCAATGGCCAGAGCTGTGCCAATCCAAAGCCAGGAGCCAGGAGCTTCTTCCAGGTCTCCCACACAGGTGCAGGGGCCCAAGCTCTTGAGCCATCTTTTACTGCTTTTCCAGGCCACAGCAAAGAGCTGGATCAGAAGTGGAGCAGCCGGGTCTTGAACCGGCGCCCATATGGGATGCTGGCACTGCAGGCGGCGACCTTACCCCCTATGCCATAATGCCAGGCCCTGGTTGTTATTCTTCCCTCAGTCCATTGGCTGTGTCCTACCATCATCCTATCTTGCACTCGGCTGGTAGTCAGCTGTCCGCCTAACTGTGGCTCTGTCCAAGGGCTCTGAGAGATCTAAAATCTTCCTTTGTCTTTGGCGTTTCACTGCTTCACTGGCTTGTGTCAGCCTACATTTATTTTCATTTTCCCTGCTTTGTACTTATTGGGCTTCCTGAACACAGAATTAACTTTGATTAGTTCTGCGAGGTTCTCAGCCTTCATCTCTCTCTTAAAAAAAAAAAAGGGTATTTAATGTACTTGAAAGGCAGAGAGTGAGCGAGGGCGTGAGCGTTCCTCAGATGCCCGCAACAGCCACAGCCAGGAGCTGGGAACTCACTCTGGGTCTTCCCTGTGGGTGGCAGGGACCCAACTGGTAGAGCCATCATCTGCTGCCTCCCAGGGTGCACACTGGCAGGAAGCTGGACGCTGGAGCAGGACCGGGACTCACAGCCAGGCACCCCAGCATGGCATGCGGACGTCCAAATGCCCCCCATCTCTTCCAACGCTGCTTCCGCCCCGTTTCTTCTCGCTTCCTGCCACAGCCTCCCGCTCTGCATTGGTTGTCTCGGCCCCTCCTCTCCTGGGTTCCAGTTCTTGCCCCTTACTGGGTAATTCTTGCAGAGCTGTCTTCCAAGTACTGCTTCTCCTCTCCAGGATATTTTCGCTTTAATTGTGTGTCTCAGTTCTAGTCTTTTTCTTTGGTTCTTTGAGAAATTGCTTTGGTCTTTGTAGTTTCTTATACCCTGCACACATTGAGTAATGTAATTGATTTACATCGTCTAACAGTTAATTCTAGAAGAAGAGGGACCGCCCCCCATTCCTCCTATCAGAAGCATCTTCACTCCACAGAAAGGAGCAGCCTCGGCTCTGCCACCTGACAACCCTGAAGCTGCAGCACTCCCAGGGCGGAATTTCTGCCCCCAGCAAGCCCCGAGGTGGAGGGAGGGGGAGGCTGGGGTTCTGGCTGATTCTCCCTCCCCTCTGTGAAGAGGAGAAGGAAGGGCCTGGCTTCCATCTCAGACGACCAGCCGGAACTGGGGTGGGGCTCCAAAGGCTTTCAGGCACCGGGGAGCCCCGGGGCCGTGGCATCATGGGCTCAGAGGGACAGCAGCTGCAAGAAACCCACGAGACGACAGAGGCACCCGAGGGAAAAGCAGCCTTCCCAGGGCCTGTGCACACTGGAGGCTGCAGGATCTGGGCTGCCCCACGCGTGTGCTCTGATTCCAGGGGCCTACACACACTGGGGGCTGCAGGACGTGGGCTGCCCCACGCGTGTGTTCTGATTCCAGGGGCCTACACACACTGGGGGCTGCGGGACGTGGGCTGCCCCACGCGTGTGCTCTGATTCCAGGGCCTGCGCACACTGGGGGCTGCGGGACGTGGGCTGCCCCACGCGTGTACTCTGATTCCAGGGCCTGCGCACACTGTGGGCTGCGGGACGTGGGCTGCCCCACGCATGTGCTCTGATTCCGGGGCCTGCGCACACTGGGGGCTGCGGGACGTGGGCTGCCCCACGCGTGTGCTCTGATTCCAGGGCCTGCACACACTGGGGGCTGCGGGACGTGGGCTGCCCCACGCGTGTGCTCTGATTCCAGGGCCTACACACACTGGGGGCTGCGGGACGTGGGCTGCCCCACGCGTGTGCTCTGATTCCAGGGGCCTACACACACTGGGGGCTGCGGGACGTGGGCTGCCCCACGCGTGTGCTCTGATTCCAGGGCCTGTGCACACTGGGGCTGCGGGACGTGGGCTGCCCCACGCGTGTGCTCTGATTCCAGGGCCTGTGCACACTGGAGGATGCGGGACGTGGGCTGCCCCACGCGTGTGCTCTGATGACCGTTATGCATGCATGTGAGGGGTGCCACGTGGGTTAAAATCGTGACAACGGACTGCTGGCCGGTGTCACCCTTCCGGTCACGGTCTGGCGACCTCCCCTGGCAGCCCTGGGCTGTGGAGCTGACCTTTCCAAGGTGCTAGCTTATGGTTTGTTTTTTTTTTTCCCCCAAAAAGAACAAGATCAGCTGGGCAGGGAGATGAGCTTAGGGCTGTGCCTGGGGCCGGGGTGCTGTGGGAGGCTCGGCTGCCAGGAAACCACACAGCAGGGAGGAAGACAGGTGAACCTGGGGACGCCCGAGTGGGCGGAGGTGGGAGGCAGGCACCGGAGGTGCCAACCCTTCCTCAACAATTCTGTTCCTTCTCAGAGAAACCGGGGGGCTGCCGGGGGCCCTGTGATGACAGGCTGAATTGGGTGAAATTCGGGGATAAGGAATTACTAATTAGCAATAGGGTGGAATAGTTAAGTGTGTGAAATGAATAATATGTAGCTAAAAAAAATAATGATATAGCATTAGGCATTTGAGACGTGTGAGCGCCAAGCAATTAACCTGTATTCTTGCTCTGAATCACAGCCGCACTAATTGGCTCCTTCCCTGTGATGGGGCCGGATCAAGCTTTGTGCGTTTCTCCAAGGAGGGAGAGCGCGGGCAGGTGGCTGCTGTGCCGAGGAGGCGAGTCTCCTTCGTGAATTATCACCCAGTTGCAGTTTCTCTCCCCAGTTGTTGCTTGAAGGCAGTCCTGTCCGATTTCCCGGTAAGGCGCCGTCTGTATACAGAAAGGATGGTTTCAACACCCCTAGCCTCACTAGGTCGACGCTACTCAACCTCCGACATCCACATGTTACAGCCTCTCGTTCATTCAAGCCTCAGACATGTTAGGAACAGCAAGCTGGTGGGCAGAGGAGGAAGACTTGGGCTCAGGAAGGGCATCAGGGCTGTGCAGGGATCTGGACCACAGCAGGACTAGGACTGGTGGGCAGCGTGGAGCGACGACGCCCCCGGCGGGTGTGAGCAGGGTCTGTCCTGCACTGGGTGCTGTGAGAGGGCAGAGCGAGGGGTGTGCGGCTGGTGGCAGGTGGGGCGGCACGGTGCTCCATGGAAGCAAGACACAGAGAGACGCCTGGGCATGGAAGAGCCGGGGGGCCTGACCCGGGCCCCGAGCACCAGTGCTTCCTGGAGTCAGAGGCAGGGCCTTCCTCACCCCGAAAAGATGCCGGGCCCTCAGACCCCGACCGGGCTAAAAACAGCCTTGCTGTGCCTCCTGCCACAGTTCCTGCTCGGGACCACGCCTCCAGAAACTGACCTAGCAAGCCGGCAGGCCTGGGGCCTGGCAGAAACTGACCTGGCGGGGCTGGCCTGGGCCCTGGTGGTTGCCACACCCACGTCCCATAGCAGAGCGCTGGGGTTGTTCTCCAGCTGTAGCTCCTGTCTCCAGCTTCTTGCTAATGGGGACCCTGGAAGGCAGGTGTTGGGGCCCTGTTACCCACATGGGAGAGCCGGTGCCTGGCCAGCCCAGCCCTGGCTGTTCCAGGTATGGGGGTGGGGAGTGTGAACCAGCAGGTAGGAGAGAGTCCCGTCTGTGTGTCTCTCTGCCTCTCTAATAATGGTGATGACGATAATGACTGATCCAGCGATTCCACCCCAGGAATGCACCCAGAGGAGAAGGTGAGGTGCACACGGGTGCATGGACAGGGAGGCCGCTGTGGGCAGTGGAGAGCCTTGGTGCTCATCAACAGGGGGTTATTCTAGGTCATGGCCCCTTCAGGCATCTGCCAGTCACACAGTGCAGGGAACGCACTAACTCCCCTTCGATCATCCCATCCTTCGCGAGTGCTTTCTCCTCCGACACAGGCGGCGATGACATACAATGGGCCAGCCCAGGCTAGTTGTTATGTGGGTGCTGATGGCCCAGGACACAGAGTCACATCAGGGCATTGGAGTACTAGCTGCATGGCGTTCTCCCAGACACATAACACTGCGATTGAAGTTCACTGCTGATGCAGCCATCTCTCGCTCCTGTGAGGTTATCTGTGGGCATATTTTCACAAGCATTAAAACATTAAAAATGACAATAGAATGCGTATTTCTCATACAGATGTCCCATATATATTACTGATTAAAAAAACTCACAAGGCTTCAAAATGCTAATGTATCTGGGTGCCATGGCTGAACATTTGGGTCCCTCGGGTGTGTGTTTGTAGAGCTGGGAGAGTGCTCACAAGAGGTGTGACTACAAGTGACCGTAGAGCTTTGCAGCATTATTATTTTTTTACAGGGAAAAGCGTATTTTGGGGGGAAATAAAAGCCAAGCTATTTTATTTCGGGGGGAAGAGTTCTTTGGGGGCCGGGTCACGAGCTGCGTCTGAAATACGGGTGTTGCCTTTGGATCTGCGCTTTGCCTCTCATTTCAGAATTTAAATTGTCCCGTCTGCTTCTGCAGTTCGGGACCCGGGCGCAGTTCCCCGACCGCACCACGAGAGGGCGCTGCCTGCAGGCTGCTGGGGCGCCGCTGCCTCCCGCAGCTCGCCGCGGGTGGAGGGTTTTGCGGGATGTGCAAAGCTGAGCTGCAGGCCCTTGGGATTCAGAGGCCGCGACGCGGCGCCCGCTCCTGCTTGCGGTGCCGCGTGGAGCGGAAGTGCCACAAGGGACGGATGTGCCTGCCCCTTCGACCAAGCCATCGCCCCTGCACGCACGCCCGGGTCCAGCCGGACTCCAGCCTGGGGCAGGACAGTTAGGGCTCCTCTCCCACGCCTTACCCCTCACTCCCCACCCCCTCGAGGCCCAGACCTTTCCCCTCTTTGCCAAGGCGCTGCCTGGCCTTTTCCTCGATCCTTACTGTTCTGAAAAGCTATTCCTGTTCACGCTGGGATTCGAACCGGGCAAAGCGGGAGCGGCTGAAAGCCGGGTCTCCCCTCCTGCCCGCCGGCTGCCTGGTCTTCTCCCCCAAGCGCTAATCAGGTGTCAGACCTGTCTGCTCTTCCGGGGACCCCGGGCGCACCTCCCGAACGCAGCTGCGCGCAGGAGGCTGTGCCGAAACCGCGCCCTGCCCGGGCTCCTGTTTGCGGCTGCGGGGTGCGCGCCGTGGGCAGTGGGCGGCGAGTGTACTGAGCACTGGGCTTTGGCCCCCGCGCAGTGTCTGCCGTCGACCGAATTCTTAACGGAGGCCTTGCGGGGCAGAGGGCACGGGGTCTGCCGCTTTGCTATTCGTCTCCAAGATTCGCACCTGCTGCGGGAGGTCCTGACGGCTGCCAGTTGTCGGTCCTCACCGCGGGCACTTTCTGGGGGAGCCTTTTGCAAATGGCGTGGCCGTGCCGGCCTCCTCCTCGCCGCAGCCTTGGAGCAGAGCCGCACGCGCGCGTGGGTGTGTGTGTGCGTGTGCGAGCATGTGTGTGTGCACGCGCGCCCGAGTGTGCATGCATGGGTGGCTGTGTGCCCGTGTAGGGCACTGGGCGGAGAACCTGGTGGGCGGGCTTTGATGTGCACCCCTGAGACAGGTGAAAAATATCTCGCTGACTTCAATGCACATTTCTTTGATTATAAACAAGGATGAGCTTTTTTTTTTTTTTTTTTTTTTTTTTTTTTGAGAGCAGTGATTTAGACCGTTCCTGGGTCACAGACCCCTATGAGATTTTGACAAATGCATCTCTCCTGTCCAGAAAAAAATGTAGGCACAGGCACAGGTGCCTAAGTTTATGTAGTCCCAGACTCTGGGGCCCTGAGCCCAGGTTAATGTTCCAATTCAGAGTGGTTCTTCCCAACCCTCCCCTGCCTGCTGCCCAGCCTGGGGCCCCACTGCTGAGATGTTGGGTGCCAGCCTCATAGGGAGCCTCCTGGGGTTCCATGGATGGGAGTTGGGATAGCAGAGGCCACGTGACTGGGCAGGGCCTTCTTTGGTGGGGGAGGGTGCGTGGTATTAGGGCAGGAGGACTCAGCAGGGTAGGAGGAGGGTCCATCCTGGTCACCTGGCTCCTGGTCGGGATGACCGTGGATGACAGGGGCCATATCTGGGGAGCGAGGTGGTGGCAGCAGGTGGACATCGGTGTGTTCGTGAGTGGAGCACAGAGCATGGGCTGCAGTCCTCCGAGGCTGGGGTGACACAGGGTTTGCAGGGGTGCGTGCAGCTGGCACTGGAGAGGAATCAGGAGGGGAGAAGCAGGGAGTCAGGCAGAGCTCTGGGGAGGGCAGCAGTCCTGCAGGCAGCGCGGGGAATTTGGCCAGGCCACCACTTCTTGGTGACTCCCTGCCCTGGTGCCAGGCTACACCCGCAGCCCCAGTCCCCAGTCCCTGGTCTGAGCGGCGCCTGGTTCCACCGGCAGCAGCTCATGGCTCTGGGGTCCCCCGTGCCTGGGTGAGTTCTGGAACTCACTCCCTCCGGCCTCCCTGTGCCCCTTCCTGGGCCCTGAGCTGATGGTAGGGTGGGAGCCTGGAGTGAAATGCAGGAATCAAAGCTGGCCCAGAGACGGGCTCCCCGGGGCTCTCGGGACACCCCACCCCCAGGCCCTGTCTCCTCCACGACCTCCTGCTGGGCTGCTGGAGGGGCCCCCTATGTACCCCTGCTGCCTGCTGTCTGGGGGTGCTCCTCCTCCCCTCTCTTTTCAGAATCAGCTCAACTATTGAGAGTTTAGCCCCGCCCCTTGCATCATGTAGATTTCTATTCCTCTTCTCTCCATTCATTGGCCCAGCTCAGTGAGGGCCTCAGGCCTCAGCCAATCAGCTGGGACTAGAGGACCATGCAGACTCTCAGGACAGCAAAGTGGAGGGAGGGGAGAGGACAATTCTTGCTCAAGGGATGCTGGGAAGATGACCACGTTCCAAGCTGTGAATTAGAATGCACTCATTATTCAGCAAAGCCTTACTGAGCCCCCACAGAGACCAGACACAGCTCTAAGTGCTGGACCCCCAGAAAGGAGCGAGCCAATGAAGCTATTGCCTTGAGCTGAAGAAAGTGGCCAGAAATGAGCAAGCAAGAAAAATGTCAGGCAGAACAGGGCCACAGAGCAGTGCGCCGTAGACCCGAAACTGGCCAGAGACTCATTACACGCCAGCTGGTTGTCCAGAGGCCACCTCTGTGAGGACTCCGACAAGCTCAGAGGCAGAGGGGACGGCGAGGCAGGTCCTCAGGGTAGGGTTAGCCTGCAGGTCTGCAGGATTGGGCTTCGAGATGAGCAGGGGTCATGTGGGGCCTGGTGGGCCAGTGGGAGGAGTCTGGGCTCATTATATGTGTATTTCCAGCTCGGAGAGGGTATTTTTTTGCAACCCTAGTTTTGAATATACAATGCACGCGAATGTTGTAAAATGTAAAATGCACGGAAGAGTGTTGGGTGAAGTCTTTACCCTTGTGTCAGTCCGGGTTACTCCTGTGGCACTAGCAGACACGCCCATCTCAGTGAGCGAGCCACTCCTGGCTGCTCCAACTCATAGCTCAGGGCCTCTCAGGCTGCCCCCGCCACCCAGGCGGTTATCTGAGGTCTGTTTCCTTGCACTGGGAGCGTCTACCAAGCTCAAGAAGCCCTTTCCAGCCTTGTAGGGGAGAAGGCAAGAGGGAGGGGTCTGGCCTGGAGAGAGAGGCGTCACTGCTGCCCAGTGGCCAGAGCTGGTCACGTGAGCCCGGTCTACCCGCAAGGGCAGCTGGGAGGTGCGGGCTTCCTGGGTGCCCGGAAGAGCTGAGTGCCTGCTCACCTACCTAACAGGTCACCACTGTAGCCAGTTCCTTCTGGGCCCTTCCGTAGGGATCATACGCAGATGTTAACCTCAGAGACTAAGAACTGCATGGGGCAAGGTTGTGAATCCGCAGTTAGGATGCCACTGAGGAGGCCCCCGACCACATCCGAGTCCCTGGACTTGACTCCAGGCTCCGACCCCCGACTCCAGCTTCCTGTTAAACGCAGACCCTGGGAGACAGAAATGGTGGCTGCCTCAGGAGTTGGGTTCCTGCCTCTGGTGTGGGAGATCTGGATTGAGTTTCTGCTCCCAGCTTCAGCTCAGCCCAGCCCCCAGCTGCTGCAAGCATTTGAGGACTAACCAGTGGATAGAAGCTTGCGCCTCTCTCTCTCTCTCTCTCTCCCCCCCTCTCTCTCTGTCCATCTGTCTCTCCCTTTTTCTGTCCCTCTACCTCTCAAATGAATAAATAAATGCACTTTAAGGAGACTGTAAATAGTGGTAGACATAAAATTTGCTTTTCAGGCCTTGCCTTTTTTTTTTCATTGTAGACTACATCACAGACATCATTGGGGGTTTTTAATGGTGGGATAATGAGCTTCAACGTACAGTCTAGAAAGTACCCCCGGCTAGTGGGCCAGGACCGACTGAGGGCTGCAGCGGGAACAGGATGCTGGCCTGGAGGCTGTTGTGGCTGCTCCCTGTGACAGCCCATGGCCAAGTGCACCTACAGGCTCATTTGCTCAGCGCTTGGTGGTCAGTGGTCTGTTGCGGCTGCTCCCTGTGACAGCCCATGGCCAAGTGCACCCACAGGCTCGTTTGCTCAGCACTTGGTGGTCAGTGGTTGTGGACAGACCCCAGGGCCCACGTGGGGTCACGTGAGCCAGACCCTGGACCCTTCTGAAGCCTGCCTTCCAGGGTTTCCTTCTACGCTTTCCAGGACCAACTCCTGGGGGAGGTAGGGGGCGGGGAGGGGTGGACCTGTGTCCTCTGGACTCTGTAGGTTGCCTGGCTGCATGCCTGGGAGTCAGCCACGCAGTGGTTCTGCTGAAACAAACACTGTGAAGTCACCATCCAACCTGAGACCTAGGGACTTGCCTGTGAAGGCCTCCCTGATGGCATTCCCTCCCCCAGCCAGGCAGCCACCCCCCTGAAGAGCGGAATCTCAAACACAGGTGGGCAGCGTTTGTACCATCCTTGCTTGAGCCATCGGCCAAGTTCCGTCTGGTTCGGCAGTGGGACAGTGGGACCCCTTGGGATATGGTCTTGTGTGACTGGTGCTTTCTGTGGCTCACCCCGGGGTCCTGAGCACCGCCCAGGTTGTGGTGTGTGTGTGTGCGGTGCTGTGAACCCTCCACCGGGGCCTGCGCGCAGCTCACCCGTCCCATCTCCAACAGTTGACGTCTTGTTCTTGTCCTGGTTTTGGCTGCCACAAAAAGCAGTGCTCACGGTCTCCCCGAGGGTGACCACCGGCACACAGGCGCTGGGATGGGCTGAGGGTGGGGCCGCTCTGTCACAGTTCAGCCCCCAAGTCTTCAGCTTTTCGGAGACTGCCGAATCTCTCTCCAGAATTCTTGAATCAAATACCCTCTCGCCAGCATTGCCTAGAGGTTTCAGCGCTCGCCCATGCGTTCACCTGGGCTTCGGTTTGTCACACGTCTTCATTTTTGCCCATCTTGTGGGTACAAAGTCACAGACTGCTCTGGTCTCACTTTCCACATTCCTGTTCACACCGGGAGGCGCGTGTCTCCACAAAGGTGTGTCCTTCTCCGTCCTCCCCGGGGCCTCTTCTGTGCTATGCTTGATCCTTCTCTTTCCTCTGTTAGTGATGTGTATTTATTTTATTTTTATTTATTTAAAAAGAAGTGAGAGAGAGGTATCTTCCATCTGCTGGTTCACTCCCTAAATGCCTGCAATGGCCAAGGCTGGGCCAGGTTGAGGCTAGGAGCCTGAAACTCCATCCAGGTCTCCCACATGGGTGGCAGGGACCCAAGTGCTTGGGCCATCATCCACTGCTTTCCCAGGACACTGACAGGAAGCAGCAGTGAAGTGCAGAACAGCCCGGGCTGGAACCAGGCTCTCCATATGGGATGTGGGCGTCCTGAGCAGTGGCTTAACCCACACTGTACCGCAACCCCTGCCCCTACAGCATTATCTTTTAAAGACTGATTCACAGTCTTGTCCCATCTGGACACTAGTCCTGCCTGTGTCAGCTGTTGGTGTCACACATCTCAGGTTTCCCTTTTACTGCCTCTGTGGTGTGATTTGGAGAACTTTATGTTCTTGTCTCGCTGGAGAAACCCTTTCTGGGTTGAGTCCGATGTAATCACCAGACCCAAGGACCCAGGAGCAGGCACAGCACGGGTGCTGGGACCTCCGGGGAGGGCAGAGCCGGCAGCCTCTGGGGCTCTCCATGAGGCCGGCAGCTGGGAGACCGATTAAAGCTTCAGTGAGGTGAGGATGATGGCAGGGAGGCTGAGTGCTCTAAATCTGATCCTTTTAGCGATAATTAAGCAACAGCCACGGACAGGAAGAGGAAGAGACTTCCTGAGAGGCGGCTGCAGGCCAGGCCACCCTTGGCCTCACCTTGGACCCAGCCTGCCCCGCTGTCCATCTTGGCTGTGACTGAGGCATTTCTCCGAGAGGAGCTCATTCTTCCTGGGAAGGGTGAGGATTCTACAGAGAAACCAGGAGTGCATCTGGCCAGCTGCCTGGCGTTAACAATAGTGGTGCTAATAATGACTGATGCATGGCCGTGGGACACTGATTGGGTCATAGAGAGAGTGAGCCCCAGGCAGCCCAGAGCAGGGTCATTACAAGGGCCCATTCCGGGATCTGTCCCTGTCCCTCCTCTCCCCTTCCTGTCTGCGTGGCCCTGCCTGCCCACACGGCCCTGTCTTCCAGTTCCCTTGGGCTACAGGACATTCCCACCAGGTCCTGCAGTATCCGACTTGTGAACTTGGCTCCCACTGGCCCTTCTGCCTAAATACCAACCCGGATACACGAGCAATGCCTTGGGAACAAACAACCCCTGATCCCACTGTGGGCCAGGGGCGGCTCTGCTCCGGGTCATCTTTGTGGAGGGACCGAGGTGGACAGCAGCCTCCCCTGGGGATCAGGCTCCTGACGGAAGCAACAAGACCAAAGTGAGCCGAGGCTGAGTGTCACGTGACCTTGTGTGCTGGGCAGAGGGTCACGCGGCCACATCCTGGTCCAGTCAGCGGGAATGTGATTCTCTCTGCGGGAGCCCTTGTCCCCGAGGTGCCCCATCCTCACCGTCCCAACCTGCCAGGGAAATTCTTCCCATCTCTCCAGGTCCCTCATCGGAGGCCCCACCTGCCCTGGTCTCCCCAGCAGGGACCCGTCTCTCGCCCCCTCAGACTCAAAGGCTTGCTTCCGGCACCCAGATGAGCTCCAGGTCTAAAACCTGCTGCATCGCTGGTTTTTGCCAATGGCCACTGCCACCCATCCTACCCCAAGTGCACCGCTGGCGAGGCGAGTGTGGTGACTGATGATGTTGCGAAGGCCTTGGGATGGCTTTGGACTCACACAGGCTGAGTGGTAATGGTTGGTCTGAGAATTTAAGAAGGGAACTTTGCCACTCCTCTTGAAAGGGGTGACCTGAGCTGCATCAGAATCCAGTGGCTTTGTGTCCCAGATACACCCTGCCACTCTGCTATGCCTGCAGGTGCCCCCGAAGCCAGGCGTGGGCTACGGGAATGTGGGGCTTTGAGCTCTCTGGTCTGCGTGTGGACAGGACAATGCAGCCCCTCCTGAACTGCTTTCTCGAGGGCTTGAGGCCACTGCAAAAATGGGCTGCCTCTCCAGGCTGTCTACTCAGGGTCTGCCATTACAGTGCCATCTTGAGGTTGTAATGATAGTGGTCAACACTCAGTCGTCCTGGTATGAATGCATTGCACAGCCTTAAGCGTATTTGTTGGAAACTTACTAAGCAAAAACATGCGTATTTGAAGGCTAGATTGCTTGGGACTGTCAAGTTACCATCTTGTTTCTAGAAGGGGACGCTCTTTTTTTTTCTTTTTATCTTTTTTTTTTTTTTTTTTTTTGGACAGGCAGAGTGGACAGTGAGAGAGAGAGACAGAGAGAGAAAGGTCTTCCTTTACCATTGGTTCACCCTCCAATGGCCGCTGTGGCCGGCGCACTGCGGCCGGCGCACTGCGCTGATCCGAAGCCAGGAGCCAGGTGCTTCTCCTGGTCTCCCATGGGGTGCAGGGCCCAAGGACTTGGGCCATCCTCCACTGCACTCCCGGGCCACAGCAGAGAGCTGGCCTGGAAGAGGGGCAACCGGGACAGAATCCGGCGCCCCGACCGGGACTAGAACCTGGAGTGCTGGTGCTGCAGGCGGAGGATTAGCCTAGTGAGCCACGGCGCTGGCCGAAGGGGATGCTCTTGACTTTTCACCACCTGCTGTGCACCCCAGGCGTGCCAGAAGTAGGTTGGCAACTCCTGCAAGCCAGTGGTTAAATTTGCAGGAATTTTGTGAACCTGTTGTTAAACACGGGCATTATTAAATATTAAATGGGAACATTACACTTCAATAAATTACAATAAAAGGAAAGGTAATAACAGAACTCAGTGCTTTCTAATTAATTTAGTGCATTTTATTGTCTTTGTTCTTAAAGTTATTTGTGTCTGTGTAGCTAAGTGATGCAAAATAACTAATGTGTTAATCTAGCATCCATGGTACTTTAGGTCTTCCCAGCTCTGCACTCAGTGTGTCATGTTGGTGGCTTCAAGTCGGCCACGGCAGGAACACACATGCCACAGAGATCTACAAAAACCACACAAATCAGTGGTGAGAAAGCTGGTTGTTAAACACTGACCCACGCCCTTCTGGGCACGCTCTGTCGTGCGGTGACAAGTGTCCCTGTGTGGTCTGGGGAAGCCCGAGTGCAGGCTCCCGGCTCAGGAGGCGACAGATGGGGAGAGAAGGAGAGAGAAGAGGCTGGTGGCTGCTCTCTGCCTCTGACTACCGAAGACTCCTAAAGTCTGGATGATGCAGAGTTTGCCAGGAAAAAGACAATAGTTATTAGGAACGGATACGGCTCTTTGTTCAGCTTGTGGCAGCACGTGCCTGAGCTGCCCGTGGAAAGTTCTGGAAAGGGTCTCAGTGCTAAAGGTTGCAATGCAGCCTCAGACATTGGAAGAGCCCAGCGCCACCCAGCAGGAATTTAACAACCCAGGAGCGACCAGGGGAGCCTTCCGGGCTGGCTGGCATCTCCCACCATTTGAGTGCTTCTAGGGGGCCACAGCCCACTCACTGGCTGTTCCTTAGTTCCTGTTTATCGTTGGCATTGCCTCTTAGATGCTTCAGAGTAAATCAAATTAAAAGCTCGCGGGAACCCAGTCCAAGCTCCTGGGACACCCGTTAAGCAGTCTACGGGATGCTGTGTATTCCTGAATAATCCCACTGGCAAAACCCTCTTAAGGATGACTGCACATAGAGAGATGTCCCTGAGTAGCTCTCATAATTCTAACTGATGACCTTAAGTCCACGCTGTACCAGTTTTGAGGGTTTTAACCATCGTCTGCAGAGATAACAATTTTAAAGACTAAGACTCATGCATTTTTAATTGTCCTTACATTTCAGCGTTCGTGGTATCCATTGCATCAATAACTTAAGTACTTCAGGGAACGGGTCAGTTTCTCCTAGAATAATAATAAATTCATTGCTCAGCTTTGACAATCGAATTCAGCTTTGTTTAAATCTCATGTTTTGTCTGCTTGGCAAAACATGCTTTCGAAAGCCAGGGTTTGTTCAGAGTTTTCTAAATTCCAAAGCTTCCCTGTAACTCCGAAGTCACTATTGGCTACCCCTGCTCATAGATTTTACTCCAGGCCATAAATAGAAGACATTCAGGGACAATGGAGGTGGTGCACCCAGGAGGCAGGAGCCAGGGTGTGGCCAGGAGCTCGGAGGAGCTGGAGATCAAAGGCTTGGCGAGGAGGGAGCTGTCTACGTGTGCACACCTGGGATGGCACTCCTGGCTGGCTGCCCACCAGACCTGCCTGGATCCTACTGAAAGACCAAGAGACAGGCCCAAGGATGCCGAGCCGGGGAGGGCTGCGGCAGCCACCGAGGACAGGGACGTGGGAACCAAACACAGGGGTGCTTGGCTTGGATCCTGGGGTCCTCCAGGGCACTGGGGCAGCATCCTTAGAGGCTGGGTAACATCCAGAGGATGGAAGAGGGGCCCAAAGCCCTCGGCCCCCACCACCCGGAGGCCACACTAATGTCCTTCGTGGCAGTCAGCTGCCCCCTGGCTAGTCCTTGGTGACGTCAGCTCCCAGGCAGCTCTGTCTGTGTGCTCTGGGCACCTGAGGGGCGAAGGCACACTCGCAGCCCCAGAAGCAGGAGGGCGGCACGGCAGCTTCAAGACGTCACTGGTGCAGATGTCTCGGGTAGGGGGCCCCTGGGGGCTGCGGGGTCAGCCAGGCCCTTCTGTCTGGCAGCTCTGGGAAAGGACTTGAAATGCCCTGATTACCCCATGCCCGGTCGCCCCCTACCTAATCCTCCAGCCCTTGCCTCACATAGGAACAGGGCTGAGCCCTATCCCGGCACTGAGGGAAGCAGGGCTGCCTACAGCGTACCTCCGGGGGAGCATGGGGGCTCCTGCTTCCGGCCCTCTGGTCTCAGGCTCTCCAAGTCCTGAGTGTGTCAGTGCAGGGACAGATCTGTCCTGAGTATCAGTGCAAGGACAGATCCACGTTCCGGAACCAGGCAGGCAGGAAACAATGTCGCAGTCAGTGTTGCATTTCCTGTCCCCGGCTGCCCCTCCCCAGGGCTCTCTAGGAGACGCAGCAGGGGGTGACAGAGAGCTAGCTTTGCATCCAGACGGGCAGGGGTTCAAATCCCAGGTCCCTGAACCCGCAGTGTGGCGTAGCGGGTTAAGCCACTGCCTGCAGCACCGCCATCCCTAACTAACTCAGGGCAACACTAAATCTATAGGATAGAACTGATATTGGTGCTGCTATGTTTCCCCAATCAGCTTGAGGGTCACCTAGACCCTCACCTAGCTCTGGTAGCTTTCCAGGTGATCCTAATTGCCCTGGGCAACACCCGGGAGCTGTTTGCCTAGTTGGCCCTTTAACAGGGAGCAGGGGGTGGGGAAAAGTGCCTGGGGCTCCTGCCACCTGTCAGCAGTCCGGTTGTGGGGTTCCACCCGGGGGCATGGTGTGCCACGCCCTCTCCGGTGTGGACAGGGCAGGCAGACTCCCCGCCAGGTACAGGATCGTCCACACTGAGGGAAGAAGGGAGAAGTGGAAGGAAGAAGGAGTGGGGGAATCCAGGTATTTGGGAGGAGCCCCCTGGCCCACCCTCTCTTCCATTCTAGCCAGGGCTTTAGGCCTGGCTGCAGCGAGTCCCCTCTCTGCAGAGCTGCGCGTGGATCAGACAGGGCAGGGCCCCAGGGTGCTTGGAGCTCTGGACCCAGCTTTGGGCTGTGATTTATCCTGACTGGGCTTCAGTTTCCACAGCTGCAAAAGGGCTAATAGCCCCCGAGCGCCCCCGGTGTAGACAGACGCCGGAGTCCCAGGCTGCTGGCCCTGCAGCAAGTGGGTGAGCGCCCAGGGCTCCTTCTCCTTGTGTCCCTTGAATGTCGGGGGTCCCTCTGCAAGCTCCAGGATCAACCCCTGCACCCACGGGCTTCAGGTGCCCTCGCCTGCTGCTACACGGCCGGACCCCACACAACCCAGGTTTCTGTGGCCATTGGCCTGGCATCCCACAGCTGGGGCCCCCATAGCCCTCACTGCTACTGCCAGCCCGTCCTGGGCTCTCACTCCAGGCTAGGACCTGGTGCCCACCCCCCTTGCCCAGTGCAGACCCCGCCTCTGCCTGGCTCTTCTGCCTCCAACATGACCTCACTAAGCTCGCCGAGTGCAGCCCACCTGGAAAGTAAACAACGGGGAAATAGGGTGGGATGTTTAGGTGAGGCCCTGGCTGGGAGGGCACAGCCCCTGGGACAGCCTGGTTGGCACGAGGGGGCGGCAGTGTGAGCCCCAGGACGACCCCCCACTCCCGGAGTCTCCTGACTCTGTATCTCTGGAAGCCAAAGCCCCTGTGGGAGCCGTTCCCAGTCCCTGGGTTGGGAGAGAGGCCTCCGCCCATGGGGGTGTTGGGGGGGGACTGCGGGCTGCCCCTCCCCCTCGCGTGCTGTGAGCCCTTTACCCATAGCGAAGCCAGCATTCCCTCTGATAGGATTTTGCAAGTGCCGTCCCATCTTTCTGGATTTCTTCATTCCGGAAACATCCTCCTGGCGGGGCCCCTCAATTCCACACCCTGGAAGTGACTCAGACCCCAGGCCCTGCCCTGGCTTCGTGTACAGCTTAAAATGTTTCAGTGACCCCTCCCCCACCACCCCAGCTTCCACGTCAGCTCCCGGAGGGGGCTTGCCCTCCCCGGGCCTGCTGCCCACGACCTCACTGCTGGGCTCACCCCGAGGCTTCCGGCTTTGGCCTCTGTCCTCAGTGTCCGGTCGGCTCCCGTCCTCTCCTCCCCAGACAGGGTTTGCAGAGGGACCAGCTCCGGGCGAGCTTCCTTGCTTTATCCGTTCTATGAATGTGCCTCTGTCTGGAGCCGGGCAGAGGGTGGCCTGGCCAGGCCCTCTTTGGGGGGCAGGATGCATGGGGTCTTTGAACCACGGACATGCACGACTCTGGGGTGCTGAGCCTGGGCAGCCTCACCTGCATCTATAGACGTATGGCCTTCGCTCCCTCTCCCTCTCTGTCCTCTTTCCAGGAGCCACCACCTGCCCCGGGGTTTGTCGGTCAGGGTTCCTGAACACCCCTGGGGATGTCCACCCAACCCTGCTTCCACTGTCCCCTCCCCGGTGCACACACAGCCACCCCCAGAGACGTTCGTGAGCAGCCTGCAGACATTCTCGGAAAAGACTGCAGGTGCGTGAGGCTTTTACGTCTTAGCACATTCAGAGAAGGTCAGAGAGGGAGAAGATGCCTTCTTCCCCAGGACAGAGGCTGCGCTGAGCACCTAGATAGGGGGTTAGGGGACAAGCCAGGGAGGTGACAGGAGCCATGTGGACCTTGAGGAAGCTGCTGTCCCTCATTCCAGCCAGGGGAGAGCTAGAAGTTTCTCCTGTCGCCTGCCTCCTTCCACCTTGCCTTCATTCCCTCTCATGGGCCCCCGACCGGTGCAGCCTCATGGGCTCTGCTGTGTGCTGCCGCCTGGGGCCTCTTGGCTTGAGCTGTTGGCCTGAACCCTTCTGAATCTTTCTCTGAGCTTCTCACCCATTCCTGAACCCGAGGAGGGCATCGCTGGTCCAGCCCACTGTGAGCCGTGCCTCTGAGCCAGCTGCACACACATGTCACCAGCACACACATGTCACCAGCACACACATGTCTGCTCCTGCCTGTTCCACAGGCAGCCTTTCATCTGGGGACTCGCTCTCACCCTCACCAAGAGGCCTCATGGTCCACAGAGCCCAAACCCTCGGTGATCCAGTGAGAACCAGAGGCCCCGACCTGTTCTTAGAGGCTGTGTGACCACACACAGTCACCACCCTCTCTGAGCCTTGGTTTTTCTCATCCACAGCTCAGGAATCCCACAGTACCTGCTCCATCAGGCTCTTTTTCTTTTTAAAAATTCATGTATTTAATTTATTTGTAAGGCAGAGTGAAAGAGAGAGAGAAGGGGAGAGACACATACACACACACACAGAAAGAGAGAGAGAGAGAAATCTCGTATCCCTGGTTCACTCCCCCGAATGCCCACAATGACTGGGGACTGGGCCAGGCTGGAGCCGGGAGCCTGGGACTCCATCCAGGTCTCCCATGTGAGTGGCAGGGGCCCAAGCACCTCGGCCATCATCTGCTGCTTTCCCAGGCGCACTGGCAGGAAGCAAGATCAGAAGCAGCAGCCAGCACTCCAACATGGGATGGTGGTGTTGGAAGCAACAGCTTAACCCGCCACCCCCTGGCACTGGCCCCCAACTCAACTCTTTTGAGGCTTGGTTGAGATGGGACAACCTGAGTAGGACGAGGACACACCTGATAAAAGCAGTAGCACCGCTCTCACCTCCCTGCTCAGTCACTTGACTCTGAATGACAGGGGGCGGGGTCTGGGCTCCACTCCAGGCTCAGGCAGGGGAATGGCATGAATGACCCCTGAGTTCGGTGGCCACTTGGGACTTCTCCTGGGGAGCTGGCACTTGACCTGATACAAGAGATGGAAGGGAGGTGAACTCAAGGTACAGAGGCCTGTGCTTGCGAAGGTCCTTCCCCTACCTGCATTTTCCTAAAGCAACAACAAAAATCCAAATTACTATGAACACTAAACCTTTGGAGAGGTCGGCTGGTGCGGTGCCTTGTGCCTTCCCTTCTGCACTTCCTGCATCTGCAGGAGATAATAGCCGAATCAATAGCTGCTCTGCTCTAATTTATTGAGCTCTATTGCTTCAACCTGATTAGCATGTTTCAGAGCCAAGCAGAGTTGCGAGTGCTGCTCTTAGATGGGGAATTGATTGTCAAGAGAATGTTGGGGGTGGGGTGGGGGTGGGGTGCCGCTGGACTGACTTTACCGACAGTGCCACGCCCAGACAGGAAGACGCAGCCCCTGGTAGCCCCTGGGGAAGTTCCTTGAGCTTCCGCTGCCCCAGTCTCCAGTCCTGGAAGCTGGGACCCTTAACCCACAACCTCAACCCCTTGCAACAGGAGCTATGTTGGAGACTCGCCCCCGCTGCTTTTTAACTGGGCACTTGGCTTTCCTGGGCTGGAGGAGGGGAGGCAGAAGCAGCACTCCTTAGGAGGTGCCCGGGAGGCCACCCCTGGAGGCCCCATGTGGAGGGTCTGTCCCCCAGGAAGCTTGGTGGCTGGAGGAAGGGGAGGCTGGGGTGACGGCAGGCCGTGGGTCAGTGCAGAGAGCCTGGTGGTGGCCACGCCAAGGCACCTCCAAAGTCAGGTATGTGGAAGGGTGTGAGTTAGGTGTCTCCCTGTGCTGGGCTGAATGCCAGCCACCTCCTCATCTCCCAGCCCCCATCAAAGTCTCAGACTGCACAGTGGGGGTATCTGGGGAGGGAGGAACCACAGCACAGCGGCTGGTGCTGTGGCGCAGTGAGTGAAGCCACCACCTGCAGTGCCAGCATTCTGTATGGTTCCAGTCCTGGCTACTCCACTTCTGATCCAGCTCTCTGCTTTCCTGGGAAAGCAGTAGAAGATGACCCGAGTCCTTGAGCCCCTACACCAGCGTGGGAGACCCAGAAGAAGCCGCAGGTCCCTGGCTTCAGGTCGGCCCAGCTCTGGCTGTCGCGGCCATTTGGGAGAATGAACCAGCAGATGGAAGACCTCTCTCTTTCTCTCTCTGCCTCTCTGTAACTCTGCCTTTTAAATAAATCTTAAAACAAACAAACAAAAAAAGGAACCGCAGCAGGAGCCCCAGGTTGGGTCGGTGAGGACACGAAGGCATGCCCCCGGGAAGCGTGGGGCAGCACAAAGAGGGTGGGTCTGGGAGAGCGGGGACTTGGAGTTAAAGATCCTTAGAGGAACCTGCTTGCTGTGCTGGGGTCAAGGGCAGGGTGACGCCAGCTGGCTGCTTGTTAAAAAAACTGAGACGTCATCTACCTTCCATAAAATTCACTATTTTTTAAAGTGTTCCGTTCACCGGGGTTTTTGTATATTTGTTATGCTGCATAATCATCACTATTATCCAATTTCACATTTCTGTCAGCCCAAGGAGAACCAGTTAGCAGCCGCTCCTGTCCCCTCCCCCAGCCCTCAGCACCCTCCACGCTGCTCTCTGCCTCTATGGCTTTGCCTACTCGGAACGTTCCACACCAAGGGAATCATGCAACGTGAGGACTTCTGTGCCCGCCTTCTTTGATTTAGCTCACCATTCTCAAGGTTCTTCCCTATTGCAGCCGGCATCAGTGATTTATTCCTGTGTATGGCCAAGTGGTATTCCACTGTGTGGATAGACCACGATGCATTTGCTCATTTGTCTGTTGCTGGGTTGGATCCAGCTCTTGGCTCTTGGGAATAACTCTTAACACCAATGCACAAGTTCTTGTGTGAAGTTAGGTTTTCGGTTCTCTTGGCTATGTGGCTGAGAGAGAAATCGCAGGATCACGGGATAAGTTTATGTTTAATTCTCGGAGGAGAAGCCAAACTACATGGTCACCACCATAGCCCCGCCTCTGGGCTACTGGCGGTGCCAGAGATGAGGAGAGGGAGTTACTGGTGAAGAGGAGGCCATTGGCAGGTGTAGAGCCAAGAGGGACTTGCCCAAGATGGAGCTGGCTCACCACTCCCAGGCCTGAGTGCTGGAGGCAGAGGGTGCAGGAAGAGCCATGCCTGCTGGGAGAGGCTTGGAGGCGGAGCCGCAGCTGGCAGCAGACAAGAGGGTCTTCTTCCTGGGGTCTCGTGGCCCGTGTTTCTGAGCCCAGGGCCTGCCTCCTGTGCGGTGATCTGGCTCACTGGTAAGGGTGCAAAGTTTACCAACAACCTCTCCCTTGTTGTGGCTTTCTGCAGACAAACAAAACTCTGTGATCCGGTACCCACCCCACGCTCTTTGCAGCAAGAATGTGGCTGCCCAGCTGACCCGAGGCTACCAGGCAGGGGTGGTGGAGGAGGCAGTGTAGGGAGGCTGTGCAGGCCCTGCGGCTGCTCCTCCACCCAACAGCTCACGGAGGAGTCCTTCCCTCCTGTGTGCCCTGCGCAGGTGGCAGGAAGGAGGGTGAACTGAGGTTGGGCAGAGGTCAGGCATCACCTTCTCCCACGCAGCCCTCTGCCCCTGCCAGCCTCGGGGGCCCAGTCCCTTGTCCTCTGGTCGCCTCTTTGCCATCTCCTCCAGGGCCTGTGTCTCTGGAGCCAAGTCTCCCTCCAGGGTAATCTAGAGAGAAGGAGGCACAGGGGAGGCAGCAGAAGGGACCCAGCGGCCTCCGCGTGCACCATCACCTGCCCAGGGCCATGCATAGGGGGCAGCAGTCTGGGGGTGGGGTGGGGACTGTAGCTGTGGGCCCACTGGGTCTTCCTGGGGATGACAAATTCGTGAACAGGAATGCAAACCAGCCGTATCAACAGCAGCTTTCTGATTCCCAGCTTTTTATTCAGAGGAAGTCTCTCTACGAAACTGAAACTGTTGGTTTATTAAATTATAAGACTGGAGTAGACGCGAGATGATTTGAACCAAAGATACATGAATGGCATTCCTTGCTCCTAGCAAGAGTGATTTGGAAGAGAAACATGATTAAAAGAACAGCATTCCCAGGAGCCAGGGCAAGCTGATTGAATCTTGCAAGAGGAGATGACAATTGGTTAATTCTTTTATGTCATTTCCAGTACTGAAAACCACTGGGGGAGCACAGGACTTCCTTTTAGAAGGTATCGACAAGGGCGTCAGGCAGCCCCTGGGGAGGGCCCTGGGGCCAGGAGCCTTGGCCCAGATGCAGAGGGGCAGGGCGCTGCTTTCTCACTCCCTGGCCGCCAGGCACCGGGGCTGGGCAGGGGCCTCCAAGGAGCTTTCTGGAGGGGAATGAAGTCCACCCAGGAGCACCTGCTGGCTCCTTTCTGAGCCGGCAGCCACTGTGCTCCCAGGCCCGGTGACGCCGTGCAGACTGGTCCCTCCACCTAGTGTTTGTGCTTCGCTGTGCTTACTTAGCATTCGTCTCCTGGAAACAGCTCTACACCCCTGTGCAGGGATTTCCTTCCTTCCTTTCTGTGGGTGCAGAGAATCAGGGAGCGCACGTCCTTTAGTTCATGCTCTTGTCTGGGAACGACTGTGTGTGGAGGTTCCAGTATTTTGCAACAAGTCATAGCCTCCTGCACTGTTGCTCCATATTTGTAGGTCGAGTCCCAGAGGGAGACTGCAAGGGCAAAGTGTAAATCCGTATGGAGTTATGGCTTCCATGGGGTGGGGCCAATGGATGGGTTTTACCCAATAGAGAACTCACTGCGGGCTGACGTTGTGGCATAGCGGGTTAAGCCACCACTTGTGATGCCAGCATCCCATATGGCAATGCCAGTTCAAGTTCTGGCCACTCTGCCTCGGATCTAGCTCCCCGCTAATGCTCTCGGGAAAGCATTGGAAGATGACCCAAGTGCCTGAACCCCTGCCATCCACACAGGAGATCCAGATGGAGTTCCGGGATGTTGGCTTCAGCCTAATCCAGCCCCGGCTGTTGGAATCATTGGGGGAGCAAACCAGCAGATGGAAGATTCCCTCTGCCTTCCAGATCAATCAATCAGTCTTAACAAACAGAACCCACTGCTACCCCGGCAGCTAGAGCAGAAGCCCACTGGGGTGGTGGATGGTGCTGTGAGACTCAGCCCTGGCCCTGGACAGACCCTGACCTTGACTCACCTGGAGCTGCAGTCAGACTTCCTGTCGCCTGTGCCCCCAGCCCCGCCCAGAGAGACAGGGAAGTGAGGGGCGCCCAGCTGAGCCCTCCCATGGCTCGGCGGCTCCCTCTCAGGGTCTACATCTTCCCCAGGCTCTTTCTTTCCCACAAAAGCCTGCTGTTCCCCAGCGTCCAGCCGGCAGCTTTCATAATTCATGATTATTTGGGACAAAAATAAGGCCTCAGTCTACACCATCTTTAAATCTGACTTTCTTGGAAAACCTCAGATGATCTTTTCCAATTGTGTTGGATCTCATAACCCAGAAAAACTCCCAGTCCAGAGCACATTTTGTACATGCAGGAAAGAAAAATGACCCCTTTGTGTCTGCCTGGAGATGGGGCCAAGTTGGAACTGGGGCCAGCGACGGCTTTGCCCAGGGCCAAGGCCCCAAGCGCGGGGGTTTCCCGGCTCCACCCTGCTGAGATGGTTCTGCCCAGATTCTGGGAAGCTGGGCCCCATGGGAGGGAGAGGCTGGGGGCTTCACACTGTGCAGCTGGTGGGGACAGCAGAGGACGCAGGTGTGCTGGGCCCACCGAGTGTCAGCAGTGGCATTGCTGGGTGGTGGGTCCACAGGGAGATCTTCTTTTCTTCTCCTTTGTTTAATATCTGAAAGCATACCTTTTTCTTAAGATTATTTTATTTATTGAAAGGCAGAGGGGTGGGGAGAGAGGGAAGAGAGAGAGAGAGGTCTTCCATCTGCTGGTTCACTCCCCAAATGGCCACAAGAGCTGGGACTGGCCCAGACCGAAGCCAGGAGCCTGGATCTCCATTGAGGTCTCCCATGTGGGTGCAGGGGTCTAAGCACTCAGGCCACCCTCCATTGCTTTCCCAGGTGCATTAGCAGGGAGGTGGATCGGAAGTGGAGCAGCCGGGACTCGATGAGCCCCTGTGCCATAATAGGGGCCCTGAGGCTTTTATTTTCTTCTTTACTTTTATTGCTATTTGGTTGTCAGTGGTTGAAAATAACCATGTTTCACTGGTGTCATTTGAAGACATTTGGCTGTAAAATCTCAGCTAAGAGAGCATTTGTCTTCTCCTGGCCATGAGATAGCACAAATAAATACCAGCTCCATTGGAAGCAGTGAGTTTCCACACACAGGAGTTCAAGTGGAATAAGCACCAGGTTAGTGGTGGCTACGCCCCTATCAAGGATGTGCCTTTCCCCGGGTAACTCTGTCCCCATCAGCAGCAGAATTTCTCTGTGTATCTAGCACCCACGGCTGGAGCTGTGTGAGGGTGGCCACGATGCAGTCATTGTCTGTGGGCTGGTGGCCACTGAGTGTCTGGGACAGATGTACACAAGTTGCTGTAGGTGCCAAAGGCCAGACCCAAGAGCAGGCTCTTTATGACATCACCCTGGGCAGAAGGGGAGGAAGTCAGGAGTTAGAATCGGGGCCAGCCGTGGTCAGATCTGCATCTCATTGGGAGACACTTTGGCAGCAGTGTAGAGAATGGAATTAGGCAGGGTGGCTGGCAGGCAGAGCCGTCCCCGTGTGAAAGCAAGGACACAGTGGTGCCTGCGGGGCTGATGAGGAGCAGTTCGGGAGGTTGACAGAGTGAGACAGGCACAGGCAAGCTGCTCATGCCACACCACAAGCTCCGTGAGGAGCAGGGCACCCACAGGCAGCTCAGGGAGCGTCTGTCTGCAACCCGTAAGAACCGCACTGCCGCTCGGGCCAGCCTTGGCCCTAAGTTGCATCCCGAGACGGGCACAAGGTCCCAACCCAATCGGAAGTAAATTGAAACTTTGCTGCAGTCTCTCGAGAAAATGCAAAAGGGGGATTCATGGTCCCTAGCAAAATCCCAAGCCCCTTTGATCCTTCTCAGTGCCTGCTGCCCACCCCCCTTTTTCACAGGGCAGTGCCTGCAGCACCTGTCTCCTCTCCTGCCAGCCTTGCACGCTTTCTCCTCCGTGCCTCCTTTTTCCCCTCCACCTTCCCCTCTTAGATCAAGGCTGGTTTTAAAAATGTATTTATCAACTTCTATTTTATTTTATTTATTTTTCCTTTTTCTAACTCTCTTGAGAATTCCAATTTTCTTTCTCATTTTAATCCTACCAGCCTCCTATTCCCCAGTCGCATGCCTGTCTGATACATTTTGTATTTCTTTCCATTTTAGAAATCCAAGCATTAAATATACACAGAGACATGTGCTTTTGGAAGCAGGACAAGACTGCACACATTCACACTTTAATGTCTTTTATTTGATTAATATGTGAGTAAACAAGCGAATGCTTCTAGCAGATACGGTGAATAGCAATCTCTTATATTTGGTGGCATTAACAGAATCGAAAGTTCTTTCCCAAACATTATTTTGTGTAATTATCCAAAAACCCCAGGGTGGTGTCGTTTTACAAAGGAGAAGTCTGAGGTGCAGAGAGCCAATGTGATCTGAAGTTTGATCATGCATAGAGTGAGTGACGGTGCCTGGCGGCTCAGGACCGGGTCCCCAGCTGCACTGAGATTTTGTGGCACGGATGGCCGTGTTCGTGTGGGGTTGCTACCAAGCCCTGCTGGGATCAAGGGCGTGCTGGGGACTGACGGATCTGAGAAGCTGGTGACTTACCCAGGCCACACGGCCAACCACAGGGTCGCTGAGAATCCAGATGCTGACTCTTGACCTTGGGCTCTGAATTCCAGGGCTGCGTGCATCGTCCTAGGCTTCCAGCAGCCCCCGAGAATGGACCAGGGGGCTCTCGTGGCCTTGGATCCGATGTGCTGGTTGGAGTTCTTTGGCTGCAAGCAACAGAAATGTGGCCTGGCTATTGAAGCTGTGAGAAGGAATGTACTAGAAGGTTATGGGGCTGCTCATGGAGTCTCCAGATGCAGGTGGTCAACCGGGCCTCGGAGAGCATGGCCGCCTGGATCCAGTGTGAGAGCGGAGGATTCCTGAGAGCAAACACCAGTGCTGCCACGGCAGAAGCAGAGTGGATCCCGGGGGCGTCCACCCCAGGGCCTCGTCCACCCTGAGATCCAGCACTGCCAAGGCCCCTGTGGTTTACCCAGCCTCCGTTCCCCCCTTACTCCTTGCTGTTCATCTTTCTGTCTGTGGCCTTGTCCCAGCTCTGGGGTAAACCTAGATTCATCTTTGCCTGTGATTGGGCTAGACCACAGAGTGGTCATGTGACCTAGTTCTGTCCAATGGGAAGTGAGGAGGGGGCCAGCTGAGGCCTTCTGGGAGGAGCACCTCACTGGAAGATGTATGATATTCCAGACACCTGCTGGCTCAAGAGGACTCGTGGGACAGGCACCCTGCCGCCTGCCTGAGGGCAAGGTGACAGCAGAACTGGGCAGAGCCACAGAGAAGGACAGAACGGCTCTGCACTTGCCTGTTATGGAGCCAGGAGTCTTTATTATTTGCAGCTGGGGCTGCCCTAATGGATACTGAAATTTTCTTGGCTGGAAGGGCAGACTGACTCCGCACTGCGCCAGAGGACGGAACGAAGAGGGAAGGGAAGAAGCCAGGAGAGCGAGGCTGCTGAGGCCACGAGGGCGTGAGGGCAGGCTGCCTCTTCAGGTGCGTGTTCCCACCCGGGCTGGCTGACTGCCGCGCAGCACCAGGGACTTCTGCGTGGGACCAAAAATTCAACAACTTCCCCTCTACAGCTCCCCCTGACCTTGAACTTCCAGGATCCGTGGTCAGAAACAAGGATCTCGAATCCACCCAGGCCTGCCTCTGTCCCAGGGTATTCCATCCCATGGGTCAGACTTTGCTGTTTCCCGCTCATCCGAGTCCATCCTCTGTGATTTGTCAGCCTGAAATTCAGTTTCTCTTGTCTGAGCTCGCTCCACACATGGTATCTGAGTCCTTGAAAGGCATTCTAGAACTGCCTTCTCTCTGCTGCTCTTCCTCTAATGCACACACAGTCACATGTGCATGCATGCCCACACAATCATGTGGACACACGGTGAACACCAGATGATCCACAGGCAAAGGTTCTAATGAGAACACAGGGACCACCTTCCCTGGCTCTAGACCTCATTGCTGGAACCCCTGACGCCCTGGCCCATGGAGCTGTCCAGTCACATGAGCCTGGTTGTTGCAAGGAGGGTCTGGGTGTGAAGTCCAGCCAAGCTGCTGCTTGCTGAGTCATCCTGGACGCGTCATTTGCTCTCCCGCCCTCAGCTCAGACATCACCCACTCGAGCCGCTGTCCAGGGCACAGGGAAGGCGGTCGGCCCATAGACAGTGTCTGGAAGTCAGGGAGCATTGCCTAGCGGCGGTCTGGATATCATGGAAAGGGGCCGCATGTGGAGGGAAGGGAGCAGAGTTAGCCACGCCTCCCGGAGGCTGGGGCAGGGCTGTTCGGAGGTTTGCAAAGATGCTGAGCTCTGTGTGGGTTGTGTGTGTGTGTGGGGGGAGGTGCTGCTTTGTGCTGTGTTAGGCACCTGCTTTTCAGACGCCTTCCTCCATGCCTAACCCACCTCTCCCGCTTCTGATGGTTCAGTTGTGAGGAATCACTTATTGATTCTGGTTTGACTATTTTAAGAAATCCGGTTATCTGTAGAAAATGTTAGCGGCGTGTGGGTTGGTGTTGTGGTGTGGTGGATGAGGCTGCCACTTGCAACGCTGGCGTCCCTCATCAGAGCACCAGTTTGAATTCCAGCTGCCCTGCTACTGATCCAGCTCACTGCTAATGCACCCGGGAAGGCAGGATGATGGCTCACGTCCTTGGACTCCTGCCACCCATGTGAGACACCTGGGTGGAGTTCTGGGATCCTGGCCCAGCTCTGGCCATTGTGGACAATTGTGGAGCAAACCTGCAGACGGAAAATCTCACTGTCTCTCCCTCTCCATCTCTCTGTGTGACTCTGCTGTTCAAATAAATAAAATAAACCTTTAGAAGAAGGCGGTGGGGGGGGGGGTGTGTGTAAAACAAAAAGCCAAATCCCTCCTAATCTTACTCTGCCGAAAATACTACTCTCAATACACCAACGTATTTCTTCTTGGTCTTTTAAATGCAATGCAACTATTAGTAGAGAGAAAAATTCATCAATGGCCTCCATATATCTGGATATGCAGTTCTGCTAGTAGACAGATCATTCGGTTGATAACCAACCGGAGCTGATATTGTCACATTCTCTGTATCAGCTACTGTTTACATCCTTGTATTAACTCACTAATCTTCATAAAATCCCTGTGAAGTCGGTACACTGATTATCCCCATTTTACAGAAGAAAAAGTTGAGGTACCAAGAAATGCTCACAGTCACATGGCAGGAGATCAAGCCCAAGCTGGTGCTCTTAACACTGCCTTGGACACTGCCTCGCTGCCCTCCTGGCTTCAGCCTAAAAGACATCTCATTCTCCATGCGCTTTTGTGCTTGTCCAACCTCATCCAGTGTATGTGGAATTGAAGTTGTGACCTTGGACAGCCTCCCTGTCCCCCGACCCCCCACCCCACTGAAGGGAAGGTGTTGGGAGGGGGGAGAAGCCCTGATTGTCTACACAGGTGCGCTCAGATGGCCCGAAGTGAGCAGTTTCTGAACTCCCACGCTGTATCGACCCATGAAACCCTCGAAATGGCTTGCAAAATCTGAGCATTTGCCAGATTCCCAAAGGGGCACAAACCCAAAACAGACGAGAGATGTGGCCACAGACTGCAAGAGACAGGGAGAGAGGAGGCCCCGCCCCGGATGGGCCAGTGCCTGGGGGTGCCCATGCATCACCATGACCAGCAAGCTCCGAGCTCACACTCGGGCCTCAGAAGGGCTTTTGTGGGGACTGACATTTCGGGCCCAAATGTGAAATTCCTTGGCCCAGCGCACAGCCGAAAGGGCAGGGCTCTGATCAGGAACTCACTGCGGCTTGTCTGCCCTCTGAAGCCCACGCATTCAGGCCAGTTTGTTTTCAGCTGCAGTTTCAAAAAACAGCCACACAATTAAGGAACTAAGCCAAACGACAGGGGGCAGAGGGATGGTGGAGGCAGGACAAACGACAGGAGGCAGAGGGATGGTAGAGGCAGAGGGATGGTGGAGGCAGAGGGATGGTGGAGGCAGGACAGAGCTCTCAGCCTTCCCTGGAAATGAGAAGTCTTGGTCTCCTGCAAGTCAGAGAAAGAGAATGCTAAACTTCGCGGAGCCTTGGAAAAGACAAACCTTTGTGCGAGTGTTGCATGCCGGTCTCTGCGTGCAGGCGTGACTTCAGCCATTACAGTCACTGCCTGTGACCGCTCTCCCCCCCTTTCCCACTTGCTGGGATAGGCGCCGTTTTCTCATGTTGCTGCACCACTCTCTTATTTACATTTTATTCATCTTACTCCTCGCATCAAATAACAGTTTATTATTAAATTAAAAGCACTTTAAAAAGATTTATTTATCTTATTTGAAAGAATTAGAGAGAGAGGGAGAGCTCTATAGAGAGAAATCTTCTATCCACTGGTTCACTCCCCAGATGGCTGCAATGGCCAGGGTGAAGCCAGGCCAAAGCCAGGAGCCAGGAGCTTCGTCCAGGTGGGTGACAGGGACCCAAGCACTTGGGCCATCCTCCACTGCTTTCCCAGGCGCATTAGCAGGGAGCTGGATCAGAAGCGGAGCAGCGGGGACACCAACCAGCGCCCATCTGGGATGCCAGGGTTGTAGATGGCTGCTTTACCCACTATGCCACAATGCTGGCTCCTCAATAACATTTAAAATATGTGCATAAATAGAGCTGTTTTCTTTTGACGGGAAGTAAATGTCTAAGAGAAGGATTAACTAGTCAGAGTATCTCAGTGTCACCACAGGATTTTTCCAGAGAATCAAACTACTGAGTTACAATGGGGCCGTGTGTGTGTGGGTGAAAGTAAGGACGTGCTTACCAGCTTGTGGTCATTAGACACCCCGTGGTGTTGTTCACCCCATGTGTAATCAGCGAACAGACGTGACTCGTGAGACGGGGACCCTCTTCACGTGCTTACCGAACTGTAGTTAAGTTTATGCCTGTGAGTGTTCCCTGGGGAGTTTTGCACATTTTGCTCTTAGACTTTCTCACAAACACACACACACTCTCACACATATGCTCACCCACACACTCACATATACACACTCATACACACGCACATACATGCTTGCACACACACTCTCACACACACACACACATGCTCACCCACACACACACACATGCTGTACACATGCTCACATGCACACATATACACATAGGCTCTCACACTCATACATGGTCTCACACATACACACTCATACACATACGGTCACACACACACATACCCTCTCACATACACACTCACACATATACACACATGCTCACACACACACTTATACACACTCCTGTTAAGTCACATAGATACAATCTATTTCCTCATTATTTTTCTCTTCTCGTCAATTTTCTTAGTTACTAAAAACAGAAACTTAGCACTTAGAAGTTGAATATTCTGATTTTTTTCCTTTAATTCTTCTTGGCTTGGAACTCTATTGGGACACCAAGGAAAAGACAAGTGAAGAGACAACAAATGTTTCAGGGGCTAAAATCATTTTGTTTTATTAAACTCTCTGCCCTTGTGCTGCCCCCTGCACTTCCCACACTCTGGTGACCTGGGGTCCGCACAGTGGTTACCTGGGGTCCACACAGTGGGCTTCCGCCATGCTGCAAGTGAGCACTGCCCAGGTGCAGTGGCTTAGGGGAGGAGCCCTCTCCCTTTCCTCGCTCCCACTTCCCTGACGCCTGGGAAGGCCTTTGCTGGAGTATGTTGGGACCATTATCGGGCTGTGTAGCCATGGAGACCACACTGAAGGTAGCAGGCCTCTGGTGTGGTGGGCAGGGAGGGCCTGGCCTGGGGACCTCCATGTGGCCCCGGAAGCTGCTCCCTATCCTGTGCATGAAATGTGCTCTCTTGGGAGGCCGAGATGAAGGAGTGGAGTGCATGGCTATGCTAGTGAGTGCCCAGTGTAAAATGAGCAAACACAGGAGGGAGCTGAGGTTAGTATAAGCCCGAGACCCAACACAGTCATCCTCAACCATGGAGTGCGAGTCTCTATTATCGGGCACTTGTTATGTGCGGGATTCTAGGCCAAGCGTTCTACACACATTACCTCATTTAATGTTTACAACATCCCTGGATGCTGGATGCACTAATTATCCCCATTTTATAGATGTGACAGTAAAGCTTAATCAAGATCACAAACTAAGGAGTGACAAATCTGGGTTTGCAGCCCAGGTCTGTGACAAGTAGGAAGAGGCAGAAAAAATATCCTCATAGTATAGATAGGGAGACTGGGCATTGGATATGCTAGCTAACCTGCCCAAGGCCACAGAGCAAATGTGTGGCAGAGCCATGTCTTGGCGCCAAGGGTCCTAAGAGCAGGTCTGATGCTCTCTCCCCACTGTTCGGAGTGACAACTTCTGTTAGTGCTGTGCTCAGTGGAGGGAGGCAGGGGCAGATGCCCTTCTGGGGGTCCAGTTGGTTCTTTCCAACGTCAGAGGAGGTCCCAGGGAGAGGCTGCATGGGATCCAGTCTTGCTTGAGCCTGAAACCCATGCTCTGGCCACCCAGGACCCCCTGTCCATGGTTTGCCCTGCAGGATCATGGGATGTGGGCTAGGGAACAGCAAGGTGTCTTTGTCTCCATTCCACCAACTGTCATACTGCTCTTCTCATGTGTGGCCAACATCCCTTGGCCATGCAAGTAGGGAAGGATGAGAAATTTTTTTATTATTATTATTAAGATTTTATTTCCCTGGGAGGCGAAGTTACAGAGAGAGAGAGAGAGAGAGAGAGAGAGAGAGAGGTCTTCAATCTGCTGGTTCACTTCCCAAATGGCCACAATGACCAGGGCTCAGTGAGATTGAAGCCAAGAGCCAGGAGCTTCATCCAGGTCCCCCATGCAGGTTCATGGGCCCAAACACTTGGGCCATCTTCCACTGCTTTCCAAGGCCATTAGCAGGGAGCTGGACGGAAAGTGGAGCAGCCAGGACGTGAACAGGTGCCCATATGGGATGCGGGTGCCACAGGGGGCAGCTTTACCTGCTGTGCCACAACGCGGGCCCCTCAGACTTGTCTTTGCTCAGTGTACAGTGCTGTCCTTGCTTGTAGAATTGTGGAAAGTTAGAGAGATGGAGTCCTGGAAGTCAGGCGCCCCAGGAAGGACAGAACCATGGCATGGATGTGACCATTCACGCTCCCTGCAGGGGGCAGACATTGCCAAGCCATCAGCTCTGCACGCCTGTCCAGGGAGCTGCAAGGGGCCTCAGTGCCTTCTCGGGTGCTCCCAGGAGTCATCACCATGATCCATGTGGGTCATGCTCATCCAGGAGGGAGAGGGCTGGCGTTAGTCCCTAGTTCTACTGGGATTGTGTGACTCTGTACAAGAAATTGAGCTTCTCTGGGCTCTGGTTTCCACCCCATCATTCATTTGCTAGACCATGTACTCATTTCTTCCACAAACATTTGCTGAGAACAGACTGTGAGCCATGCTTGGGGCTGGGAGTTGGAGAGGAGGAGCCATCTGCTTCCGTGGGACAGGGACCCTGGCTCTTGTGCTCTGGGATTCCTTACTGTCCCGCTGAAGGCTCTCCTGGCCACATGGTCATTTCAGTTCACCCCGTTCCCTCTGCACTGTCCTCCTTGAGCCGTGACTGCTGGAATGTCCGGGCTTATCACCAGCCAGGAGTTCTGCGTGGCTGGGGTTTGCACAGTTCTGAAAATGCTGCTGAGAAAGGAACCAGCAGAAAGATCCCTGTGCTGTTTGAAATTCTTACCAAAAAATGTTTGGATAACCCTCCATTACCTGCGAAGGCATTTCTAAAGTTTACATTGCAGGCTCGAGCGAGTGTGGTATTTGGAGAAATCATTTCCTCTGGCCCTTGAATTTGTGCCCAGGAGCGGTCCTAGGGCAGTGCGTGTTGTATATGTGAAGTGTGTTTCGGAATGTTAATGGGGAGGCTGAGTCACCCCACGGTGGGGGGGGGGGCACAGGGGAGGGGGATGCATATCCTGGCCTTCCTGCTCTGATTTTTAAAATGCACCGAAGATCAGAGGTCAGGGTCTGACCTGTGCCCAGGCTTTCCGTGTAAGGGTTTATGGTGCATTAGAGGCAGTCTGAATATTTTTTTTTTATTATAAGGAGTCACCTCTGTTATATCCAACTTGTAGACAAACTTCTGGTGGCATATCAGAGGGTCCAAAGCAGTTTTTTTAGTGGACAATTCCAGGAAAGAATTCAGATTTGAACTAGTAACAGTGCTTCTTAACAAAAAAATTTATAAACATTTTTTAAAAAAGCTGCTCAGCCCATTATCTTCTGTATGTCTCCACCAGCTGAGAAAACTTTGCCTAGATCCATTCCCTCATTTGTAATACACTGGGTAAAGGCATTTTTGGGTTTTAAATATGTAAATTGAATAACAGTACCTATGCTACATTTACTGTGCTTAAATATCCCGAGCCTATTCTGAATGTATTATGTATATTGTTTCCCATAATAATCCTGCCTACAGTTTTTTTTGTAAAGATTTATTTTATTTAGTTGAAAGGCAGCATTACAGAGAGAGAGAGAGAGGGGGAGATAGGGAGAGAGATTTCATACACTGGTTCCCTCCCCAAATGGCTGAAATGGCTAGAGCTGGGCCAAGGTGAAACCAGGAGCCAGAACCAGGAGTGTCATTCGGGTCTCCCAAGTAGGGGTAGGGGCCCATCTTCTGCTGCTTTTCCCAGGTGCATTAGCAGGGAGCTGGATTGGAAGTGGAGTAGCTGGCATTTTATTTACATGAAAGGCATTGCAAGAAAGAAGAGAGAGAGAGCGAGATCTCTTATCCATGGGTTCACTGCCCAAATGTCCACAACAGCGGGGGCTGGGCAAGTCCAAAACCGGAAGCCAGAAACTCAATCTGGGTCTCTTACATGGGTGGCAGGGAGCTAAGTAGTTGGGTCATCACCTGCTGCCTCCCAGTGTGCACATTAGCAAGAAACTGGAGTCAGGAGCAGAGCCAGTCCTTGACCCCAGGCACTTTGATATGGGATGCAGATGTCCCTGCACCAAATACTCAGCCCCGGACCCTTCTGTACAGTGAAAAAATAGGCCCAGACAGGCATGTCCTCAGCCCTCCTGGGGGTTCCTGGTTTCCCTGCAGTCCCCGCTGACCCCAGGCTCTCTGGCACGCTGCTTCCTCCTGTGGCAATTTCCTTCCCCCTGGCCTGATGCCCTCCTTCTCCCCCACCAAGGACTCACTGCCCTCCTAAGCTGCTGATCCACCAGCAAATCTCAGTTTCTTCTGAGCTGGGGGCCAGTGGGGTTGCAGAAAGTCAGCTGGAGTGTTGGTGTGGGGGACTGTCCCTCCCAGCTGGGCACAGCCCCGTGTTCCTGCTTTGCTGACCAGTTCAGCATCTGCCATGTGCCGGGTACTAGACACTGCCTAGACCAGGGGTCTGGAGGTGAGCAGCCCACCAAGGGGGCTGGCTTGCCAGCACAGGTGGAGCAATGCCCCAACCTTTGCACGCTTCCCTTTCCCGGTCCTGTGAAGCAGCGAGGGACACCAGGAGAGTCAGGTGCACCCATGCCTGCTCCTTAATCACCGTGGCCATCACTGCAGCTGGGAAGGCAAACCCGAGGCAGGGTGTTCATCGTCTCTGCTGCTCCCCTGGAAACCTGGACTGTCTGCTCCCTGCCCCCGGCACTGGGACCTGCATGTCATCTCCCATCCTGCTCACATGTCCTCATGTCCCCGCGGCCGGGGTCTGGCGAGGGCAGCTGGTGCCCAGGGCCTTGCCACAGCAGGAGGCAGATGTCAGGAGCCGCAGAGTTCCTGCTGGTTCTGACAGGCTGCCAAGGCCAATGTCCTGACACTCGGGAAGATGCCTGATGGGGAGAGGCCCCCTGGCCAGCAGGGGTGCTGGGAAGGCGTCCTGAAAGCCGGAGGGCCCTGCCTGCTGATGAGGCGAAGTCACATTCTTGTGCCTGAAATCCCAGCACAGGGGAGGCAGGGGGCTGGGGGATGGAAGAGGTCGGGGTGAAGGCATCCACAGCTGAGGCAGACCAGGCTCACAAAGGACAAGGGGGTGGGACAGGAGAGCCCAGGAGAGCCATGGGATGGTCCAGCCCTGGGAGTGGAGCTGAGCATCCCTGTGGATAGACAGAGGGGCCTCCTAAGGGCAGTGCTGCCTGGCCAGCAGAGAGTGGAGGGAGGACAGCACAGAGACAGGTGGATGCGTGGGATACCGTGGGAGCTGGGGTGGAAAGGCTGTCCCAACAGGTCTCTCTGGGCTGGTGGTCTTGGACAGGGACCCTGGAGGATTCCTGGATGTGGGACAAGCAGAGGAGCAAGAGAAAGGGGTGCTAAGCCTGCTGAGAGAAGGGGCTTGTAACTGGGGTGGAGGAAGGCTGGGTGGTACCGTCTCCCTCGGCAGTCAGGGCTGCCCACAGTGCTGCGTGAGCACCGGGGAAGCCCAGTATGGTTGTGAGCACAGGCCTGACTCAGTCAGTGCTGTGTCTAATAGCTGGCATCACTGTCCACCTGTGCGTCCGTGCAATACTGGTAAACTGGGTGGACAGAGAGCCAGGGGCTGTACCTCTCTCCTCCCCTTCCAACCCAGGAGGCCTCTTCACTCAGCAGGAGACGGGAACAGAACCAGAAGGCAGCTGCAGGGCCAACAGAGGGCCAGGGCCAGCCCTTCCCTCTGCATCCTGATTTTCTGGGCCAGGCTGTAGCAGGGGCATTGCCTTTACCCTCCTTCCTGTCCACGTTTGGGTGCCACACACCCTGGCCTCCAGGCCCTGGCTGGGAACCCATCGCTTGGGTCTGGCCTCTGAGAAGGTGGGGGGTGGGGTCGTCTCAGCAGGCAAGCAGCCTCTCTGTAGGGAAAGGGTGCTCCACAGGACACTGGCTGCACCCCACATACCTCCACTACTCACTGCTCTGCACAGCTGGCCACTGCTGGCTAGCGAAATGATGCCTGTGACTCTTAGCTGCTTTCTGGACTCCAGGCCATGTGCATGATGCCAAGGAAGCACATCACATGTGTCATCTCACCGAATCCTCTTCAGTCTTAGAAGTGTATGTGGGTGGGCCGGCACCGCGGCTCACTAGGCTAATCCTCCACCTTGCAGCGCTGGCACACCAGGTTCTAGTCCCGGTCAGGGCGCCGGATTCTGTCCCGGTTGCCCCTCTTCCAGGCCAGCTCTCTGCTGTGGCCAGGGAGTGCAGTGGAGGATGGCCCAAGTGCTTGGGCCCTGCACCCCATGGGAAACCAGGATGAGTACCTGGCTCCTGCCATCGGATCAGCGCGGTGCGCCGGCCACAGCGCGCCAGCCACGGCAGCCATTGGAGGGTGAACCAACGGCAAAAAGGAAGACCTCTCTCTCTGCCTCTCTCTCTCACTGTCCACTCTGCCTGTCAAAAAAAAAAAAAAAAAAAAAAAAGAGAGAGAGAGAGAAGTGTATGTGGGTGGAGGTGTCTCCTGTCATACCCATTTCTCAGATGAGAGTCTTGAAGCTTAGGGACTGCATTTGGGATTTTTGATGCAGGCGAGAGAAGGCACATTTCCTGTTACATTCCCACTCTGTCAGCACCTTCTGAGCAGAGCAGGGTCTCTGGGCTCTCCCAGCAGCCCTCTGCCCACCTGGCCATCCCTGAGGGCAGCAGAATGAAGCGTCCCCTCGGTGTCCTTTGGCATACGCTGTCCATCTCAGGAAGTCAGGGACAGCGGAGGTGGATCCCGTCTCTGGCGCCCAAGGGCTGTATGTGCTGTTGAGATCATCGCTTAACCCCACTAAGCCTGCTTCCTTATCTGCAAGATGCTACAGTTACAGGGAGAAAAGGAGATGCGTCGCCTCGTGGCAGGCACCAGCGAGGGCCCCTCTAACGGTGGTCGCTAGGTTCGCAGCCGCGCCCCCCTTGCCAAGGCGGGGTGATGGCACGGGGCCCCAGGAGCCCCCGGCCGGGCAGAACAGGTGCCAGCGGCGCGCGTGTGGCGGCCGGGGACAGGGACTGAATCAGAAGCCTTGCATTATTAACGCCGTTATTCTCAGACCTCCGAGGCCGGATCCCATACACAGGGAAGGCGCGCTCCGCCTCCGCCTCCAGCGCCTCGCCGGGCGAGTTGCCATGGAGTCCTCGCGCGGTGTGGAGGCGGACGCCTGCGACGGTGCCCAGGGCCCGGCCCCGCGCGCGTCCTGGGTCTGCCACCCTGGCCCGCTCCTCTGGGACCCTGGGAATAAACCGGAGGGGCCGGAGCGGGCGTCTCCTGGAGGCTGGGGAGTGTGCGGTGCCGGCTGAAGGCTTCGGGCCCGGCCATTGGGTGCCTTCCAAAGAACGGACGCAGCGCGGGGCCCGGGGCTCCCTCCAGAATCAGCCCCCGGCGCTCGCGGAGCCGCGCTCCCGGCCGTGCGGCCACCCCCAGCTCAGGCCGGCCCTGGGGCGCGCCCCCGGTCCTCAAGCCCGCGAGAGGAGGGGGCCGGGCCTCGGAGCGGCTCGGGGCGGGCGGGGCGCGGGTGCGGGGCTGCGCCCGCCTCGCTCCGCCTTCTCGCGTTGGCCCCGGCTCAGCGGGGCGGGCCGGGGAGGAGCGCGGGGAGGAGCCCGGGCTGCGGCGGCGGCCGCGTCAGAGCGGTGCTCCCGCTGTCCGGCGCCTCAGTCCCCGAGGACGCGCAGAGGGACCCTCACAGACTCACGCAAGGGCGCTGCGCCGAGGGCTCCTCTCGCGCGCCGAGGCTGCTCGACCATGGCGGACAAGGAGGCTGGCGGCAGCGACAGCGGGTCCCGAGGTGAGCGCGGGGCGCGGGTCCTGCGGCTGCGGCAGCCGGGGCAGGGCAAGGATGAGGCGCGACGGGCCGGTGCCCCGCAGTCCACTCGCGGGCAGTGGTAAAAGCGAGCGCGCCCACTGCATCCTGCTGCCCTCGCAGACCGGGCAGGGGTCAGCGCCGCGGCGGGGCTGGGGGCCCAGGAGGCCGGAGGTGGGCTGCTGCTCCGTCACGTGCTGCTCCCCCGGCCGGGGTGCCCACACTGCGACGGGGACCGCAGTCCCAGCCGGGGCACCCTGGCTGTTCCAACCGCGGGGTGGCGCCTCCTGTGGGGCCGCGTGCGAGTCCGAGAACCGCCCCTCCTGTCCGTGGCCTGGGCGGGCCGCTAAATGGCCGGCTGCGGAGTGGCCAGGACTCCGCAGAGGCTCATTTCCGTGACTCAGCCAGGCGGGGGTGGGCGCCTGGGAAAATCAGAGACGGGGACCTGGCCACTCACCCAGTCCTGCCCGGGCTCCAAGCGAGCGCCGGGGCTGGGGGCTGCAGCTGCGGCCGAACCACAGCCCTCCTCCTTCTTCGCCCAGCCCCAGGGACGCACTGGGCTTGGGGTGGGCGGAGCGGCGGGGGCCCGACGGTCCCCTCCTTGCGGGCGGCAGGGTAGGGGGCCCCGGGTGCGGACGACCGGCGCTCGAATTCTGCAAATGTGCCAGGGACGCTTTGCTTAGGGAGCGTAATTAGGGCTCAGGAGGAGGGAGGGTAGCGGGAGAGGACCAGGGAAGGGGGCTGGGTTAGCGCAGGAGCGGCTCGGAGCCCAGGGCCGTAAATCAAGTCTTCCGCCACGGGGAGCTCGGGCTGGCCAGGATTCCAGGCTCCCTTGGGTCCCAAGGAAGGGAAAGTTGGGCGCATCGGGGCGCCGCGCGTCCCTGATCCGAGAGCCCTGGGGTGAGTGGAGCCGGGCCCCGTAGCTTTCCCCGGAGCTGCGGAAAAGCCGCCTTTGGAGGGTGAAATTAAAATGCCCTCACGCCTGGGAAATGCAGCCGGGATAGGAGCGCTCGCCTCTGCGGGGTCCCCAAAGCCGAGGAAACTGAGTCTCAGGGGCGCAGAGCCGCCCTGGGCGCTTGCTCCAGTGTCTCGCTGCGGGTGGCCGCCGGCCCCCGCCCTCTGCTGCACTCCCAGCCGCACCTGCCCCCTCCCCAGCCCATTGTTCCTGCGGATCTGGGAGGTGCCTCCCCACGCGGCGCTGCAGTGGTGGGGGAGTGCAGGCTGGGGGTGGGGGATCCTGGCAGGGCTCACTCCTGGGAGGGGCGGTGGAGAGCCCAGACCATGCCCCAAAGCACCAGAACCCGCAGCTCTCTCCTGCCCTTGCCTGGCTGGCACACACACCGGCAAGGGTCAGGCAGCTGTCTTTGTCTGAACCTTCCTCAGCAACTGCATTGACTCCTGTCTCTCACCCTTTTCCCCTTTCCATTGGTGGAAGATATTAGGATGCTGGAGTGGCACTGGAATGGCTAGTCCAAGAGTTGGCGAGCCGGTTTCTTGTCTCTGTTGCTGGGTGGAGTGGGTGGTTGTGTGGAGTGCAAGGGGGGCGTAGGATCTGTCAAATGGGAAGAGGAAACAGAGATGAATGCCCACTCTGCAACTCCGCTGCACCCTGTAAAATGAAGCTGGTGCCCACCTCTCCCCTGCACACACACACACACACACACACACGCGAGCCAGGGCTGGGAGAGATCCCTGTCCACCCTGGGGACACAAATGCCGGTGGACTGGGCCACCTGCCACTGCACTTCCATGCTGTACAGTTCAAGGTGAGACTGCCCGGTGCATGGACTCCAGACTCAGCCACCTGAGGAGCCGGCTGGAACTCCATGTGTCTCTCCAGGCTGCCATTCCTCCATCTGTAAATGGGGGGGGGGGAGGGTAGGTGGGTGCGGATATTAACAGTAGTGCGTAGGAGCAGTCTGCTGCTCCTCCCCCATCCCACCGTGCATCCGTTTCTAAAGCGTCCTCGCTGCAGTCTGTAAACATGCATGATTTTATCTAAGTCTTCTAACAAACCTGTTCCAGCCTTCCTCTTTGCCGGGTTGGGAAGTCTACACACAGGCGAGTGACCTAGCCACGGTCACACATCCAGGAAGTGTTGGTTGGGCCCCAGGCCATCAGACTGCAGGGATTGGAGCCCCTCAGTGAGGTGGAAGTGGTGGGTGGTGACCCCTCTGTTAGGAGCATCGACCGGGGGTTGTCTCAAGGAATGAGAGCCCCACGCATCACACCGTGTTGGGACGGTGGCCTGTGGGCACCCCAGTGGTGCAGGGATTGGGTGGGGAGCGGGTAGGCAGAGTGTTGAAGCGAGGTGGCAGGTACTAGGGGCTCCCTGCTGTTCCGGTGACTTTCTGTACACTTGCACTTTTGAAGGTGGGCAGCGTGCTGACAAGACCTTCAGCCCCACCCTGCCCCCATGGCTCTGGGGCTGCACCCTGGGCCAGCTCCTGGGGTGGCTGAGTCAGGTCTAGGCATGCACAGTGGAAGCCTTGTAATTCTGTGCAGGGTGGGGGCAGAGGGGAGGCATGGTGGGCAGGCAGGCCCACCTGGGCTCCGGGGTCCTGGAGGCCTCGCACCAGTGGCCCTTGGAGATGGGATTCTCGCTGTCTCAGCAGTTAGTCATAGCACAAACATGCGTTCGAAACCCTGACATTTACTGAGGGCTTAGTGTGGGCTGAAACCTGGGCCCGACCACACTGGTTGTTGAATGAACGCCTCTAGGCGGGGGGCTCTGTCACCCATGCTGCACCCAAGGAGAAATGCAGCAGGCCGGGCGGCACAAGGCTGGAACAGGGCTGAGTGAGGGTTGGGGCTCAGGCCATTGGGCGTGGGGTCCGGGCGGTCACGCTGTGTGTCCTCCTCTAGCAACGTGCCTGGTGTGTTGTGGGCTCTCAGGGAACCGGGCCGAGTGTGCGAGTGACCGAGCATGTGGCTAGCAGACAGTGCGTCCGCCTCTTTCTGTGCCCACCCCACTATGGACGGAAGTGGACGGGGCTGTTTGCCTTCCCCAGAGGAACCAAACAAAGGTCATGATGGGGAAGGCTGCTTAGGGTTCTGGCTGCAGGGTCCGCTTCCCAGTTAACAGCTGCCTCTGCAGCTGTGCCCTCTGCCACGGGGGCCTCACTCGCTACCTGTGTGTGTCCCTTACACACTGTCTTGTGTATCCCAGAACCCGATGATCTCCCCTGCCTTTGTCTAGCAAACTTCTACTCATCCTTCAAAACCCAGTTCAGGTGTCACTTTTCCAGAAGCCTTCTGGGTCTCGTGTCTATGTGAGATCCACCTGCGTGGTCCCCCAGCTTTGGTACTCAACCATTGGTGACCCCAGCCCGTGTTTGTGGAGGGCCTGTCATGGTGCCAGCTTTATATGCAGGAATCCAATTTCCTCCTCCAACAACCTCACGAGGCTGGAACTGTTATGATTACCCGTTTGCAATGAGGCCATTGCAGAGCTTTGAGCAATTCAGTAACTTGGCCAGCTGTTGAAGACTGGAGTGGGCGAGAGGTCAGTCGTGGGGCCCAGGAACTTATGCTGTTTCTCTCAGGGCCTTTTCTCTCAAATGGGACAAGAACCATGTCTTTGATTTCCTTGTTTAAGTAATGGCACATAGTAGGTGCTCAATAAATGTCTTACTGTGTGCTGAGTCAGCAAGACCAGCAGCGGGAAATGGCATCCACTTCCTGCCCACTCCACAGCGGCGGCTTCTAGAAACGTGGATGCACAGAAACGGGCCAAGCTGGAGGGGGGTGGCGGGCGGGGCTCTGCCAGCTCAGAAGAGATGCGGCTTTGATTCCCACAAGCCTCTGAGTGACGACTCAATCTTGTGGGGGCCAAATGCTCTCTTGTCATATAAATAGGGCTCTTTGGGAAGGGAGAAAGCGGCTTTATGACTGCTGTGCATAATTAGAGTGGCAGAGAGGAATCAGGGGCTTTTAATGAATGAGCAGCATGTGGCAGGGAGGGTGTGGCTGTCCAGAGCCTGGGCATCCGAGGCGGGAGAGGGTTGGTCCAGGAGCAGATAGCATGCCGAAATGAAACCGGAAGCTACAGGCCCCGCCGATGCCAGCTCTGCAGGTTTCTAGCTGCATCCTGGCTATTGCACGTGACTCCCAGTCCTGCTCTTTTCCAAGCTGTGCAGTAGCAGGTGCAGTGAGAGGAGGACCGAAGGCTGTTATCAGCGCCAGCTGAACTTTCCTTTCCTGGTCTCTGAAAGGGGTGCACAGATCCGTGGTGGGAGTCCTGGGGATACGAAATGGGCAGGAAATGGTTTTGTCATGTATCAACCTCTTTGCCCGTGAGAGGAAGAGTGAGGTGGCCTTCCTACTTCTCCCTGTACCCTTGCCCACCAAGATCATGTGGCCCAGTGGGTCAAGCTATTTTGCTTTCCTTGGGGTTTGTAGAAAGAGGGCAGAGCAGAGTCTGACTCGGGCTAAGTGGGGTGAATGCTCAGGTCCCGACTGCTTTAGACCTGCATCCTGCACGTGCCGAGGCAGGGCCCCTGGACGTGACATAGGAACCCTTGGTGCTCCCTCCCGCAGAGTCTACCAGGAGGAGATGAGAGTGATGGCAGCTGGAGGCCCATGCTGGCCTTGAGTGGATGTGAGCCAGGAACTATCCTTTGGTCATTGGACAGCCCTCTGGGGTTAGCTGCCAGCCTGCTTCTCCCATAAGAGTCACCTGCAAAGCTTCCCAAAAGTCCTGATGCCCAGGCCTCGCCCACGAGGGTGGAGCCCACTTTGTGAGTCAGCGAATCGTAGCTGTCAGGCCTGGGACCTTCATTCCCTGACCCTGACCCCTGGCCGTCAGTGGCAGCAGATTTTCCTTAAGCAGCGGTTCTGTGCTAAAGGCTTCCCTTGTATCATCTCATTTAATCTGCACAGACACCCATGAAGTGGGTGATTTTACGTAGGGAGAAACTGGGGCTCAGAGGATTTGAATTCATTCATAGGTGATGCAGTACCTGGAGGCCCCGTGAGAACAGAACTCGGCGCTGTTGGCCAAAGGTGTATCCTGTCCCCAGGTGACTGCTTTCCAAACTTCTTGAGGGACCTACCATCCAGGCCTTGATTGACCAACTCTTTAGAAAATGAGCCCATTTAAAGAAAATGCGTTTCTCTTGGGAAAACGCTATCAGTGTCATAAATAGGAAGCCCGTGCCACTTGCCATGAACAGAAAGGAACCCAGCACGAATGCACAGAAGCATTTATCACACGGCAGCTGGAGCCGTTGCCCACAGAACGCTTTGTGCCAGCTCTGGCGACAGCGGGAGACCAGAGAGTGCCCCTCCCAGGGACCTTCACTGGGGTGGGCTGCATTGGGGAGACTGGGTAGAGAAGAAAGAATGTTCCAGCAGCATTTTACAGGGGCGGTCAGCTTGGATTCCAATCCCAGCTGCAGTTTTGGGATTTTGGCCCAAGTTGTTGGCTGCCTTGTCTCCACCCCAGTTTCATCCTCTGTGAAGTGGGAATCATGATGGACTGGCTTTTACCTACACCCATAACCCACGCTGGGTGCTGAGAGTGCCTCCTGGTGCATGGTAAACGCTTGCTGTTAATCCCCATGGAAGTAGGTAGGGAAGGTAGCAGCGACTGCATTTTGTCCAGATGGGCCGACCCCGCTGGAGTTGCACAGAGCCACATGGTGTCTAGTCCAACAGACCCAGCATGTTAGGGACAGCAGGTTAGGTTCTTGACTGCTTTTGGCTTCCAATTGCCCCTTTGCCAAGACTCTGAGCTCCCCACTCACTGGGTTTCCTGACTGGCGTAGCCAGTGGGGTTCAAGGTCTTTGCATCCCTGGACTCTATCCAGAGCTACCTGACCTCTGTCCTCAGGTGGAGTCCACCCTCAGACAGGCTCCACCTCTGTGCTGGGTCCCCAGATGTGGAGCTTTGTGGTGGCCAGGACCACCCCTCAGTGTTCACTCTTGACCATGTCCTGGCTTGCAGCTGCTCCATGGCATCCCTTGTGGGGAACCCCGACCTGCAGGGTTTGGGCCCTGAGTCCAGTCCCCTTGTGTTTGGAGTGACCATGTGTTTGGGTTTGCTGGGATGGTGCTAGCTTCTGCCCCTTGTCCACTGAAGTTATTAACAGTGACTCCTTTCCCTTTCTAAGTTTCTCAGTTTGGAAGATGCTACTTACCTTTGTTCTCTTCGCAGCCATGTGGACCCAAGTGGGGTGAGGGAGGCAGTAGGGTGTGAGGTTAAACCTGAGCTTTGGGCTCTGAAACATCTGGGCTCAGCTGTGTTGGACATCTGGGTCTAACATGGCTGCCCCCTCCATTCCTTCTGCTGCTCGCAAGGGGATAATTAATGATCTTTGCTCCATTGGGGCGCTGGGAGGATTCGGCAAGAGGATATATGTCAAGTGCTTAGTGCGAACCTGGCGCACAGAGGGTGCTCAGGAAATGTCAATCATTTTGTTATTGTCAGTGCAGGTGATTTGGGAGGTGTGATGGTGAAACGTAGGAGCCGGAGCCAAACTGCCCAGGTTCAAACCAGGGCTGTGTTATCCACCTGTTAGATGATCCTGGCGAGTTGCTTAAGCCCACTTTTCTCATCCACAAGATATGGACTATAGCAATGTCTGCACATCGGCTCTGCGAGGAGTAAATGAGTTTATTACAAGAAGAGCACCTAGAACAGAGCTGAGCATGAAGTAGACAGTGAACTAATGCTAGCTCTTGTGACTAGTTGTTGTTATGAACTAATGTTCCAAGTTACATTCTCCTAGGCAGGAGGAATCATGCAATGTATTCATTTCCTATTGCTATCATAAAAATTACCATAAATTTAGTGGCTTTAAACAATGCAAGTTTATTATCTGGAGGTCATAGCTAAGCCCCACGTGGATCTCCCTGGGCTGATCCAGGGTGCTGGTGGAGCTCTGTTCCTTCTGGAAACTTGAGACGAGACCCATCTCCCTGCCTGTGCAGATCTGCGCAGGTCACCTACATCCCTTGGCTCACGGTCTCTTCATCACCCACCCTCCAGTGTTAGCTCCCCCCTGCCTGCCTCTGCCCCCTCTCTCCTTCCCCCCTTTTGGGAAAGGATTAGCCTTGGCTAATCCAGGGCAATCTCATCTCTCAAGATATTTAATTTAATCACATCTGTGAAGTCCCTTTTGTCATGTGGTCACACAGGCTCCAGGAAACACCACATGGACAAATCTAAAGGATGGCGACTGAGCCTAGCACAGCCAGGAATATTGGTGCCTTGTCTGGGTTTAGGAGTATTAGAACTCCTTCCATCTCCCCCAGGAGCTGACTCAAGATCAGTGTCTGCCATTCAGATTCCTCATGCACCTGCCACACATCCTCTCCCCTGGAGTTTGGACTGTTGATCACCCTTGAGATTTTTATTTTTAATGTTATTTGAGGGGCAGAGAAAGAGCAGAGGAGAGCAAGAGAGTGCTCCCATCTGCTGACACACTCCCCGAATGTCTGCAATGGGCGGAGCTGGGCCAGGCTAAAGCCAGGAGCTGGGAACTTCATCCCTGTCTCCCACGTGGGTGGCAGGCATGCAAGCACTGTTGCCTCCCAGGGTCTGCATTCTCGGGAAGCTGGAGTCAGGAGCTGGAGCCAGGCAGCAAACCCAGGCATTCTGATGTCAGACAAGAGACTCCTAACCCGTGTCTTAACCTCTAGGCCCAACACCCACCCTTAGCCCTTGACATGGATGCAGACTTGGTAGGGTCACTGGAGACATTGCCTCTTTCAGGGCTGGGTTAGCCCCTTCTTAGTGGCCTATGGATTCTTGAAGACCTGAATCAAAGGTTTATTGGCTCCCAAGCAAGAAAAAAGTATTAAGGTATTAGAGAATTAGTGAAATGGCTATAAAATGTCATATTATATTTGCTTTTGCTATGTAACAGACCATCCCAACATTCACTGCTTAAAACAAGTCATCTGATTTGTTCAGGACTCCGTGGGCAGGCCTTGGTCAGTGGTGCTTTTGTGGGGCCCACTCACTGTCATTTACATGGCTGCTGCCTTGTGTTGGCCCAGCTGGACAGCACAGTCCCACATGGCCTCACTCCTGGTTCTGGGCTTGGCGCTGGCTATCAGCCTGGCTCCTCTCTTCTGTAGTCTTTTATCCTCCAGGAGGCTGGCTCAGGCTTTTTTACAGCGGTCCAAGGGCAGCAGGTGGATGGCCGGGAGGGGAAGCTGCCAGGCCTGGGACCCTCCTGGGAGGCCGTGTGAAGCCGCTGCTCCTGCAGCACGGAGGCAGCCCACATACCAGAGGTGCAGGAGCAGAGGCTCCCGTCAGTGGGAGGGATGGCCAGGAATTTGTGCTATTTTTATTTCTTTTTCATTTTCCAAAAATATTTATTTATTTGAAAGGCAGAGTTACACAGAGGCATAGAGAGAGAGAAAGAGAGAGAGAGAGAGACAGAGACAGAGACAGAGAGAGAGAGAGGTCTTTCTTCAGCTGCTTCAGTCCCCAAATGGCTGCAATGGCCAGAGCTGGGCCAATCTGAAGCCAGGAGCCAGGAGCTTCATCCGGGTCTCCAACACGGGTATAGGGGGCCAAAGGACTTGGGCCATCTTCTTACTGCTTTCCCAGGCACATTAACAAGAGGCTGGATCACAAATAGAGCAGCCAGGACTCGAACCAGCACCCATATGGGATGCGGGCACTGCAGGCTGGGGCTTTAGCCCAATGCACCACAGCTGGCCCCGTGTGCTATTTTTAATCTGACAGAGTCAGTTTGACTAAAATGTTACCAGTAGGTACTTAAGGAAATTGTATTATGTTTGAAATCCACTCGTAGTCTTCTCACTTCTGAAGACTTGCTGGGAGTGCCTGAAGATGATCTCACACTTGAAATTATTCATCTGTTGTGTTACAACACATGTCTGTAATTGATAAATACGGGAGCGATGTTGGGGACCTGAAGATTTTGTTGGCTCATTCACAATTTATTCGAGTATGTTTGTGTTCTTGATACATTCAGACATTCTTTTTTATGATTAAAGGATAATATATGAAGAACTGAAAAAGAAAAATAAGGCTAAGGACCCATAGATGAACCTTCCATTAGTACATGTCACGACTGTTTTAGGATCTTTCCACACTCTAAGCTCTCTAGGGAAGCTGAGAGGTAGATGAAAGACCTAGGAAAACTCAGCCTGTAAGAGAATAATGGATGCAAGTGGTGCCCCAGATGGGTTTCTTTTAAAAGATTTATATATATGAAAGAGTTACAGAGAGAGCGAGAAAAAAGAGAGAGAGAGAGAGATCTTCCATCCACTGGTTCACTCCACAAATGGCCACAATGTCTAGAACTGGGCCAGGTTCAAGCCAGGATCCAGGAGCTTCTTCTAGGTCTCCTACATGGGTGCAGGAGCCCAAGCTGTTTTCCCAGGTGTATTAGCAGAGAGCTGAGTCAGAAGTGGAGCAGCTGGGACTCGAACTGGTGCCTAAATGGGATGCCAGTGCAGCAGCGGCTTAGCCCACTATGCCACGGCACTGGCCCCTGTCTAATTTTTTTAAAATTATTTATTTGGAAGAGCAAGAGAAAAAGAGCAACACACAGAGAAGGATAGACAGACACTAGAGAGAGAGAGAGAGAGAGAGAGAGAGAGAGAGAGGTCTTCCATCTGCTGTATTCACTCCCCAAATGGCTGCAAAGGTCAGGCCTGAGCCAGACTGAAGCCGGGAGCCAAGAACTCCATCCAGATCTCCTATAGGGGTGGCAGGAGCCCAAGCACTCAGGCCATCTTCCACTGACTTTCCATATGCATCAGCAGGCAGCTGGATCACAAGCAAAATAGCTGAACCCAAACTAGCACTCTGAGACGTGATGGAGGTGCTGGAAGCATCAGAACTCACGACACACAACACTGGCCCTCCCGATGGGTTTTTAATTTTGATGAAAGTGGTTCTCTAAGAAGTGATGGCCCCAGGCCCTTCATCTCCAAGGAGGGGCAGAGCTCCTGGTGCCTGTGGCTTGACCGTGCGGGATTTTATTAGAGCTGGCACTGTTTGTGGACAGATCTTATCGCGAGGTGCCGCAGGTGTGGAGTAATGTGCACTAGCCCTGCTTTCTCCCAAATCCTGTTATTTTTAGTGTATGCATTTAGCAGAGGTGCAGATTTTCAGGAACATACGGCACTGTAGCAGAGTTGCTTGAATGATACTTGATGTAGAAAGAACGTCCATGGGGAGTATTTGCTCTGGTCTGGGGGCAGGGAGAGCCTCTGGGCCCCTCTCCTCTTCCTGCCTTACTTTGCAGTGTGTTGTTTCTGAGAATGCTTTACTTCCCAGGCATTTGCGTACATCCTGGACAGTGTCCCCTGCTGGGCTCCAATTTCAATGTCAGAAGCTCCAGGAGGGAAGTCAGTTCTGTGGGTGACACTCCTGTTCCCTCCACCCACTTAGCACCCCAAGAGCCCAGAGGGAGGTGGCTTTGCGGGTGTCCTTTGCTTCCTGCAAGCTGACAATAACCTGTATGCGCCTGCTCTTTGTAAATCAGTCGCTGGGGTCTTGCTGTTTTCGCTGTCACCGGGAACCGTGGTCCTGTCACTCAGACCTCTGGTTGCATTTGGGACGTAGAAGACAGAGGCATTGGACGGGCTCCTGCTGACTCTGAGGCCTCTGTCTGGCCTCCCTTTGTTTGGACCCCCGTTTTCCTTGGGCTCCGGCTAAATTCCTCTGGCTGCTTCCTTCCTCTTTGTCTTGTTGTCCTTGGGGCCATCTCTGCTGACTGGGATAAGAAAGTGTTTACGGCTCAGCTGTCGCAGTCCTCTTCCCAAGGTGGAGATGAAAGGGGTCCTCAGAACACAAAGCCCAGGGGTGGCATCTGAGGCCGGATGGGGCCCTGGGTTCCCCTGTCTGGGCTGGCCCTATGCTCCCATTTTCCAGAGAGGAAAACAGAGGTCAGGGACGGGGAGAGGCTGCTCCAGAATGCTGAGCACAGCCAGGCCAAGAGTCCAGTCTGCTGCCTCCCTCCACACTTTCCAACCAGACCCAAGGACGGTCTCAGAGTCCCCCCCACAGCAGTGCAGTCAGCCGGTCCTGTCGGGAGGACCCAGCCCTCATCACTGTTAATAAACTCATGACTTTTTTTTAACAGGGACTGGGGCAGCGGTGCTGAGCTCCAAGGAATGCAGTGCAGGCCAGACCGCTGCAGAGGGAGGACGTACCCTCCTCCACACCCTTGATTTGAGAGCCCCAGGCACTCCATTGTCCATCTGCCTTCTGCACGGCCCCCACTTGGCCCTAGTGCTTACCCGTGCCTCAGTGTCTCAGGCTCTGGGCAGAATGTCTGTTCTAAAAGGAGAGTCGCTCGGGCTTTTGGTTGCAGGTAACTATGCCTTCTTGTGTGAGTCCAGTTTTCATTGCTGTGATGGACGGCGAGTTTTATCTGGCTGAGAGTTTTGGAAGTTCAAAGTCCAAAGGGCCTGAGGCAGACTTCTGCTTTGGCGAGGGGCACGTGGTAGATGGCAAAGTGCAAGCAGAGGGTCACAATGGAGAACCACTTTCCAGGGTCCCTGGTGACCTAAAGGCCACCCACTGGAGCCACCTCCTAAAGTGTCCGTATCTCCCAGTAGCCCCATGCTGGGAACAAAGACTTTAAAAAACACGGGCCTTTGGGATGCATTTAACATTCAAGCCACTGCTCTTCTGTAGCCAGAGGAAGCGGAGAATAACCGAAGGTGAGGATCCTGGGGTAGCTCTTGGAACTTAACCCAGCTGCTCTGTCTGGGAGGGGGACGTGTTGGGAGCCTGGCAGTTTCTCTCCCTGTGCCTCACTTTGACTTTTCCCTGCTGGTCACCTGTCCTTCCCCTCTGTGGGCTCTCTGTCCGCAGGGCCAGTGTGGCCACCCACCATGCCCGTGTTGAAGCGGTGAGATCCAGGTGTACAGATCTGCCCTCTGGCTGTGTTCCTGTCCCCCCTGCCACCACCTTCCAGGTCCAGATTCCCCAGCAGGCCCTTAGGTTCAGGTGTGATTGGGTACCTGACCTGGGAACTGTCCACCTTGGCTCAAGGTCAGTCTCCTTGCTGGGAGAGGCGTGGGGCGTCTGATGTCCACAGCTATTGAGGTCTGCAGGCAGTTGTCGTAGAACCGTCTACACCAGGCTAGAAAATGGAAAGATGCTCTCAGAGATGGGAATGCCTCCTGGAAAAATAGCATTGAAAGTTAATGTTGGGGCTGGCACCACGGCAGAGCGGGTAAGGCTGCCTACAGTGCCAACATCCCATATGGATGCCAGTTCAAGTCCTGGCTGCTCCACTTCCGATCCAGCTCTCTGCTATGGCCTAGGAAAGCGTGGAAGGTGGCCCAGGTCCTTGGGCCCCTGAACCTATGTGGGAGACCCGGAGGAAACTCCTGGCTCCTGGCTTCAGATTGGCACAGCTCCTGCTGCTGTGGCCATCTGGGGAGTGAACCAGCGGATGGAAGATTCCCCCCGACTCCCCACCTCTGCCTCTCTAATTCTGCCTTTCAAATAAATAAATAAACCTAGAAATTAAGAAATTAAGAAAGAAAGAAAGAAAGAAAGAAAGAAGGAAAGAAGGAAAGAAGGAAAGAAGGAAAGATAGATGACACCATTTTGGTGTAAAGAAATCTTAGTTTTTTCCACAATACTCATTTCCAGGAACTTTTTGAAGATCCCGTGTACAGACGCCAAGAATAAGCATTCAGCTATTGGACATTTTGCTGTTCTTGGAGAAAATGATTTTCTTGGTGTGTCTCAGGGGCCCCTCCCATGAGAATGAAGTGCAGCCCTGTGCCATTTTCTCTTGGTACTTGCAGGACCGTGGTCAGTTCACGTGGCCCTGGCTGGCTGGCCCCATTTGCAGGGACCACATGCATCAGGTCCAGCCGTGGCCTCCCTGGCCAGCAGGGAGAGTGCAGCAGAAGGGACATTGCGTTGATCTGTTGATGCCAAACACAGCACTGACGTATTCATTTCCAATTCTGTCCAAACACGAGGAGAGATCCGAGGGCCCTGCAGGGGAGGCCTGCGTGGTCAGCTGTGTGAGGCCTGTCGAGAGTGTATCTTTGGCTAAGTCCACAAAGGCCCACGCAGTGGGACGCTGCCGTGGGCCCTGGGAGCAGGCTGTGCAGAGCAGCTGGGCCATGGCCTCTGTGCACACTCTTTCTTCCAGCTGCAGCTCCTGGGCTTCTCCCCAGGGAGTGCTGGGCGAGCTGGACATGAGCTGGACAGGTGGGAATCATGCTTGCCCTGTCCTGAGAAAGCCAGGGGGCCCGGTCTCTTCATATCAGGTCCTGAATTGGCACAGACCCCTGCCCTGGGTCTGCCTGTCTCAGAACAGCCTTGGCAGGTGTCTTGGAAGATGTTAATGACAGCCTGTCCCTTGGGATTGGCCTCTGGGCCACCTGTTAGGACAGGTGGGGATGGGGAGTCACCCAGGGCAGAGCAGACCCTGAGCAGAGGACCTTGCTGGTGGACGAGGGTGGCAGGGACCCAGGCCTCCTGTGCCGACAGGAAGGCAGAATGGATTTGGAGTTAGTACTTGCATCAAATCCCAGTGCTACTTCTCACCAGTCGTGTGGTCTTGGGCACATTTAGTCTCTCTGGGCACAAGTGTGAAAAGCACTGACCACACTGCATCTGGCCGCCAGTGGGGGTGGACACATGGTGATTGAAATAGGCTTAGTTAAGTGACAAGGTCCTGGCTCCCACCTTGGCTGGAGCAAGTTACTCAGCCTCTCTGAACCCTGTGCCTTCACCCAAGAAGTGTGGGTGACAACACCCCACTCTGTGTTACCTTTATTATTCAGAGCACCCCCTGGGGATGCCCTCCTCCCTAATGCTCAGAAAGGTAGCACTAGGCAGGAAGCTGGCAGGTGGGTTCCCTGCTGGGAAGCTTCTTTTTTTTTTTTTTTTTTTTTTAAGATTTATTTATTTATGTATTTGACAGGCAAAGAGAGAGAGAGGTATAAGAAATATAATGGGGAGGCCGGCGCCGCGGCTCACTAGGCTAATCCTCCACCTAGCGGCACCGGCACACTGGGTTCTAGTCCCAGTCGGGGTGCCGGATTCTGTCCCGGTTGCCCCTCTTCCAGGCCAGCTCTCTGCTGTGGCCTGGGAAGGCAGTGGAGGATGGCCCAAGTGCTTGGGCCCTGCACCCCATGGGAGACCAGGAGAAGCACCTGGCTCCTGACTTCGGATCAGCGCAGTGCGCTGGCTGCAGCGCGCCAGCCGTGGCGGCCATTGGAGGGTGAACCAATGGCAAAAGGAAGACCTTTCTCTCTGTCTCTCTCTCTCACTATCCACTCTGCCTGTCAAAAAAAAAAAAAAAAAAGAAAGAAAGAAAGAGAAAGAAAGAAAGAAAAAGAAATATAATGGGGAAGGGGAGAAAGAGAGGGAGAGAGAGAGAGAGAATCTTCCATCTGCTGGGTCATTCCTCATATAGCTAAGCTGAAGCCAGGAGTGAGGAACTTCATCCGGGTCTCCCACATGAGTGGCAGGGGCTCAAGTACTTGGATCGTCTCCTGCTGATTTCCCAGGCACATTAGCAGGGACCTGTATGGGACTCTTGGACTTCTCAGCCTTCCGAACCATGGGCCAACAACCCTCGATTCTTTATCAATTACCCCTCCCCGGACCCTGCTCGGGTATCTTCTTTTTAAAAAAATATTTATTTATTTATATGAAAGAATTACACAGAGAAGGAGAGGCGGGGGCGGGGGGAGGGTCTTCCATTCACTAGTTCACTCCCCATTTGACCACAATGGCTGGAGCTGCGCTGATCCAGAGCCACCCACATGGGTGCAGATGCCCAAGGACTTGGGCCATCTTCCACTGCTTTCCCAGGCCACAGCAGAGAGCTGGATTGGAAGTGGAGCAGCCGAGACTTGAACTAGTGCCCATATGGGATGCCTCATTGCAGGTGGTGGCTTTACCCACTACGCCACAATGCTGGCCCCGTGGGTATCTTATTTTAACAGCAGAGCACACACACATGACTACATACATGATCCAAACTCATGGAACTGAACACTAGAAAAGTGAGCTTTTCCTTTTATCACTTATACTTCAATAATTTTTAAAATATTTTATTTATGTATTTGAGAGGTCGAGTTACATACAGTGAGAGGGAGAGACAGAGAGAAAGGTCTTCCATCCACTAGTTCACTCCCCAAATGGCCACAACAACTAGAGCTGAGCTGATCCAAATCCAGGAGCCAGGAGCTTCCTCCTGGTCTCCCATGCGGTGCAGCAGCAGGGAGCTGGGTCAGAAATGGAGCAGCTGAGACTTGGACCAGTGCCCGTATGGGATGCTGTTGTCACAGGCAGTGGCTTCACTCTACTCCACAAAGCCAGCCCCAGGAAGTATTTTTTTTAAAGTCAAGTTTATTGAAATCTAAGTGACACAAAGTAAAAGTGACTTTTCTGGTGTTCAGTTCCTTGAGTTTGTAGTCATGTGTGTGCTCAGCTGTTAAAATAAGATACCCAGGGTGGGGAGGTAATTGACACAGAGTAAGGTTTTTTGGCCCACGGTTCAGAAGGCTGGGAAGTCTAAGAGCCTGGCACAGGCTCAGCGAGGGCCTCGTGCTACATCGTGTCTTGGTGGAGGGTATCGCATGGAGAGACAGAGCAGGTGCACCACCCCGGTCTCTCTTCTCCATCTTACAAAGTCCCTAACAGCGTCATGAGGTCCACTCTCATGGCCTCATCTAATCCTAATGACCTCTCCAAAGCCCCACCTCCAAGTACAACAAGCGCGCTCATAGACTTTGGGGATTCGGTTGCCAGCATCTGAACGTCTGGGGGCACACTCATCCCACAGTATCATGTAAGCACCCCACGGCGATGCATAGACTCCTTCCCACGAGGGAGGATTCTGTCATACTGAGACATCTGCATTCAAGTCCCTCTGTCTTATGGACGGCCCCGTGCTGACTGAGACCAAAACCTGGACCTTGCCTCGTTAGGGAATGATCCTCAGAAGTCCACTCGTCGGCAGGATCTGTCTGTGCCTTGGAGCTCCTAGCAGCCAGGAGCTGGGGGTGGGCTGCGGAAGTACCCAGAGGGCCAGGGGATGCTTACCCCAAAATGAGGGTCGGGTAACTCTCTTCACCGTGTAAGTGCAAGGGGCTCACTGCCTAGTACCATGGAGGCAGGAAGCTGAGCCCAGGAAGGTGTGGTTTGAGGACTGGGGGGGCTCCCTGTACCTGCTACCAGCCACGTGCCTGGGCTCCCCCATTAGGGAGCCTTTCGCTCAGGCAGGCTTGATTTGGTGCCACGTCCCTTGGAGTTAAGCGTGAGTTGTTTCGTGTCCTCTTTTCAAAGGTGATTCCTAGCCTGCAGATAAAGCCCTTAGGTGAGTGGACTTGAACTGCACCTACCGCCTCTGACCGGTGGGGCGGGCCATCCGGAGTACTGTGTGGAGAGCTCTGAGACCTTCTCTGCCAAAGTGGGAAGGAATGCCACTGCGCTTCCCAGATGCCAGCCCCTGAGTTGGTTACCGAGGGGAGCTGATGAATGAAGCGTGCATTGATCTGTGGGGAAGTTTCCCAGATGACTGTGCCATAGCTCTCCATGAAGCTAAATTGATTCCATCCCAAGAAGAGTTTCTGAGATTTGCGCTTGCAGTAGGTTGCCACACTGATAGCCTACAGTGAGTCCTAACTCCAGGCTCGAACCCCTGTGTGGTCTCCTTCTACCTGGACATCTGACTTGTTTTGGTCAATGGGACTTGGACAGACACAGACCCAGCAGAGGCTAGAACTGCTTGTCCATGCCTTGGGACTTGCCCACTTCTCACTTTGCCATTGAGGAAGTCCAGGTTGTCCTGCTGGAGAGGCCACAGAGAGGGGAACTGAGACCCCCAACCGTCAGCCCAGACAAACAGTGACACCAGAGGTGGTCTTGGTGCTCGTAGCACCAAGTCAAGCTTCACGCAGCTTTAGTGACATGAGTTGACCCCAGGTGAGAAAAGCCCAAATTACAGAACTCTGTGCAAATAAGAGGTTGTCATTTTAAGCCACTAACTATTGGAATTTAAAAAGTTGAAAGAAATAACTGATACAGTCCTATATTCTTTTCTTCGATGAATTGCATATAGTTACAGATGACAGGGTTTGTAGTAAAAGCTTTGTGTTTCTTCTTGGCCAAACAAAGATGTGACAACACTTTGTTAGGGTCACAGTTTTAGAGGGAAGAAGTCACTTGAAATCCTAGAATGCCCGGGGGCAGTTGCTGTGCAGCCTGGGTCTTTAGCAGTCCTTCCCTTGGGTGGCTTAGATTAGCATCTGAGATGTGGTTCAGCTGGGGGGTATGGGATTGAGGTGGGGCCCTCAGGGCTCTGGGAGGTGACTTCTTCATTTCCAGTGGAAGAAACAAGGTCCCAGAGAGTGGCAGTGACCTGAAGAGCACACCTGGTGTCAACACGGCTGTGCTGTTCCTCAGAGCAAGCCAGGCCTCCGACTGTCTGGGGAGACGTTGGGGATTGAGGTTGGGCAACATTCAAGGAGCAGAACCCAGTGGTGTGAGGGATACCCCAGAGGGGCTGCTTTAGGTTTGGTTGTTGGTTTGTTGCCATAACAAAGTACCTGAGACTGGGGAATTGGTAAAGTATAGACGTTTATTTAGGCTGGGAGGTTCAAGATCATGGTGCTGGCACCTGCCTGGCACCTGGGGGCGGGGGCTTCCTGCTGCAGCATCACGTGGCCCCCCAAAGTTCATGTGTTAAGTTGAGGATGTAAACCCCAAGGTCAGAGGTTAGTGGTGTTTGCAGTGAAGCCTTGGGGGGGGTCACGAGGTATGGTCCCAATGACGGTATTAGTGGGTTTACACCATCCTGGGCAGGTACTGGACTGGTTCTCAGGATAGAAGCACTACACTTCCATTACAGAAAATGAATCGAAGGAAAGAGCGACCCCACATCCAGAGGTAGCCCCGTTACCCCTCAGGATGGCAGACTTGTTGAGACTAAACTATGGAAGGGCTGTGTCCTGGGGTGGGGGACTGGCCTCCTGCTACAGACAAGGAAATGGGGACTGAAAAATCGTGTTCTTGGTTCTGATCCACAGAGAGGGTAGGCGGTGGTTGCTGGTCTGTGAGTCTAGAGCTTGCGTCTGTCACCCCCGGAGTGTATCTGTGGTACTCCCTTGTGGCTTTGCCTTGAGCTGCAAGAAGTGCTCCCAAGACCCAATGGCTCTGGACACCAAACATCCAGGAAGCAGGGTGGGGTGGGCAGTCCCCAGGGGCAGGCTCTGTGCAAGGCACTGAAGGGGTACTTGGAAAGTGGCCCACGCTTCCTCTTCCCAGAGCTCAGGTGCCTTGCTGGGCCCACCTGGCTGCACGTAGCTCAGTTGGGCACTGCTTGTGCTGGGGCCAGAGTCAGCCAGATTATGGGATGTGGCCAGGGGCCCTCAGCTGGGCACTGGGCAAAAAGGCTAAAGGGTCTGGCATCCCCAGCCCTTCTCTTCGGAGGTGTCTTTGTGGTAGGAGCAGCTGGCTCATGGTGGGAGCAGGGCCCCTGGTGCCATCTGCAACAGGCACTTGGGGCAGGCGGGAGATCTAAATACCGCAGCCTCAGTGGTCTGCCCCTAGGAGCTGCCAGGTCCCTGGTCACAGGGGCAGCTTCACTTCTCATCAGCAGATTTCTTGCAGAGGGCAGAGCCTGGTTTTGCTGGAATGAGGCTGCTGGACCAGGGAGAAGGCACTGCCATCAGAAAGCAGAGCCTCACCAGTCTTGGAATCTGCCAGTGCCCTGAGAAATGGAATAAGACAATGCCTAACCCTCAGGACCATAGGCATAGGAGATCACCCACTATGGCAAAAGAGACTTGACAGGTGTGGGTAACTCAAGGACCTTGAGATGGGTACAATCCCGGGTTATCTGGGGGTCCAGGGTAATTGCAGGAGTCTTAATCAGTGTAGAGGCAGGAGAGCCCGAGTCAGAGAGAGATGCGGAGATGCCACCGCTGGCTTTGGAGGTGGGGGGAAGGGCTGTGGGCCGTGGGATGCAGGCAGGAAGGGGTCGCAAAACCAAGGAAAGCAGGGGGCCTCTGGAAACTGGAAAAGGTGAGGGAATCAACTCTCCCAGCACCCCCAGGAGGACCCAGCCCTGCCAATACCTTGACTTGGGCACAGTTCCAGACTTTGGGTCTCCATGCCTGGAAGAGATGCGTTTGTCTGGTTCTAAGTCAGTACATTGGTACTGACTGGTGACAGCAGCAATCGAGGGGTGATGCGCTGTGCCCGCCCTGTGGGGTGACATCGTTCCGACATCATCTCCCTCCCATTCGCCATGCCTGTGGTTGAACTTCACAGAAGTGAGATCACGGAGTGGCTATCTTTTCTCGCCCAGGGTCTTTTCCTCGGCACGGTACTTTTGAGATTCGTGTTTGCCACTGGATGTTCCTGTGTTTGGCTCCCTGTTCGTGGCTGGGTAGTATTTCATTGTGTGGGCACATCGTGCTCTGTGGATCGTTGTTCTGTTGATTAATGTTTGGACTGGCTCCAGTTTGGGGCTATTATGAAAGAGGAAAACACTCTGAACCTTTTGGAACAGGCTGTTTTGTGGATGCAGGCACTCAACTCTCTTGGGTAGAATCCTAGTGGCCGAGTTGGTGGGTCATAGGTGAGCATCTATCTGTTCAGCTTGGGGAGAAACGGGGATTTCAAGGCCCAAGCACAAGTCACCTGGCCACTGCGGGCCCTGGGTGCCCAGCACTGCCCTGCTGGCCTGCAGTGCTTTCTGGGAACACACAAGTGGTGGTGGTGGCAACTTCTCTAGGCCAGGGCAGAGGGCTTGGTGGCCTGCTGGTGGTGGAGTCCGTTGGGAAACCTCAGCCAGCACATGTCGCTGTGGATCTGAGGGATGACTGACAGGTGAGGCTCATGCACACGTTCGGCTCGCTGCTTAGGGCTGCCATTTCTTACAGGTGCATGTCACAGTCTCCATAGCAACCCTGGGAGGAGTTGGGGGGGGGCATGGTCAGCTGAGTTTGTAGTTATGGAAACCGAAGCTTGGTACAGAACCCTGTCTGGGACAGCTGGAACCAGGTGTCTGCCTGGGGTACAGCTAACTCTGGGGCCTCAGTCCCACCCCCACCTCTGGAAGAGTGGCGCAGGGCTGTGCCCACTCAGCGGGCAGGCAGGAGGGTCAGCTCTTTCCATGGGAAGACCAGCAGGCGCTTTCTCCCTGAGGAGCCTACAGTGTAGACGGTGCACGAGCCAGGCCTGGGGGACGGCAGATGGTGTCCCAGATGGCGGAGAGCAAGCCCAGCTGGAGGGGGGTTGTATGGGGGTAATGATGACAAGGGGGCAGTGGTTAGGGGCTAATGGAGGCATTTGGTTGGTCGAAGAGTTGAATGGAGGGCACTAGAGAGCTCTAGTAGGTGCTTGAGGCTGGGAGTGAGGCGACGAGACTGATGGCTGCAGTGTGACCCCAGGGGACAGCCTGGCAACAGTGAAGCCAGCTGGGAGGATAGAAGGCTGGCTGGGGGCTCTTCAGCCACCTCTGCCTTTGCAGCTGCCCTTCCTCGGCACTCACCCTTCCAGAAGCCACCTGAACATCCTCTCCCTGAGGCCGCCTCCCCTTGGGAGGCCCCGGTCTGCCCTCACGTGTGCCTGTGCACGATCAGTTCTACCAAGCTTTTCGTGCCAGTGTTTGAACTGAAATCCCACACCCCGTACTGGCCTGGGGACTCCTCTTTGGCTTCTCAGGAGTTAAACACATGCATGAGGGAGGCGTGGTCTCAGTGCTGTGGTCACACCACTCAGGACCGTGCAGACCATGTGCATAGACAGGGAGCGGCAGGGGACCAGGGTGGGGAGAGTGGGCCTGAGTGAGTGTTCTGTGACCAGAGGCCACTTCTCCAAGGCTGAGGCCTCCCTGTGGACCACTCCCTGCAGCCAGCTCCCAGGGATTGCACATTCCAGGCTCGGTGGGATGCACCTGGGGGAGTGGTGCTGGCCACTCTGCTCTGCGGAGGAGCTGCCTGCCGGTCAACAGATGGAGCAGGGTCAGAGAGACCGTCCTGTGACGTGGGCAGGCCGCCTCCTGGGAGGGACCAGCCTGTGGGACTGTGGTAATGAGAAGCCAGACACAGACCAATGTGGGCACCCAGGACCTCCTCCCCAAGCCCAAGTGGAGGCCAGGGTGCAAAGTTCCATGCCCTGGATGTGAGCACTGTGGGGGCTGGGCTGTGTGGGTTGGAGCCAGGAGTCCCAAGGTCCACTCATGCATGCATAACTTGTGCACACTGGGGTGTGTGCACGCTATGGTATGTGAACTCCCGTGAGGGGTGTGGATCTTGAGGCAGCTGGAGCCATCGGAGAGGCCTCCCTGGAGCCCTAGATGGAGTAGGAACCTTATTTCCTGGAGTCTTTAGGGTTCTGAGGCCTCCTGTCCCCAGCTCGCTGGGGTGGGTGCGGGCCGGGGTGGGCAGCAGTCCGTGGTTTCTGGCACTTGTCCTGCTCTGTCCTTCATACCAGGGCTCTTGCTTTGCTTGGTTTTCATGAAGTTGACTTGCTTTGACTCAAATTCAAAAGCTGAGCAAGATAACCTGATGGTAGGTATTTAACCTGGGTTGGGGACTGGGCAAAAATTTGTGTGTACGTGCACATGTGTGTGCATTCATGATGTGTGTGCACGTTCATGCGTGCTTTGTGTATGCATGTGTGTGTGTGTGTGTGTGTGTGTGTGTACAGGGCTCTTCTGGGCTCATCACAGCTGCTCACCTTGGGTGGGTATCAGGTCCTCTGGGAGACGCTAGTGGTGATCCTTTGGGTCCCCTGGCTTGGGGTTTCCCCCAGCTCTGTGGAGCAGCCTGGGAAGTTCTTTGTGGGGCCCTTGTATTTCCTAGGACACGACTTGGAGCAAATGTCATCTTGGGCAGTTATTTGTTCAGCACTCCTCACTTTTTTTTTTTTTTTTTTTTTTTTGACAGGCAGAGTGGACAGTGAGAGAGAGAGACAGAGAGAAAAGTCTTCCTTTGCCGTTGGTTCACCCTCCAATGGCCGCTGCCGCCGGCGCACCGCGCTGATCCGATGGCAGGAGCCAGGAGCCAGGTGCTTTTCCTGGTCTCCCATGGGGTGCAGGGCCCAAGCACCTGGGCCATCCTCCACTGCACTCCCTGGCCACAGCAGAGAGCTGGCCTGGAAGAGGGGCAACCGGGACAGAATCCGGCGCCCCAACCGGGACTAGAACCTGGGGTGCCGGCGCCGCAAGGCGGAGGATTAGCCTAGTGAGCCGCGGCGCCGGCCCCTCACTTGTTTTTTACTCCCTCCACTGCTCTGGAAGGTGCGATTTCTATTGCAGTGAATTTTGGGAGTGGTTACACTTGAAATTCTGCCATGCATATTTAGCAAATTCTAAAGTTAATCAATAACTGCATCCAGTTTACTACTTCTTTCTTCTTTAAAAGATATATAAACTTTATTATTTAGATTTTTTTAAAACTTGTTGAAAGGCAAACAGAGGGAGAGGCAGACAGAGACCTTGCATCCATTGGTTCACTACTGAAGTGCCTGGTCTGGGCCATGCCGGAGCATGGACCCCAGATCTCGGTCTGGTGTGGGTGGCAGGAACCCTCAGCCATCCCCGCTGCCTTCCAGGGTGAACATTAGCAGAAAGCTGGAATCCAAAGTGGAGCTGGGACTTAAACCCAGGCACTCTGGGATGGGATGCGAGCATCTCAGGTAACCCTTATTACTTCTTTCTTTGTCAGCCTGTAAATCTGGGGTCAGTGTTGTGGCATAGTGGGTAAAACTGCCACCCATATCATATGTAGGCACTTGTTTGCATCCCAGCTGCTCCACTTCCAATCCAGCTCCCTGCTAATGTACCTGGGAACACAGTGGAAGATGACACAAGTGCTTGGGCCCCTGCACCCATGTGGGAGACCTGGATGAAGCTCCTGGCTCTCAACTTCAGCCTGGCCCAGCCCCAGCCCCAGTCACTGTGGCTATTTGGGGAATGAACCAGTGGATAGATTATCTATCTGTCTCTCTCTCCTCTCTCTGTAATTCTTTCAAATAAATAAATTAATTTAAAAAAAAAAAAAACCTGTAAATCCATCAGTAAAGACTTTATGTTGAAAAGGTAAGATGGAGGGCTGGTGCTGTGGTGCAGTGGGTTAAAGCCCTGGCCTGAAGTGCCAGCATCCCATATGTGTGCCACTTCGAGTCCTGGCTGCTCCATTTCCAATCCAGCTCTCTGCTATGGCCTGGGAAAGCAGTAGAAGATGGCCCAAGTCCTTGGGCACCTGCACCCACGTGGGAGACCCAGAAGAAGCTTCAGGCTCCTGGCTTCGGATCAGCACAGCTCCAACCATTGCGACCAACTGGGGAGTGAACCCACTGGATGGAAGACCTCTCTCTCTCTGCCTTTCCTCTCTGTGTAACTCTTTCATATAAATAAATAAATCTTTAAAAATAGAGAAAAGGTAAGATGGGATTAGGGATTTTTAAGCTTATGAGGTCTTAAAAAGTCTTTGAGGGACCTTCTCCTTTTCCTCCTAACATGACGTCGTTGCACCAAGCCAGGAATGTGCTGGCTGTGGACAGTGCTGGGGCTGCCAGTCCCGAGGGTGTGTGTGGCTGCTGTTCGTGTCCCCATACCCTGGGTCCCTCCTGCTATGCCCCACATCCAGGCTGCAGGGGACAGTCCTGGCTTGTCCTCTAGCAGGGGTCCATGTGGCCTTTGGCTTCTCTTTGCCTTTAGCTCCCGGAAGCAGTGATTTCTCAAGCCTTTGGTGCCTGGCTCACTGCAGGTGGCAGGTGCCAATGACACACACAGGATGGCTTGCTTGCAGGTGTAGTTTGCCCCCTGGCAAAGGTGGGCCTGGGACCCCCGTGGAGGCCTGGTTGTAGCCGGAGGCTCCTAGGCGTCTTCTAGCTTTGACTCCAGGACACCTGGAAGCTGCATTGCTGCAGGGAACAAAGCTCCAGCAAGTCCCCAGCCCCCAGTGCCCCGTTAGGGTGCCTGACACTTGGGAGTGGCTGGACCAGTCCACCCTGGCCCGTGCCGTCAGAGTGTCTAGGGGAAAAGTGAAAAACAGCTGTGTCGGGTTGTCATCCCTATTCCGGGCCCGCGTTCTCATAATGCCGAAGAAGCAGCGTGTTGAGGATCGGCCAGCTCTTGCCTCAGCCCTGGGCTGAGAGTCTGGAGTCGGCAGCCGGAGCTGCTGCTGGCTGTGCCAGGCCCAGGGTTGCCCCCGACCTGTGGGAGAAGGGAGGGAGTGGCGCCCAGGGTGAGTGCGAGCGGCTGATGTGCATCCCGAGAGGCAGGCTGTGCTCCCCTGGGCAGGCAGACGAGGGACCTTTCCCCTTGCAAGGCTTTCCAAACAACTCTTTAATTTTTAAAATTGAGACATAATTGACTTATCATGAAGTCCCCATTAGTAAGTCTACAGTTCAACGGTGTGTAGCACTCACAGGCTGTGCAACCATCACCACGATCAGCCAGAATGTTGTCACCATCCTGAAATAAGCCTGCACCCGAAGCAGTCACCACCACCATCCGCTCTCTAAACTCTTAGCTCCCCCTGCTCTTCGCTGCAAGCTGCCGGTGGTGCAGACTTGGGCCACAGAGTTCTGGGGCTTCAGGGCTGCTGTGTGCTGAAGGGAAGGAGCTTGGGCATTGGAGTTAGGCACTTGCTGTGTGATTTGGGAAGATGCTTAACTTCTCTGTGCCTTGTTTTTTTTTTTTTTATGATTTATGTATTTATTTGAAAGGCAGAGAGAGAGGTGTTCCATCCACTGGTTCACTCCCCTGATGGCTGAAATGGCTGGAGCTACACCTTTGGATCCAGGATCCAGGAGCTTCTTCTGGGTCTCCCACGTGAGTGCAGGGGTCCAAGGACTTGGGCCATCCTCTACTGGTGTCTCAAGCCATAGCAGAGAACTGGATCAGAAGTGGAGCAGCCAAGGGGCTGGTGCTGTGGTGCGGCGGGTTAATGCCCTGGACTGAAGCGCTAGCATCCCATATGGGCGCCGGTTCGAATCCCAACTGCTCCTTTTCCAATCCAGCTCTCTGCTATGGCCTGGGATAGCAGTAGAAGATGGCCCAAGTCCTTGGGCCCCTGTACCCACGTGGGAGACCTGGAAGAAGCTCCTGGCTCCTGGCTTCGGATTGGCACAGCTCCAGCCGTTGTGGCCATCTGGGGAGTGAACCAGGAGATGGAAGACCTCTCTCTTTGTCTCTACCTCTCTGTATAACTCTTTCAAATAAAGTAAATCTTAAAAAAAGAAGTAGTGCAGCCAGGACTCAAACCGGTGCCCATATGCATATGGGATGCTGGTACTGCAGGCGGCAGCTTTACCGGCCCCTCCTGTGTGCTGTTAAATGGGGTTATTAACTACCTTTGCCCTACTGTTGGGTCATTTGTGAGGCTGACAGGAGACACTGTATGAGTAGCTACACTTGCAAGGCCTTTGCCTGTATTGTTCTATTGTTCTGATTGAATCCTCGCCTCACTATCTAACACATAAGAAAAACTGAGCTATAGAGGCATTTAATTTAATAACAAGATTGTGCAGCTGTAAGTCAACCTTTGGCTGTGAAACATGGAGAAGCAGACTTTTGTCTCTTAATAGAAAAGGGAAATTAACGACGGCATAGATGGGGAAGCCCAGAGTCTGGCGGGCCCGAGGCAGGCTGACTGACAGCCCATGGACCCTCCCTGAGACGTATGGAGGTTGTTCCTATGGCAGTGGTGCCTGTGGGCTGGCACTCATGTCACCATCAGGATGCTTCCTTCCCAGAAGCTCAGCTCACTTCCCTCGTGTCCCTGGGCCAGAGCTGTTCCTGTCTCTGTCATTGGCAGGGAAAGGGGTTTGTGTGGTCGGCTTGCATTCCTCGGGTTCAAGGCCCCTACTCTTAATCTCAGCTGTGGGGTCTCTGCAGCTCCTGGAGCGTGCTAAGTGCTCAGCAGATCTTGCAGTGTCTTTACAATCCGGTCCCCCACCCCCAGCTCTCTCTGCTGCCTGTTCGCAGCTCTGAGAAATGCGGCCTCTGTGTGACCTTCTCCAGGGACGGGGAACGGAGCACCCGAGCGGGCATCCCCTTCCCTTTTTGGACGCAGTGCCATGGCTGCTTTCACAGTGCTTCTGGGTGAATGAGAAAAATATCTGTCGTAGGTGCAAGCATTTCAAAAATGATGGTCTCCTTCCCAGGCAACCCAAGCGGCTCCATCTCCCTGGCCCTTGCCTCCTGTTCCCTCTCCCTTCCCCAAGGGGACTGCTTAGGAGACAAAAATGCTGTTCAGGGAGAGCCCAGCTGGCCCTGCTGTTGGTCTGCCCAACACTCAGTACCGCGGTGCCGCAGCCTCTGAAGACTGAAGCCCCCCACGGCGCCTCATCAAGTTGGGGAAGTCGAAGCCCAGGGCTCCCGGAGGCCCAGGCAGTGTGGCATCTGTCCAGGGGTAGGGAGACTTTCTTTTCTTTTCTTTTTTTTTTTTTTTTTTAAAGATGTATTGATTTGAAAGGCAGAGAAATAGAGAGAGTAAGAGAGAGGGAGAGAGAAAGTGAGAGAGAGAGAGAGAGAGATCATACAGTTGCTGGTTCATTCCCCAGATGACCACGACCAGGGCTGAGCCAGGCAGAAGCCGGGAGCCAGACCATGTAGGTCTCTCTTGTGGGTGCAGGCGCCCAGGCACTTGGAGCATCTTCTGGTGCTTTTCTAGGTGCATCAGCAGGGAGCTGGACTGGAAGTAGAGCATCTGGGACTTGAACAAGTGGCCATATGGGCTGCTGGCATTGCAGGCAATGACTTAACCCACGGCGTCACAACGCTGGCTGTGGGAGAGTTTCCACATGAACTTGCTCAGTGGTCAGTGCAACTGGACTTTAAGGCTGAAGCAGTGCACATGTGGCTGCCCCAGTTCTCCTTTGTTCTCCTGAAAGTCCTGTGCGGGGAGTAGACAGCCAGAGCAGGAAGATGGCCCCAAGGCCTCCCTCACCCTGGCAGTGCCTGCCCTCGTGTTTCCCATTATGAAGACTTTTCCTGATGGCTCTATTTGCTGAGTGTCTGTCTGGTGGGGATTTTTAGCCTTTGTTAACAAACCTAGGGGCCAGCGTTGTGGCATAGTCAGTTGAGCATCTGCCTGTGCCACCAGCATCCTATGTGGGCTCTGGTTCAAGTCCCAGCTGCTCCACTTCTGATGCAGCTCCCTGCTAATGCATCTGGGAAAGCAGTGGAAGATGGCCCAAGTGCTTAGACCCCAGTACCCCTGACTCCTGGCTTTGGCCTGGCCTAGCCCCAGCCACTGGGGCCATCTGGGGAGTGAACCGGCAGATGGAAGATCTTTCTATCTGTAACTCTGCCTTCCAAATAAATAAATCAATTTTTTAAACAACAAAAAACCAAACAGAAAATGTGGAGAAGCAAAACAAAAAGGAAATAAATCTGATGACCTTGTGCATAGGTGGGGCCCTGCTTGTCCCACGTTGTAAGGACATGGTGATTTCTTCAGTGATGGATGGTGATGATGACAATGATAACACTGAAGAGCAAACCAACATCTATGATTTATTGGGTTCTTGCCGTGCATTAAATTTTGCAAATATTAATTGATTTATTCCTTATAGCATTCCTACAAAATATTTCATCACCATCACCATCCCCCTCCCTTCCTCCATTTTCCAGGGGAGAGAACTGAGTCTCTAAGAAGTTAAGGAGCTCACCCAAGGGCGTGCACCCTGGAAGTGGCCATGCTGGGGATGCAGCTCAGGTTTTCTGACTCTGTGTTCCAATAAGTGACTTCCTTACCATGATCTTTGGGTTTGAAGACTTTTGGCTTTGAGCTGCAGACCCCTGTTCAGCTTTGCACCCACGGAAGAATGAGCCACACAGTGTGCTGAGCCTGAAGGCAGAGACGGCCAGCCCGTGGGACAGCTGTGTGATGTTGACCTCCTGACTTCTCGACTCTATTGCTCATCTGTGAAATGGAGATTCACGTTCACTTTTGCTGGGGTCTGAGTGCGTCCCCAAAGCCCATGTGCTGGAAGCTTCACCCCCCTGTGCAGCAGTGTCGAGGGGCAGGACATCCAAGAGGTGAAAAGCTCATGAATCAATTAGGACCATGATCTGGGGAGTGAATTAGTCATTTCGGGGGCAGGAGGAAGAGTTCAGCCTCCTTCCCTTTCACTTCCTCCCCCCACCCACCTCGTGTTCTCTTGCCCTTCTTCCCTCTTCCATGAGATGACAGTGGGAAGGTTCTCCTCTCCCTAACAGAGGGGCTGACTTTTGGAGGTGGGGCCCCAAACATGGGCAGAATCTGCCTGCTGTAGGAGCAGGTGCACTCCAGGCAGGGGGACAGTGCATTGCACAGCCTGGGGGCTCATCACACACAGGTGTTCCAGGGCCTGTTGGAAGGTTGGGTATGGCCAGGCAGGGGGCACAGCAGAGAGAGCAGAGACCCTGGGGGGGAGGTGGGGATGGATTTTGGAGGTCTCAGGTATCAGCTGTGTGCTGGACTTGACCCTGTGAGGGATGGGCACAGAGGAGCCCCCTGGCCAGGCTGAGTAATGTAAGCAGGACTCTGGTTTTGACTAGATGGCTCTGACAACAGAGGGAGCGTGGCTTTGAGAGGGCAGTCCCAGGGCAGGGAGATGTAAGGGACTAGGGGATCTGGACTGTGGCTGTGGTGGTGACCTTGCAGAGGAGAGGTCTGAAAATGCGAGAAGTATCAGTGCCAGGGTATGGAGTAGAATGAAAAGGGAGGGAGGGTCTAGGAAATCTCCCATCTGGGAGCAATGGTGATTCCACTGGCCGAAGGGGTTTCTATAGAGAGGCACAGATCTGGGTGTTGTGAGAGCTGATCCCACATTGTTGAGTGTAACTCAGCACATACTTTGCAAGTATCCCAGCTTGAGGGAGGTGATGCCTCAGTTGGTAAAGACCTCACTGGCCCACCAAGTCTGTGGATACTCGGAGAGTCTGAGCACACACAGGAACATCCACCCACCCACCCATCAATCTACCCACTTGTCCATCCGTCCATCTCCCCACCACCTTTCTACACATGTATTCATCTGTCTGTCACCCACCCTTCCACACACACACCTACCCTCCTATCCACCCATCCATCTATTCACTCATCCATGTGTCCATCATTTATTAGTGCCTATGACATGTCAGGGGCTGAGGACCCAGGGATGGAATAAGGCAAGGTCCTACCTACCCTTGTGGGAGAGAAGCCAGGTGGGCAGAAGTATCTTAGTACCTTGTTTGGGGGGATCTGGTAGAACCTCTCCAAATGCCAGGAGCTGGTAGGCAGGGGCTATAGGGCTGCGGAATGTAATTCTTGGAAATTGGTGGGAAACCTCTTGGCCTGGGAAATATTTCCTCCCTCTTCCTGCAGTTGCCTGGGTATACACAGAGGCACACGCCACAAACCAGTGTATGAACCTGCAGCTAAGAGCCAGCATGCAAGCCACCCCGTGACGACATGGAGATGCGGGGACCCAGATTTTTTCACTGCCCCTGGAGAAAGCAGCTGCCCCAGTCCTCGCCCACTGGGTAATCTCACCTCTGGGACCACCCGCGAGGTCAGGAGGGGCAGCTGGAAGACCCTGCCCTGTTGGGATGGGCCTGGAACAGCTCCCACTTGGCCTGTGCTTGGCGTTGTGGTCCTGCCACAGTACATGCTCATTTCCATAATTATTATTTAGCATTTGGAGACCAGTTATTTTACACTCAGCGTTCTGTGTTTGTGAGAGGGTCTCTCTGTTCGTGCCGATAAAATTTCCATTTACTCTGGACATCAACCATAGTGATTAAAAAAAAAAAGCCCATAAATTATTTACTGAAATGGAAGTTCAGCTTACGGTAATAATGCATTAGTTCAGCTAGCCATGCAGCTTGTCATAGGGTAATAAAAGATTTTTTATTTTCCTTCTTAAAAGATATTTGCTGGTAACCTATACATGACCTTGAGCTGATCAGTTTTCAAAGATGACACTGCACGAAGGCTGTAGAAGGAGAGAAAGAGAGAACCTTTTGTGCAATAGCCTGATTTTAGACAATTGTCAGAAATACCTGTCATCTCTCTGGCAGAGGAGAAGGGAAATGAAAAACCGATTGCATTTTTTTAAATCATAAGGACCAGATCTTACAAATCCTTCAGAAATCAAGCACTTATTTGACAGGCTCAGGTCCCTAAAGGCGAGCGAGGAGGGCCCTTTGGAGACGCTGGCCTGTCACTTTAGCGGAGGCCACCTGTCACATTCACATGAGCCCAGGGCTTTGCCGTCAGCCCTGGTGGCTCTGTCTTCGCCTTTAGAAATGCTGTGTTTGTGGAGCGGGACCAGTTTTTGGTGTCTGAAAGTCTGCGACTCTGTGCGGGGACGGTTGCTGACTAACGTCGCTGCTGGAAAGAGCAGCGGGCAAGTTCATGAATTATGTCTGTCTGTGAGGCTCTCCCAGCAAGACCATTTGTTATTTTAAGAACGTCTGCTTTGATTAAAGCCATTAGAGCCTGAAGCAAATAAAAACGTGGCTGCATTTTCCATGTCTTGCCTTTTCACAGCAGGAGCCCAGATGATGCCTACATTTGAATTGTTAGGGACCTCACTAACAAATTAAACTAGTTCTTCTCAACCACTTGGTTTGTGGTTCTAAACAGTCATGCAGCAGGGGACGTGTTGGGTGGGTAATACTTTGATTTATTTGTCCCCTACATTGCTGAAAAACAATTCATTTATTTATATACCTGTCTTTGCTACAAAGATTATTTTACAAAATGGTTTGAAGAATGTGTTTGGGTAAGGATGGGGTTTCAGGCTGAAGAATGAATCCGGGAGCCTGTGTATCAACGTAGCTTTATGTTCATTAGACTGAAAACGATTGCACACTCACCATGCAGACGGAAGTATGTGGGATTACCCAAACTGCTGGTAAAAAATCCCAGGCAATCAATGTCTGTTTCTTTGCTAAACATTCCCAGGGTCTCTTCTCCCCCAGCTTAACCAGGGCTTTGCAGCCGACAGTTTGCATTCGTGAAGTGGTCCCTGTTTTTTCTGATTTTTGTGACGTGGATTCATAGAATCCCTCTGTTATTATGGGGTGCCAGGGTAACTTAGTGCTTGAAGGATGCTCTTTATGTCATCTTGCTGGGAGGGCAGAGCAGGTGTTTCTCAGAACGCCCAGATCCTTCGGCTCTGCCCTCGACCACCTTGATGGAGGAGTTCTGCTTTCTTCTCCCCGGTAGCCGTCTTCCTTCCCCATCTGCACAGCCTGCTCGGACTTCTCTCTGCTCCGGCTTCCTTCACGCTCGCGCTGCAGAACCTGCTGCTCTTGTCAAGCGTCTGGCCTCGCTCCCCTCTCGCGTCCCCGTGTGCCCGACTCAGCCTGTGTGCTGCCTTGCTGTGCGGTGCAGGTGGGAGCCCCGGGGGATGCCACTGCTCTGCAGAGGCAGCCACCAGGCCACAAGGAGGGACATTTGGCATTTCTCATCGTGGATGAGGGCCTGGGTATAACTGACGTCCATGAAGCACAGTTTGCACGCATTTTGTACTTGTCAGCAGTCCTTACGTCGCCTCCCTGCTGTTGTCTGTTGGCTTATGTCAGGAACATCCAATAGGTTAGCAGATAATAGTTCATTGATCCTTTGGCAATCATTCATCTATTGAATGAATGTGTCAAGTCTTGTTGGGACTTCTGGTGCCCCAGAATTAGACTCCCCACTGCTACCCCTCGGGGAATGTCGTCAACTTCTCCTTATTCTTTTCCCCAAGAACTTCTGAATGCTACTTTGACATCCTGAATAGCCAAGTAAAGAAATATTAGCTTGGGAACAAATGTGTCGCTATGGGCTTTTTGTATTCCCATGCTGGATGGATAGACATTAACTAGTGACTTAGCTTTGATTTGGACCATAAATAGGTGTGAGTGTGCATGAAACACAGCATCTATATAAAAATGTCACCTGTCATGGTTTCTATGCAGATGAGTTTTAAATCATTCAACAATTATTTGAATTTAATTTCTGATGGAGAAAGTCCATGAAGTTCAACTACCTCTAGGCCTGGCTGAGTGATCAGTGAATGAAATCATTTGTTTAGTGGGGCGGCATTGCAGGAAGAACTAGAAAATCCTTGGTTCTTGTCCTCAAAGTACCCTGGAGTCCCCCAAGGGCCCAAGGCATGTGTTCAGTGTGTGGCTGGACCCATGCCATCTTGGAAGTCAGTGGGACAATGTAGGGCATGCTCTGAGAAGGATTGAGTGATGGGATAATTAGAACCAAGCAGCCGTGGGGTGGACGGTTTGTCTGTAGATAATAGTTTGTTTGCTAATTGCCAACACCAGATTTTCTGGGCAATTAGACATTTGGTTTCCTCCAAGACCTTCTGTGCAAATATGGACACATGGCCGCAGGCCTTCAGGTAACAGGGGGAGAGAGGGTGGCTCCTGGTGCTGGATGTCATCTCTCTGCCAGCTGCCCAAGGGGTCACGGATAGGGCAGGCCTCCTGCCAACAGGTGCACAGACCATCTGGCCGGGTGCTAGCAGAGAAGCAGAATTCCCCCTGCTTTTGCTGAGGGGTTTGCCATTGTGCTGTGAGATTAGCCAAGATGGTGGTGTGTTGAGCAGTGAAATGGGCCAGGCACTGAGTGTATGTCTCCATGTTCTTTTTAAGAGCACGGGGCCATGGATGGTAAAAGTAATCAGAAATGGTTTCCCCTCCCAGATGAGCAAGTTGATTTTTTAATGAGCATCTCTTCATTATGGTAATAAATTTAATTATAGAGAATAAAACTTTCCAGGAGCTGGCATTGTGGTCCAGTGGGATAAGCTGCAACTTGCAATGCTGGCATCCCCTATCAGACTGCTGGTTTGAGTCCTTGCTGCTCCAGTTCCAATCCAGCTCCCTGCTAGTGTGCTTGGAGGTCAGCCGATAATGGCCCAAGTGCTTGGGCCCCTGCAATCCATGTGGCTTACACCAGCTGCAGCTGTTGCAGCCATTTGGGGAATGAACCAGTGGATGGAACATCTCTGTCTCTCTCCCCCTCTGCCTCTCTTTCTGTCTCTCCCTCTCTCTGTTTTTCAAATAAATGAATCTAGAAAAAATTTTAAAAATAAAATTTGCCATTTTAGCCACTTTAAAGTGTAGCATCCAGTGACAGGAATTATATTCACAAGGTTGTGCAACCATCACCATTGTCTATTTCTAAAATTGTGTCATCACCTCAAACAGAAATTCTGTACCCGTAATAAGCTTTAACCCTCATTCCTCCCAATTCCAGCCCTGGTAACCTCTGCTCTGCCCTCTGTTCTTTTTTTTTTTTTTTTTTTTTTTTTAAGATTTATTTATTAATTTGAAGGCAGAGTTACAGAGAGGCAGAGACAGAGAGAGAGAGAGAGAGAGGGAGGGAGGTAAGAAGGGAGAGAGAGAGAGAAGGAGGCAGGGAGGGAGAGAGAGAGAGAAAGAGAGGTCTTCTATCCACTGGTTCACTCCTCAGATGGCCACAATAGCTGGAGCTGATCTGAAGCCAGGAGGCAGGAGCTTCCTCCAGGTCTCCCATGCAGGTGCGAGGGCCCAAGGACTTGGGCCATTTTCTACTGCTTTCCCAGGCCATAGCAGAGAGCTGGATTGAAAGTGGAGCAGCCGGGACTAGAACCAGCGCCCATATGGAATGCTGGCACTGCAGGCTGCGGCTTTACCCACTATGCCACAGCGCCAGCCCCTGCCCTCTGTTCTATGAATTTGCCTATTTGGATATTTCACATAAGGAGAGTTGTACAGTGTTTGCCCTTGTGTGTCCAGTTATTTGACCCGACATAATCTTTTCTAGGTCCAGCCATGTGGTCGGGTGTGTGAGAATGTCATTTCCATGTCATTTCTGTGTGATAGCATGTGTAAGAACGGCGTTCCTTTTAATAGCTGCATACTGCTCCACACATTTTGTTTATTCGTTCCTGTCAATGGACACCTGAGTTGCGCCTGCCTTTTGGTTGTGAATAAACCGCGATGAACATTCACGTACAAGCATCTCTGAGACGCAGCTCTCATTTCTTTTGGGAATGTGCTAGGAGCAGAATCGCTGCAGCGTACAGGATACTATGCCTTTTCCCGCCATTCTCCACGGCAGCTTTGCCGTCTTACATCCCCAGTGCCAATGCGCCAGGGCTTCACCTGCTTCCCATCCTTGCCAACACTTGTCATGTTCCTTTTCGATTTTTCAAAGACAGCAGGCATCCTAGCGAGGGAAGTGGTATCTCCGCGGGGTTTTGATTCGCATTCCTCTAGTGACTGATGGCGTCCGGCCTCTTCCCACGTCTCTGGGCTCTGCAGATCTTTGGAGAAATGTGTACTCAGGCCCTTTGCTCCGCGGGCTGTTTCTCCACTCCTGTAATTACCTGGCTGTGCACGCTCTTGTGGAGGCTGGCCTTGAGCCTCACCGGCAGGAGAGAAGCGTGAACGTAGAGGGAGGGTGGTGTCCGGACAACCTGGAGGCCTCGAGTTCACTGTTCCACGATTCGCTTTGTCCCATTTGGTCCCCACTCTAACGATGCTGTCTGGGTTCTCCCCACGTAGGAAAGGAACCAGAGGCAGCCTGGACTGACCCAAAGTGATCATGGCAGCAGAGGCAGAGGGAGCCCTGCCTGGTGCTTCCCGGAAGCAGGCAGGGCCTTCTCCGATGTCTCAAACCCTCTGGGTTCCTGGACCACAGCACTGTTTTCAGAAAACCACCTGCCTTTGTCCTGCCGGATATTGGCTGGGCACAAGGTGGAGCAGAGTGCGCCCCGCACGGCCTCGTGTCCCTGGGTGCCTCGTGTCCCTGGGTGCCTCGTGTCTGGGCTTCCTCTCCACTGTAGGAGTGCACGCTCCTTGCTTGGGGCAGCCTGTGGCCCTGCCAGTCCTGGGCAGCAGGCAGGGCGGGCATTGTGGAGCTTTCCAGCACTGTGCGGGGTAGTCGGCTTCTCCCGGGGGACCTGTCCTACGGCTCGGGGCTCTGGGAAGGTGCCTGCACACTTGCAGGGCAGCAGGACACGGGCAGTGCTGCATTGCTGTTGGCCCCCTCTTGTTTGACCGTGTGTCCCTTGCAGGGCCCCATCTCCTGGGGCCGGGGATGCTCATCTAGCTGCGTTTTTGCTGTGTCCTTCTGACTGACTGTGGAGAGCCTCCAGGGTCACTGGGTGACATGAGTTCCCCACACTGGGGCGGGGCCTTCCGCGGGACGCATGGAGGGGGAGGGACACCCCAACTGGGGAGAGCTTCCCACACTCCCCTGGGAACCTGAGGACTGCAGAGACTTTTCCAAGAAAGCACACCCGGAACTGACACAGTCTCAGGTGCTCCGGCTTCTGCCCCCTCTGTGGACTGGAGTCCCAACTGTCTCTGCAGCGGGCACAGCTGGGCGCTGGGGCCCTGGGGACTGAGCAGCGTAGCATAGTGGTGGCGCATTAGCACGAGGCTGGTGCTCACTGGGAGAAAAGAAACATCTCCTGGGGTCCAGTTCTACGTACCGAAGACAGGGGGCGCTTCCCCGGGCGCCCCTGCCCTGCTGGCTGGGCACAGTCCTGGAAGGAGCGAAGGCACGTGGGCCTCGCTTTGCTGCCTGGGCCACCCCTGCCACTTGCACAGCGAGTGCTTTGTGTTTTCTTTCAGAAACGGCCCCCACCTCTGCATACTCCTCTCCAGCCCGGAGCCTGGGGGACACAGGAATCACGCCCCTGTCCCCGTCCCATATTGTGGTAAGGAATGTGTGTGTGCTCTCGGGGTCTGCTTTGCAGTTCAGGCTGCTGGGAGGCCCCTCAGTGCACTCACTGGGTGGGGGTGAAATTGACCTGCTCAGGCCTCAGCCGGCTTCCCTGGGGGCCGGGGCAGGGGGAGAGGGTGGCAGGTGCTCTGGAGCCATGGCCCTGGGTGGGTGACGTGAGCAGGCAGGGTGGGAGCAGCCCTTAGAGCCTCAGGGCTCAGAGACTGCCAGGCACGCTCTTGGGAGACAGTGGCTGTTTCTGGCCAGGGCATCAGTGAAACCAGTGGCTTTGTATCCAGAAGCCTGTGGCTGTGTGGCTGCGAGGGGAGGAGACCTGGCAGGGAGTTGCTGGCAGTGACTGGGGCTGGAAACAGGGCTTCGTCTGCTCTCCGCTGATCTGTGTGGAAGGATGGAGACTGGGGGCAGCTGCTCCAGGGGGCTCGGGATCCCAGCAGGGAAAAGTACCCACTGGAAAGGGCAGTCCTTGGGGTGGCTCAGAGGACCCACAAGGAAGATGCCACTGAGGACTTTGGCGCCACCACCAGGTAGGGGTCGGCTGGTCCTGGTTTTCTGGGAACTGTCTGAGTTTCACACCAGAATTCCTGCATCCGGGGAAACTCCTCCAGGTCTGGGCAAACCAGGAAGGTTGGTCAGCCATGGCCAGGGCCTGTGGTTTTCAAACTGTGTGCCCTGAGGGTTCCCTGCCAGGAGCTTCAGGGTGGTAGGAACAGGGACAGTGGGAGGGGAGGCCAAGTGGGTGGTGTGCTCACTCCCTGCTTTAACCAATACAAGCCGTATCCAGAATTTGTTGATTTTTATAATTTAGAGTCCTATGGGAGTTTTAAAAAAAATCTACAACTGCTGAACACTACTGGCCTGCCTCAATGAGTTGAGCACAAGGATAGGCTCTGGGCACTGAGGGCCAGGGTCAGCAGGATGAGGCAAGGTCCCTGGTGCGCCCCGCCTGCTCCTGCTCCTGTGCACGGAAGGCTGGCACAGGTGGGCCCCTGGGGGGTACAAAGGGCACAGCTGGTAAGGTACTGTGGGCAGTGACTATGTAGGACTAGGGGGCACTCAGGACAGACTGCTGGGCCCCCAGCTGTGATGTTAACATCTCTGTAGTTAGCCACGCGTGTGCATGGTTGATGGCGGGCACCTGTAGGCAGGTGCCCTTGTGTGTGGGCTGCGTCCCTCACGCCAGGGGAGCCTCCACTTTGCCCTGGGCCACTCCTTCTCTGCAGGGCTGCCACTTGGCATACATGAGTGGGGACGTGGGAGGTGCTCTGTCTGCTGTGGGTGCAGAGCTGGGCAGGGTGGAAAGCCCTAGGCGCCCTCCTGAAAGCCAGGCTTAGCTCCCCCATGGCTGCCTGTGCCTCAGTGCCTCACTGTGTGTCTGCAGAATGACACGGACTCCAGCGTCTCGGAGCAGCAGGTGTTTCTTGTGGTGGTGGCCATTGACTTCGGGACCACGTCGAGCGGCTATGCCTACAGCTTCACCAAGGAGCCAGAGTGCATTCACGTGATGAGGTGAGAGCCGTGGGCGGCCAGGCATGCAGCTGGGGCCTGTTGCTGCACCTGTGCCGCTTCCGGGATAGAAAGACCCTGGATTCTGGTCTGGCTCAGCCCAAATCCTTGTGCCACTTTATACAAACCGTTTCTGACTGCTGCCCTAGGTTCTGGGTGTGTAGCAGTGTGGTTTTCATTCTGATTTGTTGAGTCTGGGAAGGGGCTGTCAGAGGGTCTAGAGCCTGGCCGGGTGATTCCAGTGTGTGTCTTGGATGAGAGGTACCCCCTGTAGGTCACCCGTGATGGAGGTGACCCAGCTGCTGACTCAGCCTCTACCGTGTGACCTTGGGGAGTGCTGGGCCTGCTAAGCCCATCAAACCCTGGTTTGCTCATCTGTGGACTGGAGATATGTCAGTACCCACGTCACAGGGCACGCATGCCGTTAAGGCCTAGCAAGGGCTCAGAGCAGGAAGCTGAGCTGGGAAGGTGCTGCTTCCTCCAAGTGGAGGGAAGCCATGGGTGACACTGCTGGAGGCAGAGGGCCTGAGAGAGCGAGGGTGGCCTGGATCTCAGCCAAGTGACCCCAAAGGCAGAGCTTCTCTGGGCCTCGTGGGACAGCTCTGGGTCACTCCCTCCCCCACAGTGCACTGGGCAGCCCGTGGGCCCTCATGTCCTCTCACCCGTCCATGGCATGACCTTCCTGGGGAGTCTGCAGCCTCTCTGGGCTCAGGAAGCACAGGATTTCTCACCCCAGCTTCCTAATTCCCAGGAATGGCTTCATACACGCTGGTGGTTGGCTTTGCATTTTCCTGCAACTGAGTGGTTGTGGAATTTAGTTATTGCTTAAAAGTGAGCTTTTAGGGGTTTGCATAAAGTAACACATAAACATGAGTCACCATAAAAGCAACCCTCACCCCAGTCTTGGTTTAGGCCACGCCTTTCCTCTTGAGAATCAGCTGTGCCCCAGGCTGAGGCTGCCACCCCAAGAGACTCCGGAGCCCCCGTGCCACCTCATCAGGAAATCGTGGGAAGCCCTTTCTATCAGGGATGCCCCCTGCCGGTGTAGCCCCCTGATTCTACCTCCTATCAGACAGACACACGCCAGCAGGTCCATACTGACCCCGAGATGGGAACCTGGGCCAGGGAAGTGTGTGCCCCAAAGGCTGGAGCCACTGATGGCCACGTAGCTACTCTAAGAAATGTAGTCAGGTGATGAGAATGGAGAGGTAAGAGCAGAAATCACTTTGGCCTCGCTTGGGAGAACTTAGAGCCTCGCCGTGGGCTCGGCTAGTGCAGCAATTTTGGAGGGAGATTGGTTTTCCCTTTTACTCCCATCAGAACCTATTAACATAGCCATGAGACAGGCTGACAAGGGTATGGCTGGGAAAGTCCAATGTTTTGTATTTAAACAAGAATGAGGGATTGTGAATGTGAAGGGAAAAGACTCAGGGGGGTGCTGCCTGCTGAAAGTGTCACTCTCTCGTCTTTGAGTTCTTTGGACAGGCAGCGTGCGCCCTGCTGCCTGGCACAGGGGCCATGCAGTGTCTATGCAGTCACCTCGGGAACTTGGGCTCCGGGGGCAGAAGCCGGCATCCTGAGGGAGTGTGTCTGGGAAATCGGCCAGGGATGAGGCCAGAGCCGCTGGAGCAGCAACTCTGGGTGGAGGCTGGCTCTCCGTCTGCGCGGTACTGGTGATGCTTAATGACCCAGCCTTAGGAGCAGGTCCAAGCTCGGTCAGGAGTGCAGCCGCCCCGCCCCGCCCTGCCCCCTTCCCGGCCAGGGGGTGAGGGAAAGGGCTTGTTCCCCCCTCTCTCTGGTCTCCACCTGAGGCTGCTCACAGAGGGCTGTGTGGCCAGGCCAGGCCAGGCCAGGGCCAGCCTCTGGCCCAGGGTGTGGCTGGGGAGAGAATGGCCTGACGTCTGGCAGCCCTGACTTCTCTGCAGTGGTCCCAAAGGAGAGAGAGCATGGGTCACTGCCCTCGCCACCCGGCTTCCCCGTCTCCTGCCTTTCTTTCTGCCCCAGAGAAGGAAGGAAGCTGCTCTGCCGCCCCGCCTGCCCCCTGCACCTGCTGCATCACGCTGCTTGTCTCCCCCTTCTCGCTCCCTCCAGCTCTTCCCCCTCGCTGCTCCCTTCCTTGCCCAGCCCCTCTTGTTGCTGTGGTGGTCACTGCTGTGTGGAGGTGCCTGGTCTGTTCTGGGATCCCTCCGCGTCCCACGCCCCAGAGACCAGTGGCGCATGGGCACTCCATTCTGTGACTTGTCCTGTCGCCTGTAGGCTCCCAAGGCTCCAGTTCTCCCTCTGCTCCCAGCTCTCTTCCTTCCCATGGCCCTCTCACCGCTGCTCCCAGGCCAGGCCCGGCCGCCTCGGTGCCTGGCTTCCCCCTCACCTCCCGCCTTTGGTCCAGTTTGCTCTCGGGAACGGCAGCTCTGATTCTGTCGTGCTCCTGCTCTGAAATTGCCAGTGGCTCCCTATGATTCGTGGGTTAAGTCTCAGAGTTCTCAGGAGTCTCCTTGGCCTGGTTCCAGCTGCTTTTCCAACCTCATTTCCTGTTCTACCCGATCACAAGATCACTCTGCCATCCACACATGCTTCCCCTACCCAGCACAGCCACTTAGCACCGCCCGCCCCGCGTGTCCGGTGTCTGCCCAGCTCTGAGCAGCCTGCAGTGTCCTTCCCTCCTTCAAGTCTCTGATGAGTCCTGCTTCTTCCACTCTGCCTCCTCCCGCTCTTCCAGCTGTTTCCCTGGGCTCCGGTTTCCACGCGACAGTGCAGGTCTTTGCGTATTTGTGTCAAAGCCAGGTCCGTACCTGCTCTCAAGTACATGGAAATGCGAAACAAAAACACACCCCCATTTACCTTCCAGATTGTGAGTTATTTACTGGGAGTGACATCACTGTTTCATATCTCAGTGTCACCAGCACCCAGCACCCAGTGAGCAGAGTGGGAGGATGAAGGCAGAACCTTGTTATTGAGTGAGAATCAGCAGTTGCTCATTTCCCTCCTCGTTTTCACGGAAGTTGTGTCTTGTCAGTGTGCATCTGAGCACCTACATGTGTAACAGTTGTGCACACAGTAGGTGCTCAAATCTGCACCGCTTGACCTTGGATCTCCCTCCATGGCAGGCGATGGGAGGGAGGCGATCCTGGGGTATCCAACCAGAAGACGCCCACCACCATCTTGCTGACCCCCGAGAGGAAGTTCCACAGCTTCGGGTACGCCGCCAGGGACTTCTACCATGACCTGGATCCCAACGAGGCCAAGCAGTGGCTGTACCTGGAGAAGTTCAAGATGAAGCTGCACACCACTGGGGTGAGCGGGGCCAGAGCGTCCCATCTCGGGGCGGGGGGTGGGGGTGCGGGGTGGGGGCAGATTCCTCCCAGGCAGAAGAAACTAGCATCGGTTGACTCTGATTTGGGGAACACCTGGAGTGCCCCTTCTCGTCTCTGGGTTGTTGGGGATCCTGAATGAATGGCTGAGTTGGAGGCTGGGAGCATTGGAGGGGCTTGGAGCAGTGGCTGTTAACTGGCCAGTTTGCAGGTACCAGCCGGGAACAACTGCACATCCCTCCTCTGTGGGAGGAGAGAGGCTCAGGCAAGAATTGGAGGCCCGGCTCCCAGAGCAGCGCCTTAGTTCTGTCCCCAGCAAGCTGTGTTCAGTGCTGTGTCGCAGTCAAAGAGATACCCCCACCCGAAAGCTTGATAGGAAGCTGGGCTATGGTATAGACTTTTTCAATTTAATCATTTTACACGATAAATTTTCTCTGGCTCTTGCTACTTATGGCAGATGGTGACATGGAGGTGGGGCCAGACAGTCTCTGGTGCCATCAGGAGACTTAATCCAAGTCACTTAACTTCTCCATGCCTTGTTTTCCTGTAGCTTTAAAATAATACTGTGTAATAATAATAATAATACTGTATCTTTAAAATTAAGTCAATGACAGTGTCTTGCTCAGGGGGCTATTATAAGGATTAAAGGAATCAAAACACAGCACGTGCTGGCTCCTATTATTATTGCTTTCGCTTGTTTGCTGTTCAGTATGTGCAGATGACAAAGCGAATGCCGAGGGGAGCTCAGCAGCCAGCCCCTGCCTTCCGAGGCTGCGTGCTTGTCTCTCAGGTGCAGGCCAGCTTCTGCTAGGACAGAATCGTTCCCGTCTCTCCCGGTGGGATTTGGTGCTGAGTATCACGATTGCCTGGGTGGACGCACAGGACTTTCTGCAGTTTCCATTTTCCAAGTCCGAGCCCAGGCTCCCTGGTGCTCTGCCGCAGAGCTGCAGCCCACGGGCCTGGGTATCTCTGCTGAGCCCCAGGAGTGGGAGGAGGCTGGCGGGGAGGAGGAGGGTGCATGTGTGGCACAGGCCGCACAAGGCCGCTTTGGTAACTCGGTGCCGCTTCTTGCTCCGGAGGCGAGGCATGCTTACCCAGCCTGCCCCACTCTGGAGGCCCCTTGAACTTGGTTTCGCTGGCAGTAATGGGTTGACTTTTGTGCACATTCCCAGCCCTTGGGGACTTTGCTCCTCACTTTTTAATGGCCTTTGTCCCCCCAAAGCATCCCTGGCCCAAGGACCACACTCAGCAGCTGTTTTAGCTTCTGGCAGAGAAAAGGAGGCAGCTGTGCTGGGCTCCCAGCGGATGAGACAGGGCGAGCCTTAAAATAGGAGTGCTTCTATTTTGGTGACTTGGTTGGCAGTGCACTGGGGAGTGAGAGCTTCATGTCTGTTTAGCATCACACACGGTAGCCAGCTGGCAGACTTGGGCCTCAAGGGTGACCGTGGGTGACCATGGGTGTCCTGCAGTGGGTGCCCTGCTGCTCCGTTTCCTCTCCTGGACTCTGCTCCCAGGGGATCCGGGAGAAAGGGAGGGAGGAAGGAGTAGTGACTGTGGGAGCAATGCTGCAGGCCCCACGACAGGGGCTACGCTATCCTCTTCTGCCTCCAACATGGGGAAGGCATGGCTGCCCAGGACCGCCCAGTTCCCCGCACCAGAAGGCGTCTCTCCTCCATCACCATCTCCTTTTGCTCCTCCCCCTCTCAACCAGGACCTTACCATGGATACAGACCTGACGGCAGCGAACGGCAAGAAAGTCAAAGCCCTTGAAATCTTTGCTTATGCCCTACAGTACTTTAAGGAACAGGCTCTGAAGGTAGGATGGGGGCTGACGCCCCTCAGCTGTGGTAGGTGGCGGCCCAGGCTGCTGCACCTGCAAGGTACGGGAGACAGTGCAGCCTAGAGGGAGAGAGCGTGGGCTGGGGAGTCAGGATGGCGGGACGTCCATCCCCTCAGCCTCTGCTGCTGGGACTGGAAAATGGGGCAGGGACTCTGTCCAGTGGGGAGCATCAGGCAAGGCCCCCCGTAGGAGGTAGACAGGGGAGGGGCGTCCCCAGGCAGCGAGTGGTGGAGCGAGGGTTTGAGCTGGCAGAGCAGCAGCAGGAGAGCTCAGGGGCAAGAAAGCCCAGCCAACAGCTGCTGGAGGCAAGGGCCTGGGAGTGGGAGGAGAGCTAAGTGGGGCGGGGAGGGGGGGGCTTTATCAGTGCGCTCAGGACAAGAGCCACAGAAGCCAAGCCGACGACTTCCTTCCTGGGTATCGGAGACCAAACAAGGTTTATAGTAGGGGGCTGGCGAGGCACCCAGAGTGCGATGGATACCTTAGACCGTGTGTGCAGGTGTGACAAAAACCACAGATGGGGCCAATTCAAGGTCATGGCACCAGCATCTCCACCTGCAAGATGGAGCTTTAAATACCAGATCCCCCAGAGGCAGGAGCAGAGGAGAGCGACCCCACTCCCACGGCCCTTTTCCCTGGGGCCTTTGTTCCTGCCTGAGGACAGGGCTCTCGCTCCCACTCCCCACCACGGTTGCGCTGGGGCTTAAATTTTCCGCCCAGGAGACCCTCATGTGGAGGCAGGGCCATCCCAGCAGTCCCAGGAGGCTGCAGGGTGGAGGAGCGCAAAGTGGAGGCAGCTAACTCCGCACCATCCTGAAGGCTTGCAGATGGCTCCAGAATTTGTGGGGGTGGCCCCGGGGACGGGCCACGCCCCACAACCTGCTGCGTTTGCCTCCCCCGGCTGCAGGAGCTGAGTGACCAGGCGGGTTCGGAGTTTGAGAACTCTGATGTCAGATGGGTCATCACCGTGCCTGCCATCTGGAAACAGCCGGCCAAGCAGTTCATGAGACAAGCCGCCTACCAGGTGAGGGCGGGGCCTGGAGGGTGGGGCCAGGGAAGGGCCCAAGAGGCCTGCGGTGGCGAGTGTGGCCTGCTCAGGTGTCTCCCAAGCTCCCAGGGAGCTGGGAGGTTTCCCATTCCTCAGCCTCCTTCTGGGGGAGAAGGGGGCCACCCCAACAGCAACAGGAGCTGGGCTGCCTGCCCTTTCTAGCTTCGTGTGTGTCCAGGCCATGTGTCCACTGCAGATTCTCAGGGGCTAGGATATCAAGTTGGAGGTCAGAGACCTTTCTCCAGGGGTGAATGGAATTGGGAACCTTGAGGAAAAGCCTTGGGAGACAAGAATATGTGAATTAGGAGGGAATAAAGACAAGGCCTTTGGACATGAACCAATGTTTATTTTTTAAATTAAGACATTTATTTATTTGAAAGGCAGAGTTACAGAGAAGGAGGTGTACACACTCAGAGAGAAAGAGACAGAGAGAAGGACAGAGAGATGGTCCATCCACTGGCCCACTTCCAAATTGCTGTGGTTGCCAGGGCTGAGCTGGCAGAAGCCAGGAGCCAGGAGCTTCATCCGGGTCTCCCACATGGGCAGCAGGGGCCCAACAACTTGGGTCATCTTCCTCTGCTTTCCCAGGCACATTAGCAGGAAGCTGGATCAGAAGTGGAGCAGCTGAGCCTCAAACTGGTGCTCACATGGGATGCCAGCATCACAGGTTGTGGCTTAACCTGCTACGCCACAGCACCGGTCCTCCCTCCCTCCCTCCCTCCCTTCCTTCCTTCCCTCCTTTTTTTTTTCTTTTTTAACATTTTTAAATTTATTTGAAAGGCAGAGTTAGAGAGAGAGAGAATGAGAGAGAGAGAGAGAGAAAGAGATCTTTCACCCACTAGTTCATTCCCCAAGTGGTTACAATGGCCAGGGCTGGGCCAGGCCAAACCAGGATCCAGGAGCTTCTTCTGAGTCTCCCACGTGAGTGGCAGGGGCCCAAGCACTCGGACATCTTCCCTGCCTTCAGGCCATTAGCAGGGAGCTGGTTCAGAAGTAGAACAGCCGGGACTTGAACCAGCACTCACAAGGAATGCGGGCAGCTTTGCCGGAGGTGACTTTACACACTACACCACAGCCCTGCCCGGACCCAGCGCTGCTGCCCAGTGCAGACACTGAGGCTGCGTGTGAACAAATAAAGGCAACAGGATCGTCCTCTGTTCCAGTTCGGACCTCCTGTGGGCAACACAGAGCACCTGGAGAGGGTGAGGGCAGCCAGCGCCACCTGGTGGCAGACACCTGCATGACTGCAGCAGAGAGGCCACGAGGGGCACCAAACAGCAGGGTGCCTGTTGCCATGGAGACAGAACATGCCAGTGCCATGGAAAGCTCACCCTCTGGGCACCAGTGCCACACGCCTCAGGGTCTCTGACTCTCACGCCTGACTTGCAGACAGGTGACGGCTGGCACCACAGGCTGCTCTGATCCCCACATGGAACAAGCTCCTTTGGTACCCGAGCCCCAGGATTTAGGAAGGCCCACCCTTGAGGCCTGGATCAGCTCTGCGTGTTGAGAGTTAGTTTTCTGAGCCTCCATTCTGCAGCCGGCCTGGGGGCAAATCATCCGGGTAATAGATGTCCCCTCTCCCTGTCACACCTCTCCCGGGATACATACTTGTGATGTGGGTCATGTCTTTACAGAGTGCCCAGAGAATCCCCCTGAACCCCAGAGTGTAGACAAACAGCCCGCAGCCTTGGCGCTGTGCACGGCATTCATAGCCCAGGGCTGTACTCCGAGCAGCAGGCCCAGTTCCACTTGCACACGGCCCCCTTCCCTTCCCCGGGCTGTTCCCTCCGCTCTCCCCTTCCTCTGTGCAGCGTGAGAATCTGGCTCGGTGTGCGTATCTGCCAAAAATAGATTTGTTTTTGCAGGGCTGAAGGAAGCGGGTGGGAGTTCCAGAAAGAGGCAAGTTCTTTAAAACACAAGAAGGAAAATGCAGTGTAGCTCTTCACAGAAGCCCTGGGCGCCGTGGAGCTCGTCCGTAGGGTCGACCTTCAGCTTGAGTTCAAGGACGGGCCCTTGGGAGCCAGCCGGCTGTGAAGTCACCAGCTGGCGTGCTGAGATTTTCCCAGGCAGGATACTCAAGGTGCATGCGGTAGGGGTCTCAGTTTCCAGCCCACAGAAAGACGTTAGCAGCCAGTGGTTGACCTGTGAAAGGGTCCTTTCTTATTTTCATCCCAAAAAAGAAAGGCATGCGGGGACCGGTCGGTTTGCCAGGGCTGTGGGAGTCCCGGCCGGCTCTGCCTGGGCTGCGTCTCTGAGCCGGTGGCGCAGGCGTGGGGCCCCACACCGGGAGTCTGGGGCAGGGGGAGCACAGTGCCCTGGGGTGGCGTTAATGAGATCAAAGGGGCTCCAGGGTGCAGAGGGTCAGCAGCTCCTGGCAGGCACACGTGTGACAGCCTGTATGGATGTGGGACATTTGCCTTGTGAAGCCCAGAGACACTGCAGGCAGGCGGTCTCGATGACTGGGGCTTGTCTGGCCTGTTCTTTTGTTTTTTAAAGATTTATGTATGTATGTATTTCAAAGGCAGAGTCTCTCTTTCTCACACACACACACAGAGGGGGAGAGAGAGGCGGAGCTAGAGAGAGAGAGAGAGGCAGGGAGGGAGCGAGGGAGGGAGGGAGGGAGAGAGAGAGAGAGAGAGAGAGAGAGAAATCTTCCATTTGCTAGTTCAATCCCCAAATGCCCACAACAGCAGGGGCTGGGCCAGGCTGAAGCCAGGAGTCAGCAACTCCATCCTCTATCATCTGTCTCCATCTATCTATCGATTGGTTATCTATCTACTTACCTGTCTTCTGTCTATCAGCTATCTACTTTATCTATGTATCTGTCTATCTTCTGTCTCCCCATCTATCTATCTATGTATCTGTCTGTCTTTCTATCTATGTATCTATCTATCTATCTATGTATCTGTCTGTCTATCTATCTATCATCTATCTATGTATCTGTCTATCTATCTATGTGTCTGTCTGTCTATCTATCTATCTATCGATCGATCGTCTATCTATTTCTATCTCCTACTGGTCTGTCTCTCCGAGAGCCCTGGCTGACACAGGACCTGAGCTACGATCATTCTCAGCGCAGCGGCTCCGGGGCGTGCTCCCCGGGCACCCGTCTAGGACAAGGTCTTTTGCCAGGTGGATATCCCTTTTCTTTAGCAAGGTGGGGACTGCGCGTTCACTACGTTTCTGCCCAAGGCGCGTCTGGACGGTCTGACTTCCGGGGGAGGAGCTGCAAGGACGAGCTGGAGCAGCTGCTGCAGCAGGCCCCTGGGAACTGCTCCTGCCCGTTGTGCTTGCACGGGGAAAGGGAGCTCCTCTTCCTAGGCTTCTCGGAGACCCCTGAGCACAAGTGCACGGCACAGTCATGTGGGGGCCGAGCGTCAACCTCCACCTGGCAGGTGGGGGAGAGAGGGGACCTGGAGCAGAGCCGGCCGCTGACCAGGGGGCAGCGTCGTCCGTGGGAGCAGTGTCAGGAGTTCTGGGTCCTCTGCCAAGTCTGTGGCTCACGGCCACGCACACAGACTCTTGTCACCTGTGGGACTCGTGACCACGTCAGTGTCAGGCGTTTGTTGAAGAAATGGGCTCACTCTCTTCTTGTACTTCCCACACTGTCACCTTTAGACACTTCAGAGCACGCATTGAAAAACTGGTAGCAGAAAGGATGGCTGATCCCGTCAGAGGCCTCTTGGAAAGGCCTGGAAGCGGGACAGAGTCCCACTGAATCTGGGGAGCAACTGTGCATAGGAAAGAATCCAGCGTCTCTCAAGGCATCTTGCCTGAAATGCGGAACGCTAGCAGGTTCCAGAAACCTGTTCAATAAATGATGCTCCCATATGTGCGCCGGTCTCATCTCACAGGAAGACGCAGCTTGCGTTTCTGCACAAGCTGCAGGGAAAAATAAGCTTGTGGGGGGATAAACCAAGCTTCCGCACACCCAGATCTGGTGCAGCTGCGGCCTGACCACAGGCCAGCAGAGCACTCCCTGGCCCGGCCATTTCTCTCCGTCATGGACAGAGGAGTCCCCTGGCTGGATTGTCCTGGCTGATCAGGGCTGGGGAGCAGGGGTGGCTGGTGTCAACACCGCTTCCCCCGTCTCCCTGGAGGGCGGTTTTCTCATCTGCTGCCCTGGGTGGAGCCTGTGATGCCAGAGGCATGCTAGGAGGTTGCTTCTGGTGCCCCAGATTCCTGGGGGTGTCAGATGGGGGAGTGTGCTTTCTCTTTGAGGACTCCCCCGGTCACACGTGTGGCATGCTGACAAAGACGAAGGGCAGAGAACTGCCGGGGAAAGACTGGCTGGAGGGTGCTCCATTGTTTTGCTCAGCTGCTACCTCTGGGCTCGCAAGAGGACTTGCTCTTGTGCTCAGTAAATGCACCGTCTTGCAGGAGAGGCTCCACGTGTCTGCACCCTCTGCGTGGCTGGACACAGACTGTCACGTGTTTGGGTAACCAAGGGCTCTGGTGCAGAGGGAGCTCATGCCAAGACAGTGGCTGTGAGCTGCAGAGGCAGAATTAGCAAAGGGCGAGGGGATGTTCTGTGCAGCTGGCTGCGGCCCCATCCCGAGGGCTCCTGTGTCTTTAGGCAGACACAGAGCTCCCACATCCGGGCACTGGGTCCTCCTGCAAGACATAAAGCGTCTGGGTCTTGGAGAGCCTGGGCCATTCTTTTAGGTTTCCTCCTTCTCTGGGGAGATGGGACTTGGGTGGAGCCAGCTGCCCCTTCTTGCCTCCCCCTCACGGCTCTCCTCCGTGGCCTCCACGTGCATTTGCTGGTAGGGACATGGCCCCTCCCTTGTTGGAGAACGTGATGGGGATAGGGCACAAGGAGGGTGATTTCTTGGTCCCTGATCTCCCAGACCCAGGGTTTCTCCATCCTCTCCAACTATGGGGGACCTCCTACAGGACTTTTGCCATGGAGCCAAGTCCAGCCCCCCTGGGGAGCAAAGGCACCGCCCCCACTGGGTGGGCAGACTCCGTGAGCCCAGGCATCTCTCCCGCGGCCTTCTCAGGGTGTGGCAGTGTCCCGGCAGGGACTGTCCTGCTGGCTTGTCGGCCACACGCCCACACACGGGACACCTCACGCCGCATGCCTTTGCTCACAGCTCTTCATGCCCCTGAACTTCCTGATTTGATTTTCTTTCTTTGTTTTCCTTTAAGATTTATTGATTTCTATGTAAGCAGTTCCCCTGGAAGCCAGAGTTCCTGCTGAGAATGTCGGGGAAAGTGCAGATGTCTCTTTTATCCCATGTACTCTTTCTTTTGCAGGTTTTTTTATTGCTTATTTTTATGTATTTCCAAAGCAGAGAGAAAGACAGATGGACCAAGAGACAAAGAGACAGATAGCACACCTCTGTCCCTGATCCCCAAGAAGAATCCCCTGCCCATCAACAGTCTGGTGTAGAGTCGGTGGAGGGGACTGTCTCCAAAGTGGACATGGGTCAGCACCCCGAGGGCCCCTGGGAAATGGTGACAAAGACAGCAGCACGCAGTGATGGGAACAAAGCAGGCTTCTCTGTCCATCGTGCTGGTGGCCAGGGGGACCCTGTGCCCCTGAAGCCCCCCACAGGCAAACGAGACCTCCTGTTTCCTCATGGCCAGGGGAGGTGGGCAGGGACCTGGCAGGAGGCTAGGTGCGCTCACTTCTCTGGGTGCCATCAGGTGGGTGGTCCTGGGCTGACCCTTCTTTGGGCCCTGGGGACTGGCACTGGGACAGGTGGACTATCAGGAGCTGAAGGTGTTCCGCCTCCTTCAGGCCAGGATCCCGAATGCTCTCAGAAGGATGGCGCAGATGGGAACTTGGGGGCCGAATCACTGAAGGGGTTTTTGTTGTTGCGTGGGACGGACGTGTATAATACAAGCGACTAGGGGAGAAGCGCCGATTGCTGCCAGCTGACTGTGGGTTCCAGGAGGTCTTGCTGCTGGATGGAGCCCCTGGGCGGGCAAATAGCAAGACCCCTAATGCTCCGGAGGTAGCAGGCCAGACCCCATGAAGTGCAATCAAACGCACAAATGACATCCTACTATGGCCTGGTATTTGCGCCAACTCGGGCAGACCACGTGGCCCGTGGGAACCAGGAGCAGGCCATCTGCCTTGCATCTTGCGAAGGTCTTTAAAGCCTTGGGGCCTTCCCCACTGTGCCCCCACCACTCGTGTACCGTGTCCCACCCACAGCCCGGAGTCCAGATTCTCCCACCTCCCTCCATGCTTCTCAGCTCTGGGCCAAGCCAGCCCCAGGTGTGGGAGTCCCCAGGCCCTGCACTTCCCAGGGTCGCTTCTCCATTGCCTGTGGCCCCTCTGGGGTGTCTGGGGCCCAGCACCCACTCACCTCGATGCTGAGCTCTGTGGACGCTGTGCAGGCACAGTCCCAAACGAGCTGAGCCGGGGTGTCACTTCCTGGTGTCCTCCAAGCCAGTGTCCTGCCCAGGAGCCCCCGGTCGCAGCCTCTGCTTCTGTCTTCCAGGCGGGCCTGGCCTCCCCCGAGAACTCGGAGCAGCTGATCATTGCCTTGGAGCCCGAGGCGGCCTCCATCTACTGCCGGAAGCTGCGGCTGCACCAGATGATCGAGCTGAGCAGCAAGGCAGCCGTGAATGGGTACAGCGCCAGTGACACAGTAGGAGCGGGGTTTGCACAGGGTACCTCTGCTCTCTCTCTCCCTCCCTCCTTTCCCCTCCCGACCCCTGGAGGTTTCTCTGTGCTGTGAGGAGAGGCAGGACACCCCAGGAGGAGCCCGGCCCCCGGCCCCTTGGTGCTCAGCCCTTCAAAGACCGCCACAAAATTAAGCAGCGATTACCCTGGGTCATCACCCACCAAGTGCCTGGTAGACGGTAGTTCTCTCCAAGAACCTGAGAGCGGCTGCCAGCAGTCCGTGGCCTTGCATTGTCCGAGACGCTTGGGCTTTCTTGTCCACTAACCGACTCTTAGTCTAATCCCATTACCTCTTAACTTCATTAGCACTGTGGGTTTCTTGCTGACTCATTCGCTGGTGCCACTGTGTGTGATGAGCTCACTGTGTGTCTTAGCCAAGAGTTTCCAATGCAGGAGAAGCGGCTGCCTCTGCTGCCCCCAGGATGCTCACCTGGCGGGGGCAGCCCGAGGGCTACTGTAAGGGGCTTTTTCTTCTTTAGTAGTCACCTGCCCACAAGGGGGTCAGCATCTGGGCCCCCAGAACTGCTGTCTCGGAATATTCTAGGCTCTGTGTGTCTGTCCAGGGCCCCGGAGTTTGCAGGAAGGCTAGGTGAGGGTCCAGACAGTACTGTGAGCACGGGGACTCCTGGGGAGCAGTGCAGGGACTGGGCCGTGCACCGCAGCTCTGAGCTCTGCTCCTTCCACTCCTTGGAGGCAGTGACCCACCTGCCACTGTGCAGGCCCCCAGGCTGCCCCAGCACGCCCGAGCCCAGGAGGAGGAGCAGGGAGACACCAGTGAGGACTGTCCCCCAACCTCACTGTCAGGCTTTCCTGAATCTGTGCACGGACACACTGGGCGCCGGCTCCCCTGGATAGACGTGCGTTGGTGCCCGCCCAGTGGGGGCCTCCTCCCTCCTCCTCACGGGGCTCGCTGCACCAGCAGCCACCTCTCTGCCTCTGCTCCCCCAGAGTTAGGAGTCTGTGGAGCGCAGCCACAAGGCAGCAGTTCACGTTTCTCCTTGTCCCCAGGCTATGGCCCCGTCTGTTAGCCCCTTAGGCCCGATGTGCCCGAGGTGAATGGAACAGGCTTCCCTTCAAACCCAGGGCCCCTGGCTGGCCTGGCCATGCGCAGCCTCCTGAGAGCAGCGAGGTGCACCTGACCTGACCCAGACACCTGAGCCATGACACACACAGGACCGCAGCGCGACTGTTTATATTGGAGAAAGGAGGCACGACTGGGCTTTTATCTGACACGCCGAGTCTTGTTTGTTCGTAAACAGACATTCATGTCGGGATGAGCTAATTGCAGCCTGGCTGTTCCTAATACTCCACAAGCAGCGGGGGGAGGGAGGCGGTCCCCCGCCGGATGACTGCCTTCCGGGAGCTCCGTGTCTGGCTTCCCTCCCTCTCACACACTGCATCCATCCCCAGGCTGCTCCGCCTGCCCGGCCTGGAATTTGTTATCACCTCCGTGCGCCTGGAGGGGCGCTGTGGTTCTGGAAATCACCTCCTGGAGGCCATGACGCAGAGCTCGGGTGTCCCTTGGAGGAGGGAGTGCCATCTGGGGGTGCCTGGAGGGGCACTGAAGCAGGGGCCCCTGGGGTTCCGCATGTCCCTTCGCCATCCAAGCCCAGTGGATGCCACGGGGGAGGAGCGGAGCTGGCTCTCGGCCCCTGGCTCCACGCGCTTGTCCATCCATATTGTCTTAGTCCTCACAGATTTAATGAGATCGATAAAGGCTGGGTTTATTCACAATCTTGGGCTTAATTTGCCTGGAAAAAAAGGGGTAATTTTTTTCAGGGCTCAGAACATTTTTTTTCCCTGCCTTGCTTGGCACTGTTTTAGAAAACCAGACGCCCACCACGAGGTCTGGCATGTAGTTCACCTGGAGCCAGCATGGGCCACGGGAGAGAAGCTCCGAGTTTGGGGGCCCCCTCCCGGGCTCACGGGAGCTCTTTAATAAGGGGCGGCTCCCTCTCCACTGCTGCCCTGGCCCCCAGGAGTGGGACGGCACCGGCTGCTGTTTGCCCTTCTACTCTCCAGAGAAGCTGTTTTGCAAACACTGTGCTTCTTGCTGAAAGAGGCTGGAGGATCAAGGGTCCTTCACTGGATCACAGGGAACAGAGAGGCTTGTAGGGCAATTCAGAGGCAGCAGCGCCAGCTTAGGGACTCCAAATAGGAGGAGGTTGGGGGAGGGGGCAGCGGCGCAGGGGACAGCAGAGCTGTCATCTGTCACCTCCGGCCTGCTCTGAGCTGCTCATGATGGTCGTCACTGGTTGAACACCAGGTGTCCTTCTAGACACCTGCCTTCATTGCCACCTGCTGTGTGCCAGCCGGGTGCTGAGGCTCCATTAGAGATCCAGCCCTGTCTACCCGTGAGGCACTTGGGCCAACCGTGACCATTCCCATTCTATAGATGAGGAAGTCGAGGCCCAGAGAGGTTAAGGGGTTGCCCGTCTTGGCTGCCCCTGCGCACCTGTCTCCCATCTCATTTTTCCGCTTCCTGTGGGGTGAGGAATGTCCCAGCTGTGAGCTGTATAAGGCCTTTGACATCGTCTGGCCTGGCCCTGCCAAGGCTTCTACAGGGAGGACTCGAAATTCAGTGAGTCTATAGCAGGCTCATTTTTAACTTGATCATTCTGTATGGCCTGCAGACAAAGTTGCCAATATGCAAATGGCTCTTAGCAGAAAAGAATTCCCCACCCCTGCTTGAAGTCATTAAATCTCAAAGGCACGGGGTCTGTGGACTGAGGGTTAATTAGGGGCCACCGGACAGGAGTTGGTCGTGGGGACTGCCAGGTCCCTTCACCTCGACTGCTTCCTCCTCTGAACGTAAGAACGGAAGCCTCACAGGCCTCCCGGCCCAAGCAGCAGCCATGACCTCAAGCCTGCGTCCACTGCCGGTCTCAGAAGCGCCACCTTGTGGTGGCAGCGGATATTGGCCTCAACAGGGTTAGGAGAGGGCACCCCATCCATTTCTGTAGGATCAGGATTAAGAACACGTAATGGCCATTCCTCAGATCGGACAGAGCTCCTGGATGTGAAACCCTTTCACCGCGGAAGCCGCAGGCTGCTTGGCAGGCAGCTTGCTCCTTGGGGCAGCAGTGGAGGGAGCCGTTCAGAGTGGGCTTCTCAGCCAGGCCCAGGCCGGAGTGACCAGGCAGAGGAACTGTGGGGGCGGGCGGGAAAGGGCTCCTTTCTCAGGGAAGAGCTGGCTGGGTGGTTCCCCGTGCTGTGCGTAGCAACCATTCTGAGCAAGGGTGGCTAGCTGCTCCATCCCTCCGCCTCTCCACTGTTGCCTCCACCACCGCAGACGACTTTGCTCCTTCGTGCTGTCTCACCCTCGTCATTTTCTTTCTGTCGGCCACTAGCTAAGGAACACATACGGCGTAATCGGCAGAGCCGGACCTTTTTGGTGGAGAATGTCATAGGAGAAATCTGGTCTGAGCTGGAGGAAGGTAGCGTCCTTGAATGTCCTTTGCTCTTGCTAGATTTTTACGTGCTGCTGTCAAAAAAAAATAGAAAATAAAAATAAAAAGATGCATTGCCATTTGTTCCTTTTGCACTCTTGGAGGATGCTCATAGCACTGGGTTCGGAGGACCACTCTCCCAGGGAGAGGCCTTTAGGGCGCTGTCCTTTTGCATGTCGTAAAACCACGGAGGCTCTGCAGCAGAAAGAGGAGAACGGGAACGCACCATTCCTGAATCAGTCGTGGGTTAAACAGCAGGTAACTGTCTGGTGCTTGTCACCTGGCAGGACGTGTGCGTGCCAGGTATGCAGCACTGTGGGACGTGAGTGCTTCGGTCACTCATCAGAGCCCTTCATCATCCATGCTTACCTGGCCCTCCCGGGCCACTCTGTGCTGCTAACGAGCCAAACCTTTGTGCGATGAGAAGTGCCCCTGGTGCTTAGCTGGGGCTGCTAAGTTGCCACCTCCCCGGAGTAGTGCAGATGGGCTTGGCAAGTGGTCCGTGTCAAGGACGGCTGTTTTTGTGCCAGGTGACAAGTACGTGGTTGTGGACAGTGGCGGAGGCACCGTGGACCTGACAGTCCATCAGATCCGGTTACCAGAGGGACACCTTAAGGAGCTGTATAAAGCCACAGGTGAGCCACTGCCTGGCTAATTGCCACATAGCTGAGCTGTTTCGGGGTTCACACAGCACTTCATTCTCTCCCTGTCACTTGCATGTGGGATTGTAGGCGGGAGAGAGTACGAATGCCTGCTTGGAACCGGAAAGCAAAATGCTGTTAATTGTTCTTTAAAATGCAAACCGGCGCTACGTGGGATCTGGCATCTCGTGCGTATCTCCTGACATTCTGGAGGTGATGGTACCTGCTGTCGCCTGTGACTTGGAGCTGAGGCCAGCCTTCGGAGGCCCCAGGACACCTGGTCTTGCTTAGGGTGACGAGATGCCACGCTCTGCCCTGGGACCTCCTGGGTGGGCACACGGTGATGCTCCTAGCTAGTCCAGTGGCTTGACTTTATTTAAAATGCAATTGATTTCAGACAGATGGGTGATGAGACTCCTGCAGGAAAGAGTTTCTGCACGTGGAATGAGAAGAATGTGAGGTTCCAAGTGTGGGTGCCGGACAGCTGCAGTCTGCTTGCCGAGTGGGTCCAGGGCCCTGTTGCCTTGGGCTTCAGAGGAGAGCGAGCCCAGCGCATGCCTGTCTCTCAGAGTTTGGGCTCCGTTTCTGATGGTTTCTAACATCGCAGGCTCCCATTTTGTTCCCAACTCAGGTGGACCCTACGGATCCTTAGGAGTAGATTATGAATTCGAAAAGCTCCTGTGTAAGATATTTGGAGAGGATTTTATCGAACAATTCAAAATCAAACGTCCCGCGGCCTGGGTTGACCTAATGATCGCGTTCGAGTCTCGCAAAAGAGCAGCCGCCCCAGACCGAACCAACCCGCTGAACATCACCCTGCCCTTCTCGTTCATCGACTACTACAAGAAGTTCCGTGGGCACAGCGTGGAGCACGCCCTGAGGAAGAGCAAGTGCGTGAGGCTTGCCTTTGGCACGGACGTAGCGGGGGATGGTGCGGATGGGAGGGGAAGTGGATGTGGACTCTGGCTGCTGTGGGCTCTCACTGTGGGCAAGGGACTCGCCTCTCTGATCCTCAGTCTTTTTGTCTGGAAAGTGGGCATACTAATTCTACTCACCCTACAGGGTTCCGGCGGGGACAGAATGGCTGTGTGGATGTTAGGTGCTTATCAGAAGGCAGGGGACCTGGAGGTAGTACCCGTGTGCTAGCTGGTATTCACTGAGGCGTAGAAGCTTCCTGACAGCGGGGACATTTAGCTTGGACTCCAGGGGCTCTGGGTTTGCTGCCTCTCAGACTCCCTTGTCCACAAGCATTGGTGGCTCAGAATGTTGCAAAATGAACTTATCTGGAAGATGGGTTAAAGCTGAATTTTAAAAATAATAGACCAAAATCACAGGTTTCTTATAAGCTTCACAATTTTGTTGGTAGACATATCCTTAGTGAAACGATTACTGTGTTAAACACACTCACATACCTAACACGTTTTTCTGAGGGGAAAAGTCCCAGTCGTTTGCCCTGTAAAACAGAAACACAAACCTTTCATCCGGTCAGTTTCCTGCCACACTACATCCTCATCTGCCCCCCCCCCCCAAGCATTTTATAGAAGATTCACATGGTTTATCTTCTGTTTTTAATTTTATTATTTTAATTAATTTATTTTTGACAGGCAGAGTAGACAGTGAGAGAGAGAGAGAGACAGAGAGAAAGGTCTTCCTTCTATTGGTTCACCTTCCAAATGGCTGCTATTTCTGGTGCACTGCACCGATCTGAGGCCAGGAGCCAGGTGCTTCTCCTGGTCTCCCACGGGGTGCAGGGCCCAAGCACTTGGGCCATCCTCCACTGCACTCCCGGGCCACAGCAGAGGGCTGGCCTGGAAGAGGAGCAACCAGGACAGAATCCGGCGCCCCGACCGGGACTAGAACCCGGTGTGCCGGCGCCGCAGACGGAGATTAGCCAAGTGAGCCGTGGTGCTGGCCACATGGTTTATCCTCTAATACACAAATACAAGAATACCTTTAAAAGTTCATGGAAAAATGAAAATAAAAGAGAAATGTCTCTTGGTGCAGCTGCTTCTCTAACACGGCTTTTTCATGAGCTTCTGGAAGACCTCTTGCGCGCAAGGAGCTCGAAACTTCCTGCGCCAAAAGACACTTCCGCTTCACTGTGTTCCCATCAGCCTTCCGAAGCAGCCTCCTGCGTCAGTGTGGGGCTCTGCAGGAGACACGTTCTAAGTCCCAACCATAGTACCATCATCATCATCAACCACCTAGTCAGCATTAACATTGGTTTTCCACTTAGCTCATAAAGTCTCTCCATTTGCGTCACGGTGCACGCGAGGGCTGCACACGGCGAGGGCATGACGTGCTGTGGCGTACGCCGAGCGTACAGGCCCCTCCTGTTTACGGTTTATTCCGCAACAACACGGCTGTTCAAGCTGCTGAGTTCTCTGCTGTCTGCTTTTGCTCCCCGCCTGCCCGGGGTGTTACGTAACACTGTTCTACTCTCCACTGGGAACGTGTTGTGGCTTGACTTAGAGGAGTGATCGGGTCCAGGTTTGCAGATCTAGTCCCTGGCTGGGGCATTTCCCACCGCATCGCATCAGGGCACAGGCGCTGTCTCTTCTCTGTGATGTTCGTGCCTTTCGGTCATTGCCCGCGTCCATTCCTTCATGTGGCCGTGCGGCTGCGCAGGCTGTCATTCTTTCTTCATCAGTTGAGCTGGAATACTGCTTGAGCGAGAATCTTCTCCACAGTGGTTTTGTTTGCAGTTCCTGTTGGAGCCGGTGCCGTGGCTCACTAGGCTAATCCTCCGCCTGTGGTGCTGGCACCCTGGGTTCTAGTCCCAGTTGGGGCGCCGGATTCTGTCCCGGTTGCTCCTCTTCCAGTCCAGCTCTCTCCTGTGGCCCGGGTGGGCAGTGGAGGATGGCCCAAGTGCTTGGGCCCTGCACCCCATGGGAGACCAGGAGGAAGCACCTGGCTCCTGGCTTCAGATCAGCACAACATTGGCCGTAGCAGCCATTTGGAGGGTGAACCAATGGAAGGAAGACCTTTCTCTCTGTCTCTGTCTCTCACTGTCTAACTCTGCCTGTCAAAAATAAAATTAAATAAAATAAAAACCAGTTCCTGTTGGAAAGACAGAAAAATGCCTGGGTTAATGCCTTCATTTATGAGCCAGAATCCCTGGAGAGTTGATTTCCTAACATCCTCCAGAGTGGCTAAAGAATTGGTTTTTATTCTCTTGTGGGACACAGGGACAGCATGAGTAAGCATTCATGGCATAAGCGTGTCTGGTGTGTTTTCAGCCACGACACCTATGTCCTTATTGAGGCTCAGGTCATCCCGCACTGGCCAACTGTTGCCTCTGCACATGATTCTGAGGGCCTTGGACAGGAGGTCCTGGTGGTCTCTGACCACATCTCTGCCTCTAGGAGGTGGAGAAACCCCTCCTGACTCAGCTTGGCCATTTCTCTAAGAAGCACTAGGGCAACACGGTGGATTTGAGTCCCGGTCTTCTTGTCCTTGGAGCCGGGCTACACTGGACTCTGACTGGACCGATGTCCTCTCTGCCCCACTGGCCCCCTTCAGAGGAACCCGCCTCTGTGTTGAACCCCAAGTCCTGCCTGCAGAGTTTGAGGGGCCTGCCAATCCTCCTACTGAGGACACTAGCCACAGCTGTGGGGTCACCCCACCCCATGCCACAGTGTCCCTTGGTCCATGCCATGGGAAGAATTGCTGGCATCATCTACAGAGTGTCGGGGAAGCATCTGGTGTGTGCTGGGTTCAAGGGTGGATTGCCGCGTGCCTGGCCCCCAGCTTTCGCACAGGCGGGGCACAGGCTGCGGGTCTGGGGAATAAACAGTTCGTGGCATCCGTGGAGCATCAGAAAGTTCCCACTGTGGTCGCTCACTTGATATTCACCGTCACCTGTGAGGGAGACAAGGTGAGTCTGTTATCCCAACTTCCAGATGTGAGGACGGCGCTCACACAGTAGATGGGACGGAGAGCTGTTCTGCCACGCTCAGGTCTTAGAGAAGCCCGCAGCTGCTGCGCGGTGGTGGCCGGCCACCCTGGGTCCCTGTCCCTGCTTCACGCTGCTGCTGCCCTGGACATGCTGTGCTTTTTTTTTTTTTTTTTGACAGACAGAGTGGACAGTGAGAAAGAGAGAGAGAGAGAGAGAGACAGAGAAAGGTCTTCCTTTGCCGTTGGTTCACCCTCCAATGGCCACCGTGGCCGGCACACCGCGCTGATCTGAAGGCAGGAACCAGGTGCTTCTCCTGGTCTCCCATGGGGTGCAGGGCCCAAGCACTTGGGCCATCCTCCACTGCACTCCCTGGCCACAGCAGGGAGCTGGCCTGGAAGAGGGGCGACCGGGACTAGAACCCGGTGTGCTGGTGCCGCTAGGCGGAGGATTAGCCTGTTGAGCCGTGGTGCCAGCCCCATGCTGTGCTTTTGACAGAGGGACTAGGAAGGGCATCCAGTAGGACTGAGCTTGTCACTGACATGTGACAGGTGCCTGGGGCGCAGGTGATGCAGCCGGGTGCCCGCGCTGGTATCTTGGTAGCCTTACCCGGCAGTACAGACACCACACCGGATGAGTCTTTAATATCATGGCATCCAACCTTTGTTAGAATCAGATGGGGTCCTCCAGAAGAGAGGGCTGCCCTTTATTTACGCCCCTTTGCTACTGCATTTGGCTTCCAGTATCCCAGCAGCAGGTCGGCCACAGCCCGAAGCAGAGAAACAGAAGAGATTCGGTCCTAGCTGGTGAGCGGCTAAGGGTCGAGGTCCTGCAGGTTGGAGGACGTCCAAGGGAGCTTTTGACTTGCAAGCTCTTTCTGCTCTGGGGTGTGACAGGCGTTCTGCCAGGGCACAGGACTTCTCAGGGAGACCCTCACTGCCTGCTCCCCCCTTCTCTCCCAGCGTGGATTTCGTGAAGTGGTCCTCGCAGGGGATGCTGCGGATGAGCCCGGACGCCATGAACGCCCTCTTTAAGCCGACCATCGACAGCATCATTGAGCACCTCCGTAAGTGCCTGCGGCGCCTTGGCCACACAGCGGGGCAGAGCTGAGACTGGGGCCTGACTTCTCCAGCATCAGGAGTCAGGCTGGTAGGGGGCCTGGGGCTGGATGCCACAGGAGTGAGCAGGGCTTGGGCTGGAAGCCACAGGAGTGAGCAGGGCTTGGTCATGTAGCGAGGAGGTCCCACCCCTCTCCTCAGGTCCTGCAGAGCCGCCGAGAGCCTGCCCTCACCTGGGTTCCAGTTTGGCCCCAAAAGACAGAGAAATAGGAGCTGGGAAGCCTCCAGGGAGTGCACTGTCTGCCTCATCAGGACACGGGGGGTCCTCACCCTGCTGGGAGAGAAGCAGCTGTGGTGGGAACCAAAGGAAGGTTTTCCCGGGGCAAAGAGGACCTGGCATGCAGTCCTACTGCCCCTGCCAGTGGCCCTGACCCAGGGACACACAGCAGACTCGCTGGATTGAGGTCCAGCAGGGGCCTGCTGGATGGGAGCTCTTGCTGTCCATCTCTCAATTAAATAAAACAGAATGGCTCCTGGAGAATTCTCTTCAGTGAGCTCGGATGCCGCCAGCCAGCTCTGCAGGCGGCCCACGTGGTTTCTGTCCACTCGCCACGGGCTCGGGCGGCCCACGGCTCGTGTGCCTGCTGGCTTTCACCAACGCGATGTTCTGTCTCCCTCTTGCTTTTCAGGGGATCTGTTTCAGAAGCCCGAGGTGTCCACGGTCAAGTTCCTCTTCCTGGTGGGTGGCTTTGCCGAGGCGCCGCTGCTGCAGCAGGCGGTGCAGGCTGCCTTCGGCGACAAGTGCCGGATCATCATCCCCCAGGACGTGGGCCTCACCATCCTCAAGGGTGCCGTCCTCTTCGGCCTGGACCCCGCGGTGATCAAGGTGCGCCGGTCCCCGCTCACCTACGGGGTGGGTGTGCTGAACCGCTACGTGGAGGGCAAGCACCCGCCCGAGAAGTTGCTGGTGAAAGATGGCACACGCTGGTGCACCGACGTCTTCGACAAGTTCATCTCGGCAGACCAGTCAGTGGCCCTGGGCGAGCTGGTCAAGCGAAGCTACACCCCCGCCAAGCCCTCGCAGCTGGTCATCGTCATCAACATCTACAGCGCCGAGCATGACAGCGTCAGCTTCATCACCGACCCCGGGGTGAAGAAGTGCGGCACGCTCCGCCTGGATCTCACGGGCACCAGCGGTGCGGCGGTGCCCGCCCGGAGGGAGATCCAGACCCTCATGCAGTTTGGGGACACCGAGATTAAGGCCACGGCCGTTGATATAGCCACCTCAAAGAGTGTCAAAGTAGGGATCGACTTCTTAAATTACTAACCACCCCTCCCTGCTGCCTGCCCCCTTGGACTCAACTCATCTGCATCTGCTGACCTCAGCCTTGACCGTCCTGTCCCTGACCTTGACCCCTTGCCATCGTCTGCCCAAATTTCGTCAGGGAAGCTGAGAACAACCAGGGCCAGGAACAAGGAGATTTCTGAGTCAGTCACTGGAGTCAGGACAACGGCCGAAAGTGGAAGTTGAGGTTTGAGAACAGGAGATTTCAGGACCCTGGGAGAGCAGCTCATTTCCATAGGGACAGAGTGGAGGGGGGACCCGCCGCGTGACAAGGCGACCGGCGCCGGGCCGCAGCAGCGGATGGGCTGCGGTACACACGTCTCTGCTGAGTCGAACTCCGGTGGAAGCCCTGTGGCGTCTTCCTAGGTTTCAAGGGAGATCTCTGAGCCAGGGGGAGATCTTTATCTGGGACTTTCGTTTTGTCCTTCATGTTTTCTGGATGGCAGTCAACACAAAATGCCACCCATCTGCAGCTAATTTCTTTTCCTCATGGTGGGATCAAAAGTGGTGATTCAGGGGGAGCTTGGCACGATGGTAGCTGGTGGGAGAAGACAGCCTACACAGGGCACTATTTTAGGTTCTCATAGAATTTAAATTCCAAGGCAGCTTAGCAAAGGAAAACTGCAGCCTTGGCTCCCCCGCCGGGACTGCCACGAGTAGGAGCGCTCACACCTCAGCTTTTCAGCAGGTGGAAACTTGCTCTGCTGTTCAGGAGTTACTGACATATCCCAAATTATATTCATCCCCCTCCTCCATGGGGGATTCATTCCAAGACCTCCCACTCCATCCCCTCGAAGTGGGTGCCTGCAAACTGTGCCTAGTACTGAATTCTAGCTACAGGGGTCTTCCAAAAGTTTGCAGGAAATGGAATTAAAAGATAATGCAGATTTTCCATGAACTTCTGGAAGTCCTCGTCATATAATATGTATGTCTTTTTCCTATCTATACATACACATGATAAAAGTTTAACTTATAAATTAGACACAGTGAAAGCTTAAAACAATAACTAATAATAAAGTGGAATAATTACAGCAATGAAGTATCATAAGTGTGGTTGCCCTCTCTCCAAAGATCTTACTATCCTGGGCTGTGCTGGGGGACCACAGTTGACCAACGGTAACTGAAATTGCAAAAAGTAAATCCGCAGGTTAGAGGAGGTTCAACAGCATGTGCTGTGGGGTAATTCCCAGAACACCAACCCCCAACTCCCAGGTTCACCAGCTGTTAGCCATTCTAGCCAATCCTACCAGGAGCGCTGTGCCTTGTCGCCTTCACCAAGCCCAGACGTCCGGACCAGCCCCGACCTCGAAAACCTTCCAGACTTAAAATACTCCCTCTCCCCAACCCTGCTCATTCCTGTGTCCTTAAAGGTTTTGGCCATTGGTTCCTACACTTTGAGAGAGACTCAGCTCCTCTGTTCTATGAAATAGTTCATTACAACCTCCCGTTTTTAAAGTCTGTCTAAAAAGAATCTGGCGACACCTGCTTGATGAATTAAGCCAGTTTCTCTCGAGGCAGATCTGGGGCTCACTTTCATCTGAGTCGTTCGAATAGTTGTCAAAAACGGGGGCTTGGTTCCTGCCCCTTTTTAACCGAAGTTGACTCTTGAAGAGGGGGCAGGAATCTGCATTTTTAGGATACACCACAAGTGATTGATGTCCCATTGACATTTGAGATTTCCCAACTTTAGGTTTTGTTGAAGCCCACACAGGGCCCACAGCCTGTACCCTCTCGTCTCACCCAGGGTTCCCTTTGGAAGAGAGCTGACCCGTGGTGAGTGATGCCCTAGTCCATTGTCTGAGTGAGTGAGCTGCCTCCCTACCCCACCCCCCCTTGGGGATGGCACTTTCAACTGTCCTAGGAAGGGCCTGGGAGGAAAAAGATTTCAGGGGAGAAGAACTAAGAACGGGGCTGACCCCGGTGGTCTCTGTTCTCTCCTGTTTTCTCCAACATCAGGAACCAACTAAGAAAGAAAGAATCAAGAATCTGACTCACAGCCCATCTGATCTGTTCAAAGCTGTGTTTTCCACCTGCTGGAATTCATTCCAATTTTACATCTCGGGATGCACCCTGATTGAATAGAGGAGGGAACAGACTTCGAATGGGAGTTGGACCCACAGGCCATTAGCATAGCCGATAGGCAGATTTTCAGTCGCGTTTCAAATTTCATTTTAACACTTCTGTCTTCTTCTCACCTCATCTGCTGCAGAATCCCCGCTAGAACGGGAAATACTAACAGCCACAGAAGTAGGGAGTCTGGTCCCATGATGTCCGGGCAGGGTTCCACAGCCGGGACAGTCTTTGCTCTCGTCCTCTTGCTGCCTGCTCTGTTTCACAGCTGTCTCTAGGGTCTCTCTTTGGGGCTGGCAGCCATGTTTGTCTACAAAGAAGACTTTTGAGCTTAGTTCTGAGAAACAGAATTTTATGTACATACAATGTCAGAATCTTGTACAGAATCTTTATTTCTACTGTGTTGCTTTTCTTGTTTAAAAATAACGCTCTTTGATTGTTGTTGTTGACCTTGCTATCCCCAATTTTGCTATCCCTTCATTGCGCTCATGAATCATCAATTTATGCTGATGCCTAGCTAGGGACTATGTGCGCAGGATGGAGCAACTGATGAGGGGGGGGACCCCCTGAGTCCGTGCGGCCCCTGGATGATGGTGTCGTCAGACCCTTGCCCGCACACATCCTTCCCAGAGGCCTACAGCTTGTATCTAAAGCATTACCTATCAATCCTCCTGTCCAGACTTGGAGAACAGAAGGTTACAGTTCTGTGCGGGAGAACCTATGAAACACTTTACATCCTGTGGGGCTGTCAAGCTTCCTTCTAAGGCAAAGCAGTCACTGTACAGGCAAAACGTGGTCTCCTCTGTGTGACGACTGTAATTTTCCAAAGCCAAAGGAAGAAGTGTACATTATCCCAGCTTTTCTGCTGGGTTAGGTGTAACTGAGAGTAATATAGTCAAGCCCCCTTCTTCTCCTTTTTTTTTTTTTTTTGCTGATGTAAAGCCTTTCCTGCCTTGCATTAATGATGTCTCCTTGTCTACTATTTCTCTTTGATGAGCTGCTAGAAACCTGCAATGTTGGCAAACAGATGATGGACAGGGGGTGACAATTTAATTAGACTTCCTCCTGGCCCCAGAGATGCAGCCTGAGTAGTTAAAACTTTCAATGAGACCTCCAAAGCCACTCCCACCCCTAGAAATATTCTAGAATAAGAACACTGGACAAGTACACTTGGACACGTTTCCTAACCGTAGAACATTTCTAGAAGGCCTGTTGTCTTGACTCGTGTCTCAGTTGTCCCTGGCATATTATCTGATGGTCATGCTTCCTGGAAGCAAAACTGTCAGGGATTTCTCTTGTAACTTCCCTTTCTGAACACAGCAGGCAACAATAAATGCTGAAGGGCAGGACAAGTTACAGACAGGACAGGGAAGAGGAGGAGGCAGATGAGTGTGTCTGCGGAGTGAGGGCTGAGGTGAGTCCGGATTACAGAGCCTGCCCCACCCTTAGAATGTTATCTAGACCAAGTTTAGCTTTTAGAGTCCAAGTCTGGTTAAGTGCCAGGGTAGCCATGAATTGCATGCACTGATATAAGCAGGAGTCCAATGCACTATTAGCTGGAGCTCGAACTTCACATTGTAGAGATGTAATAGCTGTGATGAAGCTGTGGATGCCTGTATGCTGGGAACTGGCCCACGGGGGTGACCAGCCTAACACTGTTGGTCATCGTGTCACCTACACTGCCCATCTGCTTGAAATAGGAAAGCATTTATCCTACAAATCTCAGCCACTGGGGTCTTGTGCACTACAAGAAAACCCCAAACTTCACAACCTGTGCAGCGGTTCACAACTTGACGGGATTGTATCTACAAACTCTTGTCTCCACCGATGTCTAATAAAGCAAAACTCTGGATCTCACCGAGCAAGACTGCCTTTGTCTCCGTTCGGGGTCTGTGAGCGCAGCAATGCTCGGCTGTTGCCCACCGCCCCTTCTCCAGTCTGGGCCGCGGCTGGTTCCTCCATATTGTAAGCTTAACAGTCACGCCAACACCAGCCCTGCCTTCATTGGCTGGGAACCAAAGCGTCAGGGATGTCCGCAGAGCCTGGTGTTGGAAGAAGGTGTTCTAACCAGAGAGAAAGCCCGTGGGGACCCCTGACAACTCCATTGCACCCACATTTGAAAATGCGGAAGGCCTGGCACAGTGCCCTGCCCTCTGGCGTCCTCGCAGGCACAGGAAGCTGCACCTGGAGCCACACCAGGGTCACACTCCGCAGCTGGCTCTAGAAGCTTCTACAGGGCCTGAGGTGGGCTCCGAGGACTCTTAGTGGGGCAGGAAAGGCGTTGGCTCCATCGGTCCCCATCTGAGGTTGAGTTTCCTTAGAGCGTAGGCAGAGAAAGCCGGGCGCGCGGGGTAAACACGCAGCCCACGCCGCAGCGCCCCCAGGCAGCGGGCAGAGCGGCCACTGCGGGCTGTGGGCGGGGAAAGCGGCCCGGCCCCTCCCTGCCGGCTTCACAGTGGGCATCCCGGGGGGAAGGAAGGAGACAGAGGCGACGCTGGGCGGGCGGGGTGGGGAGACGCCCGGGTGTGTGCCCCGCCTGCACCGCGGAATGAGCGCACAAAGGCCGGGCTGCCCGCGAGGACCCAGCTGACCTCCACCCAGGCCGCCCCAGGTGAGCACGGCGCTGGCCGGCCCCGCCCCGCCCTCTCCCTCGGGACATCTCCTTGCCAAGCTCCGCTCTGCCCGCCTCCTCCAGGCCTGCACTCAGCACCGCACTTCGGGCCCTATTTCCTGCTCCTCAGAGTTCGGAAGTCCTGTGTTCATCCTTGTTCACCCCAGACTCCTCAAGCAAGGGTCCCAGCTTGTCTGTGTCTTACTTGTCTATGACATGGGGATGCTGTGGGTGATTAGTGACCTATAAATGCCCCCTTGCTTCTGTCCCCATCTGCAGTGGGACCGTTGAGGGGGTTAAGCAGTGCGTTGAAGACCGTTCTTGGTGGACAGGTGGGTTCACAGCCAGGTCTGTGGGACCTCACTGTTCTTAGCCTGGTGGGGACAGGGCTGTGTCACGGCTGCGGCCTCCCTTGCACCTGAAGCCGCTTAACCCGGTCTTGGAGGTGTCGTGCTCTCTTGATGAACCTGACCGATGGCCCTGATTGCAGGGTAGGACAGGGTGGCATCCGCGGAATCGATGCAGGCCCTGGCCCGTTTGGCGGGGACCACTGCACTGCCTACGGAGGAGGGAGGGTCTTGCTCTAGAGAGAGCATCCACATAAATTGGTGCTGTAATGGAGCCCCACCTCTGCTTGCCCCCCCTGGGCTCCATGCCGGTCCCTAAAGGAGTTCCCGCGGAAGCAAATATTACTGCTGCCACGGATTCCCCTGGGGGTGTGGGTGCCTCATCTCTCTTCTCCCCAGGTTCACGAGTCTCACACGGGGGCTCCTGGGTCTTGCTCTTTGTATTCCTGACCTTTGTCACATTCCATGGCCATGGTATGTGCGTAGCTTATGGTTGTTGGGTGGTTGGGTGGGTGGATGGATGGATGGATGGATGGGTGGATGGATGGATGGATGGATGGGTGGATGGATAGATGGATGGGTGGATGGATAGATGGATGGGTGGGTGGATGGATGGATGGATGGATGGGTGGATGGATGGATGGATGGGTGGGTGGATGTATGGATGGTTGGGTGGGTGGGTGGATGGATGGATGGATGGATGGGTGGATGGATGGGTGGGTGGATGGATGGATGGGTGGATGGATGGGTGGATGGGTGGGTGGATGGATGGATGGTTGGTTGCATGGATGGATAGATTGATGTGTGGCTGGATTGATGGATGGATGGACTGACAGATGTTTGGATGGATGGATGGATGGATGGATGGATGGGTGGATGGATGGATGGGTAGATGGATGGAGGATGGATGGGTGGATGGATGGATTGATGGGTGGTTGGTTGCATGGATGGATGGATTGATGTGTGGCTGGCTGGATGGATGGATGGATGGACTGGTGGATGTGTGGATGGATGGACTGACGGATGTGTGGATGGATGGATGGATTGATGGATGGTTGGTTGCATGGATGGATAGATGGATGGGTGGCTGGATTGATGGATGGGTGTACTGACGGATGTGTGGATGGATGGATGGATGGACTGACGGATGTGTGGCTGGATGGATGGATGAATGGGAGGGACCTGCTGGGGAGGAGGCTGTGATCTGCAGACCTGTTATCAGGGTAAAGTGAAAGGCAGTTTGGGGCCAGGACGTTGGTTTGTAGCTGCAGCCAGCCGTGTCTGCCAGCTTTGGGTAAGACGGTGGTGCTGCTTCTCAGTCCCAGCCCCTGGCAAGGGCTTTCCTCCACTCTGGGCTCTTGCAGATGTGAGTGAGTCCTAAAGGCAGAGACTCTGATGAGACCGTTTCATTCCCCCGTCTCTTCTTAACAGAGAGTGCAACCATGGAGTCTTCTAGGATCTTCATGAGAAAGCTGCCAATCACACCCGGCTACAGTGGTGAGTGCAGATAAGCCCGGCAGGAGAGCCGCAGCCTTTCCCCGTGTCCAGGCCTGCCTGCTGACTGGGCCCTCGCAGGTGCTCTCATGTTTGAGACACATGGAGGGTGCTCCGTGACTGCAGACGCCTGAGAGCTGAGTTCTGATCAATAGAGAACTTGGGCCAGATGGTCCCGATGTGGCCTGGTAGGCAGGAAGCGCTGAAGGCCTGGTGGATGCCTTTGGACAAGGACAGACACAAGGCTTTGACGACGAGCACAGTAGCTAAGCTGGGGCTCTGTCCTTCCCAGGTGGGGCGCTCTCAGTCCCCGCCAGAGGCTGTCCCTGCGTTGTCATTCTTCCCTGCGGTCCCTGCAAGGAGGGTGGCCAAGTGCCCTGATTCTCCCAGGGCTGTGCTGGTGTTAGCGCTGGGAAGTCATGCATCAGGGAGACCCTTCAGCACCCGGCCAACCAAAAAAGTTGTTGTTTGCTCTACGTCCTCCAACTTCTGGGCTGCTGTGAACTTACAAAGTCACCTCCCTGTAGGTGGCAAACCCAGTGGTCCCTGTGGACGCTCTGCTCTCACACACTGTATGTCTGGTGCTTGGGATAGTCCCAGCCTCGGCCTGGCCTCCTGTCTGGTTAAGAGAACAGGATGTGGGCCTTGATGAGCTTCAGTTCTCCACCTGCTCACTCCACAATTGTAAGGAAGCAACTCATCTCTCTGGGGGGGGGGGGGATGGAGAAGATTCTGGAACATGGGTGTAGTCATTTTCTAGGATGGCTATAACCAATCACCACCAACTGGGTGCTTTAAAGTGACAGCAGTTTCTTCTGGCACAGTTGTGCAGGCTGGAAGTCTACAGTGGAGGGTGGGATGTTTCCAGGCGTGCACATATACACTCAGGTACAATATACACAGGTCAGAGCAGGCCCTGGTGATGGGGAAGGGACTGTGGCCATGCCCCTGGGGTTCTGTGGCCTCCTACACCACAGTGGGGCTGTCTTTTGATTGTCCAGGGGCTGAGGTGGTGCCGTGGCAGCCCCGGGGACTTGCAGCAAGGTCAGGATCAGCCTACGCGCTGATTCCTTGGGGGCCTGGGCTGGTTGATCGCAGGGGTCAGCGGGAGGGTGGCGGCTTTCAGCCCCGAGGCCGGGTTTCCCCCTAATGTGCTGAGCTGTATTTACTTTGCAGTTTAAAAGCAAGTTCTTAACCAGTTTTCCTCATTTGTTCTCTTTAAAAGTGGCTTTATTGTGACAATATTATAGTACTTAGGATTCCGCATCGAGTTTAAACAAATAGTTGTGCTTTCCCCGTAATGATCGTAATGATTATATGTTATTTGGTGGGAAATGGGGAAAAATTGTTCCAGGGGAGGGTCTTACAGATAATGAATTTACCTTTTTGTGTCTCTGCTTTTAATAAGCCTGCAATTTTCTGATGGTCTGGCAGGAAAGATCCCAAATTACACTTGGGAAGTGTCAAGGAAAATAAGCTTTCTCTCTCTAAAACGATGAATAATTTCAGTAGCTTCTCAGGTTATCATTTTGGCCCATTAAATGCTTTCCCCACTTAGGGTGCAGGCAGGCGTAAGGGGCTTGGCTAGCAAAGAACAGGTACCAGTCCTCTGCGTTGGTGAAATGCGCCTTCCCTCCCCAGCCCCAAGGTCATTTCTTCTTGGCCTTGGGAGGGCTCAGCCACAGTGGAAGCCACAGCACTGATTGTGCTAATGGCCTTTGGGAAAATGCAGCATTGCTGGCCCCGGGGGGTGGGCTGGCATTCAGGGTAGTTTAGAGGGATTCTGAACCTCTCCCCCTCCCCCAGCCTCGGTCAAGGCTGTGACTCGGCTGCTTTTGCAGGCTTCGTGCCATTCGTTAGCTGCCAGGGAGGCTCCAGCGAGGAAGATGTGGGCCACTGCCTGAAGACCTTCCAGGAGAGCACGCGCAGATACAAAGCCCAGCTGGAGGAGCTTCGCTGCTTGGTGGCCACTGCTCCCACACTGAAGCCTGTGTGCTCCGAGGAGACGGTCCAGCGGGCCGTGCACGAGTACTACCGGAAGTACCACCCCTTGAGTCTGGGTATGGGCTCCCCTCCCCCAGCTCCCCCCTTCTCCTTGCTTCTAAGCATAAACCCAGCAGCAGCTGAAGTTGCAAGTCCCCAGGCCTCCGTGCAACATGCAAAGGCTCAGCCCCTTATGTCCCTTCCTTAATCTCTCCCTCCCATCCTCCCTTCCTTCCTTCTTTCCTTCCCTCCTCCCTTCCTTCCCTTCTTCCTTCCAAAATTTGAGAGGCAGAGAGACAGAGAGAGGAGACAGAGAAGGCTCCAGAAGCCAGGAGCCAGGGCCTGGAAACTCAATCCATGTGGGTGGCAAGAACCCAGTTACTTGAGGCATCACTGCTGCCCCCCAGAGCCTGCATCAGCAGGAAGTCAGAATCAGGAGCGGGAGCTGGGTGTGAAACCCAGGCACTCCTATATGGGACACGGATAACTTAACCGCCGACTTCACTGCTTGGCCAATGTCTGCCCCGGGCTCAGTTCCTTAATGTGAGAGGTCCATTGCTAGGGGAGAGGGTGCTGATCTGGGAGCTGAGAGCCTGGGAGTCACAGCAGATCTCCAGGCGTCAGCTCCTGGGGCAGTGGATACCACGTTTTGTCTGGGCCGGGCGCTCCTGTTTCGCTGACCATCACTACAACCCCACACGGCCCAGACTTAGTCCCATCTTAGCGATGAGGGCAGTGAGGGCAGCGTGGGCACTGACATCAGGCCTGGGTTTGAATTCTGCTCCTAGCTGAGCGGGAGGGGATTCACACTGAGCAACACCTATGACCGATGACCGTAGCAGTGATAATCACAGCAATGACTCGGCCTGGGTCGCTTTTTAAGATCTGAAGGCCTAAAGCAAAAGTAACGGGGTCATTGCCTTTATTGTTATTCCTATACGTGTTTGGGGCCTTTTCAAGGACACACGGCCGTTTACATGGTTGCGTGCTTTAAAATGTTCCAGACATCACAAAGAACATCTGAGGCTGAGCTGGCTCTGTCGCTACTTGCTGGGTGACCGCGGGCAGCCTGTTTCCCTATCTCAGCTCTGCTTTCTTCCTCCAGCTGTGAGGTCCTGGGACTCAGCGGCCTCCTGCAGGAAGGAGTAGGGGCAGTCACACCTGCCCAAGGTCACCCAGCCAGCCAGAGTCAGGCTTCCGGTGCTGAGTCTGACTCTCTCCTAACCTGCAGGCTGTTCCTCCCCTTATGTAAACCGTCACAGCGGGAGGTCTGAAGCTTTGTCATTCCCTTGACAAAGGGGCTTGGGACGAACACCAGGCTAGAGTCCTGGCCCTGCCACCTTGTGGCTGTGGGTGGGTGGCCTTGGCCCAGTCTCTCTTAACCTCCTCCAGGTCTCAGTCTCCTCCCGAGTGGAGGGAGTGTTGGGACCGACCTCTTAGTCTGTGAGTGAGTTAGGTGGGATACTCTGTATCCACAGCAGTAACCAAGCAGTGTCCTGTGCTGTACCTCCTCTGGGCTGACTGCTGGGGTGCCAGCTACCCATGTGGCTTTCCCAGGGAAGCATGGTGTCTCTCTCTCTTTTTTTTTTTTTTTACAGAATGCAAATACATCAAGAAACCTCCCGAGGAGCCTCCCATCCCCGGCTGGGCAGGCTACCTGCCTAGAGCCAGGGTCACTGAATTTGGCTGTGCCACAAGGTACACTGTCATGGCCAGAAACTGCTACAGGGACTTCCTGAACATCACAGAGCAGGCCAGGAGGGCACGTCTAAAGCCATACGAGGTGTAAGTATGTCTCAGCTCATAACCACAGACAGCAAAGTCCAGGGAGGAAAGCAGCCCTGCCCAGCATCCGCTTGTTTGTGCTTGGTTTGTTGTAAAGAAGTTGTGACTGCAGGGCCTTCCCAGTAGGCAGCCACCCTCTGCCTCCCCAGCAGCCTGCTGGTTTGTAGGGAGGGGCTGGGAGTGAAAACCAAGGGGGGAGGGTCCATCTTGGCAGCAGCCTTGGGGTCAAGGGTGCTGAGGGAGGGAAATGTCAGAGGACACCAAGACACTGCATAAGGAAGCTCTTGTGGCCTCAACTTTGCTCTTCTGTTAAATGGGAATAAATTATAAGGCTCAGAAATAAACATGCCATGCTCACACAGGACTGCATGTGTTATGTTTGTTCTTATTTTTATCATGAATGAAAGGAGTAATTCTATGACTTTTGCTCTTTAGAACTCACGGAGTCAGCACCCCACAGCTTCCTGCTCCTTCTCCAAGAGTGCTGATCCACGGAGGGCTGCTGCCCAAATACCCGGATTTCTCTGTCCCAGGTATGGAAGTCTTTCTCCCCTACCTTTCTCTGTTTTTCATAAGGGGATGAGATGTTTGCAATGGCCTCTCTGCTTGCACCTGGGCCACGTGCCTGCAACTCATGCAAACGGTTTCTCTTCCAGATGGAAACTGCCCCGCCCTGCAAAGACCCTTGACGGAGGACCCCAGCACCCTGGGCCCGTGTGGCTGTGCTCAGAGGCCAGACCTGTGGTGCAACGAGAAGTTCTCTCTATAGCCACTGTCCTCAGCAAGCTATGCAGAAAGCTAGGTGCAAGAGGAGAACCTTGGGGGCAGGGCTCAAAAGCCTGCTGTCGTCACATCAAAATCAGCCCACACCCTCATGGGTGATCAGAGCTTTAATAGCGAGAACTCTCTTAGTACCACCTGCGTCCGAGTGGTTGGCAGGAGCCCGGCGTTCGTGGGGAAGACCGTAGATTGTCACGTGGGAGTACAGAGGACACTTCTTAGTGTCCCAGGGCTTTTGTGGGGTTTCTCCCCGGGTTGTGTGATCTTGAGAAGAGCCAGGGGGGCTGTTTCTTCTAAGCCCAGAGGTGACACTGCACAGTCCCAGCCCGGCCCTCTCGCCGGTTGGCTTCCACGGTCACCCTGGGTCCTGGCATGGCGTGTCCCCAACACTGGCACAGATGCTGTGTCCACCCCAGCCCTGGTTCCCCAGAACCCCTGCCCCCAGGTTGTCCAGCTAGCTGGCCCCAGCTATATTCATCTGCTAGAGCTGCTGTAATGAAACACCCCAAAAGGAGCGGCTTCAGACGACAGATTTGTCATCTGATAGTTCTGGACGCTGGCGGCCCAAAGCCAAGGTGCCAGCCAGGCCAGGCTCCCTGCCTGCCTCTTCCCGTCTTGTGTGGCTTGCAGCAGCTTGGGCGACCCTTCCTGGGTAACCGCATTCCCCTTCTTCCTCCCTGTGTGGTCCGCATCGCCACGTGGCCATCTTCTCAGGGGGACAGTCACACTGGAGTGGGAGTCCACTCTGTTCCTGTGTGGTCACCTCCTCACTGAAGACAGCTGCAGGGGCCCTAGTTCTAAACATGCCACACCCTGGGGTACCGGGGACTGGGAGTCCACTGTCCCTGTTCTGAGGGGCACAGTTCCATCCACAGCACTCACAGGCACTGTCCTCTCTGGCCTCACCTGGCAGCAAGCAGCCCTCAGAAGAAATCAAAAGCAGTTCTGGGTGGCGGGGGTTGGGTGCAGGCAGTTGAGACCCTGCTTGGGATGCGTGTACCCTGTACCAGGATGCTGGACTGAGTCCTGACTCTGCTTCCTGCTAATGCACACTCTGGCCTGGGAGGCCCTGAAATGTAAGCTTCAAAGAGGTGACCTGTATGAAATTTGAATTAATTTTTTAAAGATTTATTTGGTTTATTTGAAAGGGTTACAGAAAGATAGAGAGAGAGAGAGAGAGAGAGAGAGAGAGAGAGATCTTCCATCTGCTGGTTTACATCCCAAATGGCCACAACAGCCAGGTCTTCATCAGGCCGACGCCAGGAGCCAAGAACTCCATCCGGGTCTCTTGCATGTGTGTCAGGGACCTAAGTACTTGGGGCATCATCCCAGGTGCATTAGCAGGGCGCTGGATTGGATGTGGAGAAGCTGGGAGTCCAAATGATGCTTATGTGATATGCCAGCATCGTAAGTGGTGGTTTAACCCGCAGTGCCTCATCACCAGCCCCTTTTCCTAGATTCTTAAACAGCTGGAAAAGCAACCCCGGAGCCCCCGGAGGAACCATAGCCGGATCTCTCAGCTGTCCAGGGCCGTGTGGCCCGGGGCTGCCTCTTCCCGAGCCCTTCATTAATGAGGGCTGTCAGCCTGGTTCCCTCTCCCAAACTCAGAGGGTTTGCAGATGCCAGCTCAGGGCTCAGGTTGTTTGGGTCTTGGCCATGAAATGAAGGGTGCGCCAGGCCTGACGTGACTCCCCACAACAGCTCGCATCTATGAGATCATAGCATGCATCAGTATTTAACTCAGTGGCTAATTCGTTCCGCACCAGTATTAAAAAAAAAATAATGAAGTTCTGATCTGTAAAACTGAAACAAGACCGAAAAATAACCACCTAGTGACAGAGGTAACAAAATCGAATAAAGGCAATTTTAAAAATTCTCTAGTAGTGTCTAATTCTTCCCTAACTTCGTGATTAAGATCACCAAGTTCAATGTGCAAATCCGTACCTCCTTTTGTTGGAGCAGTTCCGCAGGGCAATTCTTTTCCTTAATCTTCGTCCTTTCTGTTTCTCTCTAGCCTATAATTTCTGGAGCGTCGTCTGTCGGAGGGAGGAGGCAGAGGGGTGATTTTACTGCTCAGCAAATTATCATGATTAGCGCAAGCTGCATCCTTAATGAGCTCATTCTTGCCACTAAAAACAATTCCATTACCTGATGTGACACAACTCCCTGAGCCGAGGGGCCTTTTGTTGGGATAGGCTGGCCTCTGTGACAGGTAAAGCATTCCCTGGGGGCTGTTCTTTCTCTCCTTCTGTGCCAGGGTTCTCTGTCCCTGCTGCCCACCCGGCTCTTGGAAGGACCTCAGTTACAGCTTTTGCTCTGCCTGGCACAGCCGTGAGGCCTGTGGGCCTGTGTCAGGCTCCCAGAGTTCTCCGGGTGCCTTCTCTTTGGCTGTGTAGCTGCGGACAGTTTCCTGAACCTCTCTGAGCATCAGATGGAAGGAAAAAAAAAAAAAAAAAAAAAAGAACGAAGAACGTACCCAGCAGCGTGGGTGTGAAGACTGATATTAGGCCCTTCTGCGGGCGCCGCTGTTCTGAGTTAGCAGCAGGAAAACGCGCTATCATGGAACTGGGTTGGGGGGAGGAGTGACGTCTCTGAGCCCAAGGAATGAGTCACTGACAGGGCCGCAGCAGGGCTCCCGGCCCCTAACCAAGTGCTCTGTTTCCCACCGTGGTTTCCTTCCTGGGACTCTGCCCCGAGAGGCTGGTAGAGAGGTGAGATCAGCCAACAGCACCCACGGCGGCAGCAGCTAACACATGCAGACTGTTTGCTCTGGCTCGGCCTGTGCCCGGAACAGCCTATCTAAGGAGTATAATTATTCCCATTTTACAGAAAGGAGAAACTGAGGCACACAGCTGCTCCATCTCACAGACAGTAAGTGGTTTCAACGTAGAATCAGTTCAGCCAGAAATCGGACGGGAGGGCAAACAAGAGCAACACAAAAGCACAGGCAGCAAGAGGGAGCCAGCGTCACGGGGGTGTGGCTACCGCAAGCCAAGCCTCGAGCATCCTTAGCTCTGAGGCTCAGGGAACGCTGCCTTCCTTGTGGGTTGTGTTGGAGGCCTTGCAGCAGTGGAGGCACGGGGCGGGGCGTGTTGCAGGGGTGAAGCCTGCAGCTTCTTTTCCTGCCCATCACAGCTCAGACCGCTGCAGAGGGCGAAGGGTGGGGCTGGCAGCCCCCTCCCTGCCTTCAGGCTCTTCTGTCTTGCTCGCTCTCCAGGATTCCAGGAGCTGGCACCTCGATTCCCTCCCTGGAGAGCCTCAGCATTCCTTAAATTGCTTCTCGCGAAAACATCCCACGTGGCTCCTGCTGCCCGGCGGCCTCGAGTGGGCACCCGAAAGTGTGAGCTGTCACTGGGGGGCGGCTGCCCACGCAGGCGAAGCCGCCAGCCCCCTGCGTGCTCCTTGGCAGCCTCTTACTCTCAGCTGACGCAGGGCAGTCAGAGGAGGGACAGGTGCGCCAGACTCCATCAGGTTTCCAAAAGCAGGCTCCCTCCTGGGAGAAGCGAACATATACACACATACCTGCCTCCAATAACATCTCATGTGCATATTTGAGTTCAAGCCAGATTTGTCTGGATCTCCAAAGGTGGAGGGGGTGCCTGCACCTCTCTTCTGAGTAGCCCGGGGCACCATTCTGAAGGCGCCACCAGGCTCTGCTTGGCCTAGGGGAGCTGGCACCCAGCCTGGCGTCCTTTAGACCTGGTTTCTGATGGGCGCTCTCCTGCAGATCACGCGAGGGCCCCTGTTCCCCCCGGGGCCCGTGTCTGGCTGTGGGCCCGTCCTCAGTCTGAGGACCCTGGCTCCAAGGTCTGCAGTCTGTCGGCTCTAACAGAATGCTCGTCCGCTACCACTAAAATCACTTCCTTTTGCCCAGTGTGGGTGGCATCTGCGTAAGCACTTCAAGTGTTTCCCAGCCTGTGTGTCTGAAGGCATTGCTGGCGCTTTTGTATTCTTGCGGGCATTTATCACACGCGCAGCTTTGTGGAGGTCAGAGCTGGGTTGTTCCACTGGGTTGTTCTCGTCCTCTCTCTTTTGTGTCCTTCCAAACGCTCCGAGGACCTTTCAGCCAGGGTGTCCCCAGAGCCGTTCTGCGGATTTACCGCTGCGAAGGCAGCATTTTATGTGAGCGCTGCTGCAGCTTCCTGCCCTGAAGGTATCCAGCCTTTCAACAGGACGTAAATTACTAAGCTGTCCTTTTAAACCAGAGGCTGGGCGCCCACACAAAGGACCAAATGGCCAAGATTTTAGGCTTCGTAGGTCACCGGGTCACTGTCACAACAATTTTTTTTTAATGGGTTCTTTTTTTTTTTTTTTTTTGACAGGCAGAGTGGACAGTGAGAGAGAGACAGAGAGAAAGGTCTTCCTTTAGCGTTGGTTCACCCTCCAATGGCTACTGCAGCCGGCACGCCGTGCTGATCCGATGGCAGGAGCCAGGTGCTTCTCCTGGTCTCCCATGGGGTACAGGGCCCAAGCACTTGGGCCATCCTCCACTGCACTCCTGGGCCACAGCAGAGAGCTGGCCTGGAAGAGGGGCAACCGGGACAGAATCTGGCGCCCCAACCGGCACTAGAACCTGGTGTGCCGCAAGGCAGAGGATTAGCCTAGTGAGCCGCGGCGCCGGCCCACTGTCACAACTATTGAATTCCAACATTTCAGCAGGAAAGCAGCAACAGACAATATGCAAATGAATGCACAGTTGAGTTCCAATAATATTTCTTTAGAGATGCTGAAATTTTAATTGCATTTTATTTTTGTGTTTCATGAAATATCATTCATCTTTTGCATATTTTAAAAAGATCTGTTGGGGTCGGTGCTGTGGCATAGTGGGTAAAGCCACTGCCTGAAGTGCCAGCATCCTATATGGGTACTGGTTCAAGTCCTGGCTACTCCACTTCCAATCCAGCTCTCTGCTATGGTCTGGGAAAACAGTGGAAGATGGCCCAAGTCCTTGGGCCCCTGTACCCGCATGGGAGACCCGGAAGGAGCTCCTGGCTCCTGGCTTCGGATGGGTGCAGCTCTGGCTATTGCGGCCATCTGGGGACAATGGATGGAAGACCTCTCTCCTCTCTCTCTCTCTGCCTCTCTGTATCTCTGCCTTTCAAATAAATAAATAACAAATACTTTTTAAAAAGAGATTTATTTACTTATTTGAAAGGCAGAGTTACAGGAGAGCGAGATACAGAGAAAGAGAGAGATCTTTCATTCGCTGATTCACTCCCGGAAATGGCTGCAGCGGCTGGGGCTGGGCCGGGCCAGGCTGAAGCCAGGAGCCAGGAACGCCATCAGGGCCTCCCCATGTTGGTGGCAGGAGGCTCTAGTATCCAGGTCATATTCTGCGACTTTCCCAGGGGGTCTTAGTCTGGCGCCCGATCAGAGGATGCTGGCATTGCAGGCAGCAGCTTAACCTGCTGTGCCACAACACTGGCCCTCATCCTCTGCATATTAAGAGACTATTAAAATATGACAACTATGCTTAGCTGGAGGGTTGCAAGAAAACAAACAACAACAACAACAAAGAACAAAACAACCACACAAATGGCCCATGGGCCTTGGTTCACAAACCTCAGCTTTTTAAATCACAAATTAACCCAAGAGAATAGAGCTGGCCAGGCTCTGGTTGGAAGGAACTTATTTACTAAGCAAAATGGCCAGGCAGGTGCCTCCATGAGCGGCACCACACCGGAGGCTCTGCAGGGGCCAGAACACTGAGACTGTGGCCCGGCCGCTGCAGAGGGGCAGAGAGAAGGCGGTGGGACTGTATCAGCTGGTACAAAGCCTGCAATTGCTTCAGAGAAAAGGTAGAAACAAAGGCCTGGCAGAGGCTTTTCAAACCCTGCATTAAAGTTAAAATCTAATTTAGATGAAAATGGATGCATAGAAATTAAATGCGCACGTGGCTCTGGTCCCCGAGTTGCGCGCCCTGGAACGATAGCTTTACCAAATTTATTGCCTCGGCTGGAAAATAAAGATGCTTTTTGAAATTTGATTTTGTTGTTTTACAAATTGTTTTAGCGTGGTGAATAGTACACACTCCATTTCTGATCTGCCTCGAACAAAAATTGAGCATTAAAGTGTTTAAGATTCAATCAAAGGCTTGCTGTGAGCGGCACAATATTAAAATAACAGAAAAATCAATTCAATTTTTATTTTGAACATGATTTGTCACAAATAGCATTCTAATAGATAACACTGATTATATGGTAGCAAATGTAATTTATATACACGGAGCGCTATGCGTTTGTCAGAGTCATCATTAAGGAATTTGACACGTATGCAGGAGAACAATGGATGCCAACTGAAATATACACTAGTTGGGTATAAATGGGATGCTGAAATGAGTGATGCTGACACACACTATACTTATAAGTAATAATATGCGGGCTAAAGTAGCTTGGGTTTTCAAACAAGAACACTTTTTATGCTGTCATTGAAAATATCTCATATTTCTGAAGGTCAGGAATAAATGGCACGATTAGCATTAAAAGCTAGTAAAAGGAAAAGTAATTTGTTATTCATTTAACATAGCATTTTATGAAAGGGCTTTGTAAAGTGCGCGGTTTTTCCCCCTGTGGAGGCTGAGAAGAGGGGATGGAGGGAGAGGGCCGGCTCTCCGAGGGCGGCGACGGGGAGCCTACCTCTGTGACCCGGGCTGCCCGCTCCCTAACATCCCTGTGCTGTGCTGTGGAATAAAGACGCCCGCATGACGGGGGGGGGGGGGGGGGGGCTCAGCTGGTTCCAGCCAGGCTACCCCGCCCTGAGTCTGGTCCTCATGGGGGTGCCCCGTGGCACAGGATGGCAGTGTGACCGCTGCAGACGCCGGGCCAGGCTCTCAGAACCTGAAGACGGACGGGGGGTTTCATGGGACAGAGTGGACCCTCAAGAGAAAGCAGAGGTGCGCTCTCACTGTCTATTTCGGGAGTGGTGTCGGGAAAAGCAGGAATGAAATCCAACCACAGAGGTGGGACTGCCCTGGGAGGAGTCTGCCTCAGAGCCTAGTCCTCCTCCCTCTCACCAGCCTCGGGTCTGGACTGAGCACTGCAAACTTGATCCACCTGGGTCCCCGGGCAGCGCTGTCCGCTCCCTGGAACCAGTGACCAGTCTAGCAGGCCATCTCCCCACTTTCTCTTAAATTTGGATAAGACAATTGAAACTACCAAGAAAGAAAACACTACATCATCACCTGGAATCAGCTGCGATGGAGCTTTTGTCACGTTGATCTCAAAGCCCTTTGTAATGAAGATCAAGAAAGACACTACAGGTAAAGAAGGGGTCTCAATGCCCCCCCCCCGCCCCGCCCCCATGCACTGTATTTTGTAGCATGTGTGTGGTCAGTGGTGGATTTTGCGAGTGAAAAGTGTACACAGGCGGTCATTTCCACGTCTAAATAGTGTCCTCTGGACTCTTGCTTTTCTCCAGCACAGGGTACCTCTGGGCTCCGGCTGTGTGGGTGTATATGAACCCTGGTCCGCTCTGTCTCATTGCTCATTTTGTGTTTGGATGGGAAAGGCTGTCTTGTTGATTTCTTTTTTCTTTTTTTTTGACAGGCAGAGTGGACAGTGAGAAAGAGAGAGACAGAGAGAAAGGTCTTCCTTTTGCCGTTGGTTCACCCCCCAATGGCTGCTGCAGCTGGCGCACCGCGCTGATTGGATGGCAGGAGCCAGGTACTTATCTGGTCTCCCAAGGGGTGCAGGGCCCAAGCACTTGGGCCATCCTCCACTGCCTTCCTGGGCCACAGCAGAGAGCTGGCCTGGAAGAGCAGCAACCGGGACAGAATCCGGCACCCCGACCGGGACTAGAACCCAGTGTGCCGGCGCCGCAGGCGGAGGATTAGCCTAGTGAGCCGAGGCGCCGGCCATGTTGGTTTCATCTGTCTTCCTTGGTTACTGTGATGTGGAATTGCAAACACTGGTCACTAAGCTTTCCTGTGGGGACTGCCCACTCACATCCTCTGTCTGCTTCGCTATTGTGTTGTCCTCTCCTTGTTGTATCGGGAACATGCAGCCTGTGATGCATCTGCGTCAGGGACTTTCTCTGAGGTTGTGTCTTATCACTTTGTCCTCTGAGACTCTGTAACTCAAGAGGCCAGTGTTGTTGGCGCAGTGAGCTAAGCCCCCTCCTGTGACACTGGTATCCCATATGAGCGCTGGTTCAAGTCCTGGAGGCTCTGTTTCCAGTCCAACTCCCTGCTAACGTGCCTAGGAAAAAAACAGAAAATAATCCAAGGGTTTGGGCCCCTCCCTCCCACGTGAGAGACCCAGATGGAGTTCCAGGCTCCTGCCATTTGCAGAGTGAACAGTGGATGGAAGATTTTCTCTCTCTTCCTCTCTTTCTCCTTCGTCTTTCTCTCCATATCTCTTTAATTCTGCCTTTCGAATAAATAAATAAATCATTTTTAAAAAATATTTTCCAAACTTTATTAGGATAATATCTTTTTAAAAAAGATTTATTTATTTGTTTGAAAGTTGGAGTTACACAGAGAAAGAAGGAGAGGCAGAGAGAGAGAGGTCTTCTATCGGCTGGTTCACTCCCCAGTTGGCCGCAATAGCTGGAGCCACACCTATTCAAAGACAGGGGCATCTTCTGGGTCTCCTACATGGGTGCAGGGGCCCAAGGACTTGGGCCATCTTCCACTGCTTTCCCAGGCCATAGCAGAAAGCTGGATCGGAAGTGGAGCAGCCGGGACTCAAACCAGTGCCCATATGGGATGCCAGCACTGCAGCCGGCGGCTTTACCTGCTATGCCACAGCACCGACCCCATAAATAAATCTTTTAAACAGGCCAGTCATCCCTTCCTGCTTTATCTAGTGGTTGTTTGTTGTGTGCCAGGCACTGGAGTAAGTGCTCTGGGTGCCTAATCTCACATAATCCTAAGAGCCCCACTGTGCGTCAAGACTGCTATCATTCCAGCAGGTAACAGTAAGGGCCCGAGCAGTTAGGTAACAACCCAGGCAGTGAGATGGAGCTGTGACTCAGGCTGTCCTGGCGCCAGCACAGAGCTGAGCGTTTGGACCCTGCCCTCACTCTGAGAATTTGTAGGAACAAAGGGAGAACATCTCATTACAAACTTTTAGAAAAACACATACGCAGAATTCTCCACCTGGCTGTCAAACTCCTGGGGAACTTTAAAAAAATGCCAGTGCCTCATCCCAGAAGTGGTGATGGGGCTCGGATACAGCCTGGCCTTGGGGCTCCCCTTTAAAGCTCTGGGGTGATTCTAACACACAGCCAGGGCGGAGACTGTCCATTGCCCACACGCTTTGTGGTTTTATTCAGATCTAGAACATCCAGCAGGTCCCAGACAAGGGCCTACTTAATGGTACCGGGTTTAAGATGTTAAATGCTGTGTGGATCTTACAGAAGAAAGAAGGTAGAAAATCAAAGGGAAAGGAGAATGGAACACAAATCCCAGGACATGGAGCTGGCGAACTTCAGCTCTGTGGTGGACTGGAAGAGTCTTCTCCAAGTCGGCCAAAGAAGGCCATTTCTGGCTTCTAAGAATGGACGTGAACACTCTCCTCCTCCTGCCTCCCACCCACCCCCAAGACACTGAGTGTGACACCTTCTGTCTGGCACCAGCCTGAAGCAAATCCGAGCTAGGCACAGGCCAGCCTGGGACAATCAGCTGCCCATTCCCTCCCAGGCTGGGGAATACATTGAGAAAGATATTTGCATATGGCAGGATAGTCCAATTTTCTGAATATGAAAGAGCTCTTTAAAGTAAAAATTATACTGAAAAGATGCCTAGTATTGGCAATGAATTTGGACAAGTCACAAAGAAACACAAAGAGCCATTGAGCCCGGAAAATATGTTTAGCCTCATTCATAGTGAAAAATGCAAATTTCAGCTTAAGGAAGAGCACTTTCACCTACCAAACTGGCAAAAAGTTTGACACCACACCATGTCCGGGAGGAAGTGAAGTGCTCTCCGGAGAACGAACCATTGGAAATTGCCAATATTTGACTTTTTGGGCTTCCCAAAGCAGCGATCTCACACGGCCCAACCAACCACATTGTTTGTTGTGAGTGTAAATTGGTACAACTGTTACAGAGTGCAATTTGGCAACGCTGATCAAAATAAACATCTTCTAAGCATTTATTGGACAAATATGTTTCGTGTAGAAAATATAAGCGAATGCTAATTTCAGGGACACTTGGTAGCAGGAATGTGTGGGAAACCATCGGGATGTGTATCAGCGGGTCCAACCACACGTGCCATGCCCTCCTCTCAGTGGAATCCACGGAGCTCTAAGAGGAACCAAGAAGCTCCCTCTGTGCCTTCAGGGAATGTTCTCGAGCAGTGCCAGAGGTGGAACAGTACACGTCCTCTGCTGCCATTTGTGTTTGGACAGAATGGGAGGGGTGGGGTTGAGATGTCTTAGATACACATTTTTTTCCCAGAATATTTCAGAAAACAATAAAAAAATTGTCTCAAGAAAGAAAAACCGAGACCTGAAGGTGATGTCGGCAGGGAGGCAGCCGAGGGCGCCAGCCTTTTCCTACAGCCCTGCCTGCTCCCCCCAAGCCCTCCTTTCTGTCCTGCAGAAAAACACAGCTTGCAAGAAATGCTGCAAACTGGTGTCAGCTAAAAATGACGACCTTGGCTGGTGGTTGTGTCTCTGCCATGACCTTAGCTAATTATGCTATTATTATAAAATTACCATGGCTGACACTAGTCTTTCACCTGACACCATAACACCTCAGAGGTTTCCAAAAAGGGTAAAGAAGTGGGTGGTACTCAAACCTTGCCCCCAACTCCACCCCAGACGTCGCCCCCTATGCCTCCAGGTCGTATAAAGGGATGACCTTGACGCTCAGTGAGTGCAGCTCCCTCTTGAGCACGCCTGCACTGTTGAGTGCGTACTTTTGCTTTGAATGTAAATAAACCTTACTTTTCTGCTGATCTTTGTCACATCTCATTCTGAGATTCTTGCATTAGAGACAAGAAGCTGGACTCAGCCATCCAATGATATCTGGACCTAGGAATCCCATGACAAAGGCAAGTAGAGAGACTCACCTTTTATGAGAGTCATTTACGTACAATTTGAATTTTGTGCCGTGTGCATGTATGAATTTTTTTTAAAAGCTCCTCTTCTTCTCTGTTACAGGCAGATTTCTAAGGTGAATTTGGTGTTTCTAGCCACAGGCTGCTCTCACATGAGGCCTTCCCTCCCCGCTAGGTGGGTGACAACAGAGACCTTTTCAAGTAGGACAGAACTTCCTGTCTAAAGGAGTTAAACATTAGCACAAATCACACCAAGTGCTCTGCAAGAGACGGTGGCAGAGATGGTGGGTAGGAAGGTCCAAGCATTCATTACCTGTGGCGGACTGGATTCCACACTCAATAATCAGTAGCAGAAATGTGCCCGCGGAACATGGAGACGGTCAACAAACACCTCCCTCTCACACGGAGCGCAGTAAAACCTTTATTGTTGCAAAGGGTCAGGAGCCACGCCACGTGTCTAACAAGGGTGGAGAGATTGTAAGACGTCTTCCTTCACTGTGTCGCTGCTGCAGAAGTGGTACCTGGGGGCGAGAGCGTTTTCAGCATGAGCCCTCTGCTGGTAGCAAGGTGAATTCAGATGAGCAGGCAGTACCCAGCCCGCCCCGGCTTCAGCTCCCTGCGACACCAGGCAGGGTCTAGGAGATTCTAAGGAACCTGCCCAAAGCACACCTTCTCTCCTTGGGGGCTCTTGATGGGCTGACAGCGAATCAGCCACATCACACCATGCTGTACCAAACTGAGGAGAGAAGGTCCTTTCAAGGCTAAACATAGTTACCTTATGATGCAGCAGTTCTACTTCTAGGTGTGTACTCAAGAGGATGAAACCAGGGACCCGTATAAAAATGTGTACATGAATGTTCCTAGCAAAATTATTCCTAATAGCCCTAAAGTGGAAACAACTCAAATGTCCATCCATTGATACTTGAATAAAATGTGGCCCATCCATATCACAGAATATTATTTGGCACTAAAAGAGTGAAGTCGTAACACATGCTGTGTGGGTGAACCTTGAAAATATCATGCAAAGTAAAGAAGAGAATCACAGCGGAGATGGAGAGGGGAGTGGAGGCACAGACTGGGGGAAAGGGAGGTGTGGGTTGGCTTCATGGCTGATGGGTATGGGCTTTTTTTTGGGGGGGGGCAGGCAGTTTGACAGTGAGAGAGAGACAGAGGGAAAGGTCTTCCTTCTGTTGGTTCACCCCCCAAATGGCTGCTACGGTGGGTGCGCTGCGCCGATCTGAAGCCAAGAGCCAGGTGCTTCCTCCTGGTCTCCCATGCGGGTGCAGGGCCCAAGGACCTGGGCCATCCTCCACTGCCCTCCCGGGCTACAGCAGAGAGCCGGACTGGAAGAGGAGCAACCAGGACAGAATCCGGCACCTCAACCAGGACTAGAACCCGGCGTGCCGGTGCCACAGGCAGAGGATTAGCCTAGTGAGCTGTGGCGCCGGCTGGGTATGGGCTTTCTTTTAGAGGCAATGAGAGCATTCTAAAATTGGTTGTGGTGATGACTGTACAACTGTGAGTATAAAGCCACTGAATTACACATTTCATGTGGGTGAATTGTATGGCATGGAAACTATATGTCAATAGAGCTGTGTATTTCAAAAAAACTGTTGCAGGGTACAGGTGCGGAGGGGGTGGAGGCTGGTCAGGCTGGGGCAAGCATCCAGGTGAGAGACGAAGGGCGCTGGCAGCCTCCCCGTGCTTTGTAGGTGGTTTTGGCCAATGGGATGGTGTGGCCCAGGCAGTCCCCACTCGGGGCTTAGCCTCAGAGTGTAGCTGGTTGAGGAAGGAGCCTCATGTGGGGCAGGGAATTTGGTGTTTGGGATATGTGGGATGTGAACTACATTGTATTTAAACAGGAACTCCACCCCCACCGAAATACCGAGATCTCGCGTTCCCACCGGGCCTCGTGCCACCAGTCCTCATGGATCTCAGCGCCCATGTGGCTGTGTGAGCTGAGGGCCCAGGGGAGAGAGATGAGGGCTGGACTGGGCATCAGGAGACCTGGGTCCTAGCCCTAGCTGGGCCTCATACTTACACTTGAGTACACGAAGCATTGGCTAACCACCTGGGACACCTGACCCTGCTGTCACACCTGACCCTGTTGTCACACGCTGCGGAATCAGGACCAGTGCTCTTGTATGCCAGCAAAGCTAAGTCATCCGGCCGAGCAAAGCCTTGGTGTGTATTTTTGAAAACACTTTGAAGTCCAATATTTTCCCTTTCAGCTTCCCTCCTTGTCTTACAATGAGAGCAGTTGAGAGCTGACATCTATGATTCCTTTAAACTCCAACATGCCATCAAACTTTCTGATTTTCCTTTTAAATAGTCCTGGTTTCTTCCCACATACTGAAGAGCCATGGTCTCCCTCCTCCCAGCAAGTGAGATTCTATTCCCTCAGAATGAGGAAGGCTTGCCACTGCAAGCTGGATTCCCAACACAGCTTATATCCCTCTCATGCCATGGCTACCTTACTGACTGCAGCGCAATTGAAATCAGCTCACAGATTTCTCCCAGGTATTTCCCAAGTATTGTCCTTATTGTTTGAGATAAATTAATTTGCCCGATCCTTAAATCTATGCCTTGCATTCCATGCCCTGGGTTTGATTTTTCTAAGTCAGCCAGGCAGATGGACGTAGAGTTGAGATGAATAGCTTGGGTAGATGAATGGGTGGATGGGAAGCTGGTAGGATGGCTGAATGGGCAGAGGATGAGGAGACACAGGCTGGGTGACTGGGCGCATGCGTAAGGGGATGGGTAAGTGGTTAGTGGGATGCACAGCCAAGGATAGAGGGATGGATAGAAAGCAGATGAACGGATGCATAGCTGGGTACGTAGATGGGGAGGTGGGTGACTGGATGGATGGACGTCTGCATGGGCAGACAGACTGACACAAGGATGGAATCAGAATTAGAGTAAGAGACACGCACTCAGTTCCGTGTTCTCCGCTTTGCACCGTGACTTGCGAAGCCCCCAGTCTGGGGCTCAGAAGATTTATCACGTGGTTGTTCCAGAGGAATTTAACCTTCTGAACTTCCCCAACATCGAGGTCCACATCGATGGCACGAACATGGCTTGCCTTGGGTTTGAGGGATCCTCTGAAAACATAGACTTGAACTGTTATATCAGGGATGGGCATCTGGTGCAGTGGTTAAGACACTGCTGGGATGCCCATATTGAGTGCCTGGGTTCAAGTCCTGGATCTGCTTCCAATCCAGCTTCCTGCAAAGGGGCACCCTAGAAGACAGCAAGTGATGGCTACGGTACTTGGGTGGATGCCACCCACATGGGAGACCCCGGTTGAGTTTCTGGCTCCTGGCTTTGGCCTGATCCAGCCCTGGCTGTTGCGAGCATTTGAGGAGCGCATCAGTGACTAGAAGATCTCTATCTCTAAATAAAATAAAATAAAATAATAAAATAAAATAAAATCTCCACAAATATGGTATATCAGCTGGTTGCATGACTACAGAGGATGAGAGCAATCTGTTGGTTTTCCAAATGATGGCAGCTGTTATGTTTTTGCAAAGAGCTGCAATGACTTCATATATGTCCGGAGGTCGCCCAAACACCAATGGTTTTGTGAAGAAGCCACATTTAAACATCTAGACTCCAGGTTTCCACTGTTCATGTTTGTGCCTGGAGAAAGGCAAATTATTTGGGGTGGCATATTAATCCTAAAGTTCACTTCTGGAACCAAGTGCCTATGTCATATCTAAACAGGCTCTCAAGTAGCACAGGAAATTGCCAAAGAAATTTAAGCTGGAAAAATATTACGTAACAGTTATTGCAAAAGCAGAAACCCATTTTACCGTCATGCATTTGTCCAACATACATTTATCAAGCGCCTCATATTTCCAGCAAAAGCCAGCTCCCAAGGCCACCACAGCAACGAGGAGCTGGCCCCAGGCTTCACGTGTATCTCCGTGTGCGGGAGGGAGTTTGTGTCAAAAGGGAGGGAGACGCCTTGCCTGCGAATGTGATATTCAGTCAGGCCACTGGCATTCCAAAAGGAGGCAGCACAGGATTCATTTATATAGTGAGTTCTCCGGGGCGGCGCTGTCGCTCAGCAGGTAAAAAAGCCCCGGCTTGCTGTGCCAGCAACCCATATGGGTGCCGGTTCAAGTCTTGGCTGCTCCACTTACTATACAGCTCCCTGCTAATGCGCCTGGGAAAGCAGCAAAGGACGGCCCGAGTCCTTGGGCCCCTGCACCCATGAGGGAGTCCTGGAAGAAGCTCCTGGCTCCTGGCCTTGGCCTGGCCCAGCTCTGGCCATTGTGGCCATTTGAGGAGTAAACCAACAGATGGAAGACCTCTCTCTCTCTGTATCTACCTCTCTCTGTAACTGTGCCTTTCAAATAAATAAAATAAAAATGAGATAATTAAACTAGATGCAAAACTTGATGGTTCTGTATAACATGAGCCTCAGCTTATTAAGGTGATTTATACTCAGTGTTTTATGAATAATCCATTACGGAAAGTATGGTCTTTCTACTTTACTGTGGAACTTACTTGAAAATCTCATACTGCTTGGAGTTTCCATTACTTCCGTACAAAGCAATCCTGATGTACCCACTCAGTTTCCTCTTTCCAGACAGTGTGACTGATACCTTATACCTCCAACCTGGCCAGAGAAACAAGTCAGGTCAGGAACTCAGCTTGGTGAGAAAATGACCCGGTGGATGCATTTTGTTCCCAGCCAAAGGATGGGGGCAATGTGACTCACGTTCCCTTCAGTGGAGCTGGGGCCAAGGAGTTCCGGACCCCAGGGAGGGGGGTGTGGGGACCCGGAGGGGAGTGGGTTTAGCTCAGCACAGTCTCTTAGGGGCCCTGGTACTGCACACCTGGACCCTGATGGGTGCATGAGGAGATGACCAGAGTGTGTGTCTCCCCCTACCCACCCACCCAACTCATACCACAGTGGGAGGTCTTAGGAGGTAATACCTTTGAGAGATGATTGGGTCACAATGAGTGGGCCCCTCATGGATGGGATGAGTGGCTTTTTAAGAGTGACTCGAGGGAGCTCACTCCCTGTCTTCCCTCCACGTGGGAGGGCACGAGAAGCGGGCAGTGTGCACCAGTCCTGGCCGTGCGGACACTCCGAGCTTGGACTTCCAGAATTGTGAGAAGTAAATTTCTGCTCTCTATAAGCCACCAGGCTACGTATTCTGGTGGAGCAGCCTGCACAGGCTTCTGCATTAGGTGCATTGCATGCTGCTTGATTGCTCGTCCTCCACTTCTTATATCTTCAAGGTTTTCTCTCTTCAGCACACAGAGCTCCTTTTAATGGCTATATATAGTATTTAATCTACAAGACATAGTCATTTACCAAGTGGTGGATATTCATATTTTCCCATCAGTCTTGGCTATTTGAAGACAACACTACCATGGGTGTCCTTGAACAAGCCTTGTTGTGCACACACACAGGCATTTTTCTACAGTATATTATGAGAAGTGGAATGTCTGGGTTAAAGAAATATGCATATAAGACTCTAGAAGTATTGCCAAGTATTATCTTTGCTGATAAACATTGCAAGGATTACATAAAATACTGGGTGTAAAAATGGCTTTGTAAAGTGTTGTAAACATTTAAAAATTAATTTTAAATTGATGATTTGATTGCTATTTTATTTACCTATTTATATATTTATTATAAGATATTTTACCTTAATTATTTTAAAATAATTTAAATAGCTTTAATAACTTAAAATTTCCTTGGCAAATGACTGCTCTTCTCTCTAGCCATTATATGATATTGTTTATAGCAAGTGAGTTGATGACTTCACTATCTGGTATTTTTTACATGAGGAGCTGAGCAAAAGAACACAAGTATGTGTGTAGGCGGGACTAGGATGATAGACAACCCTCACTTCGGGGCCTCCTTGACTGACAAGCACTTTGCCCTCTTCTTCCAATAGACGTGGGTGGACATGTGACCGAGCCTGGCCAGTCACTGTGCTTTGCCCCGCTGCTCAGGAGTATTGGTTCAAGGGTTGAGGGTGAGGCTCCGAACAAATGGCATTCTACTGTCTTTACCTTACAGCTTCCGGGGGTTGTAGTTCAGTTTCTGTCCATCGTTACCCAGGGTTCTGACTGATACGACTCCTACACATTTTAAAACTTCTTGCAAGAATTTTTAAGTAAGTAAAAATAGAAACTTACGCGTGAAGTTGCCACTACTTCCTGTGTTCAGATAAAAGGTTTGCCCCACAGCACTAGTTTTCCCCTGAAATTGGTCAGCATAGTGCCCCATTTTTGGGCATCCTTCATCCGGACAAGGAAAACAGCCATTCTAGTGGGGGAAACAACCCATAATTTGTCTGTTAGGGGTACGCCTTTGGCTCACTCACTCCATCAGTCATCCCCCCATCCGTCCTCTCATCTACCCATCCAACCACCCACGTACCAATCCATCGCCCACCCATCTTCTTATCCACCCTCTGTCCCTCCACTGATTCATGCATACTCCCACCCCACTGATTCACACATTCATGCATCCGTCCTGAGAACCGTGCAGCGAACTTCGCTAGGCCCTGCAGACTACCCACAAAAGCGCCTGGGAGACTTAGAGCGTGGTTGGAGTGACGAGTCACTTACAGGAAGCAGTAAAAGTAAAATATGACAGTGGAAGGCAAGACAACGTCTCTTGGAAGAAGTGAATGGGTTGGAAAATGAGTTATTTCTAAAGAGAAGAAGGGATCATCCAAGACCATTTCCACTTTATTGTGAGTTATTTCTCCAGACTACTTGATATTCTGCCCCTTATTAATGGTCATTCATTAACTGGGCCTGGAGGGGGCAATCAGACAGGTGCTTTGTGGCACAGCACCAGCTGCCCTCTGCTTCTTGAGGGCCTGGTGTGCAGAGTATTTTGCAATATGGGAAGCACGTGACAAGCTCTGGGGGCCGCAATGTGATGCCTGCACCAATCAAAATTAGCCCAGCAAGGCTACTCACTGCACACTCACAGACCCCAGCATCAAACCAGATGTTCTTGAGACCTTAATTTAACTCAAGGTAAAAATTAGCTTTGCGAGCCAGCACCGCGGTTCACTAGGCTAATCCTCTGCCTTGCGGTGCTGGCACACTGGGTTCTAGTCCCAGTTGGGGCGCCAGATTCTGTCCCGGCTGCCCCTCTTCCAGGCCAGCTCTCTGCTGTGGCTCGGGAGTGCAGTGGAGGATGGCCCAAGTGCTTGGGCCCTGCACCCCATGGGAGACCAGGATAAGTACCTGGCTCCTGCCATCGGATCAGCGCGGTGCGTCGGCCGCAGCGCGCTGGCCGTGGCGGCCATTGGAGGGTGAACCAACGGCAAAGGAAGATTTTTCTCTCTGTCTCTCTCTCTCTCTCTCACTGACCACTCTGCCTGTCAAAAAATAAAAAAAATTTTAAAAAAAAGCTTTGAATGCAAAAATGTGAATTTAACATATTTTTATAGTGAAAAAAACTGTAAAGTATGAAATTTTGGCAACTCCCATTGTAATAGTTGATTCAGGTTGGGATCATCAACAGAAACTCAAACCTTTGACTGGGTTTATCGTTGGGGGACAATATCAGTATCACCTAATAAAGAACTTAGAGGAAGCAGTACTTGTATGATGGATAAATCTGGTAGATACTCCCTTAACCAAGATCAAAATTTATGACATCAGGGGCTGACACTGTGGCATAACAGGTAAAGCTGCTGCCTGCTGTGCCGGCATCCCATATGGGTGCCAGTTCAAGACCTGGCTGCTCCACTTCCAGTCCACCTGTCTGCTATGGCCTGGGAAAGCAGTAGAAGATGGTCCAAGTGCTTGGGCCCCTGCACATGCTTGGGAGACTTGGAAGAAGCTCCTGGCTCCTGGCTTTGGATCGGCCCAACTCTGGCTGTTGTGGCCATTTGGGGAGTGAACCAAAGGATAGAAGCTCTCTCTCTGACTCTGCAACTCTGTTTTTCAAATAAATAAGTAAATCTTAAAAAAAAAATTTATAACATCAAATGATGGGCAAAATTTCATTAAATGGACAACTTGTGGCTGTGATGAACTGAGAAGGGCCTAAGGTCATCCACTGAATTACAACAAAGTCACCAGCATCCAGGTGTGGGGTAGTCGACCAAGCACCTGACCTGGAATCCCCACAACTGGCAACGTCCTAGACGACCAAGAAAGAAATGGAACATTGTTCTAGATTAAAGGAGACTAAAGTGACAAGATCATAAATGCAGTGCTGGAAAAAGAAGGAATGGGAAGGAAGGGAGGAAGGAAGACCCCCCCAGCGTCCCCCCAGGCCCCTCGTGGGACCCACCTCCTCGAACTCTTCGTAGGAGGCGCAGGGGTAGCCCAGGAAGCCGTCGGGCCGGAGGATGCTGCTTGCGTAGTACTTGTGGCTGCGGAGGTGGTTGCAGGCTGCAAAGTTGCAGGTTCCTGAGACGGCAGAGACGAGAGGGGCTCGGGGGGAGACCTTCCTTCCCCTTTGAAGTGAGCAAGTGAGGGGTCACCTCCCCATTCCAGCAAGGGGCGTCAGCACCCTGAACATGCTGGGGCCTTTGCCGAAGGCTGGGCCGCTGCTAAGGAGCGACAGGTCCTAACAAGCATGTGTGTCTGGGGCTCCAGGGCCAGGTGTGCAACATGAATGAGGGAATGAGGAGGCCTGGAGGCCGGAGCGGGGCAGAGACACAGACAGAGACACAGAGAGGAGAGAGGTGGAAAGGAAGACAACAACGTAGAGTAGACACACACACACACACACACACACACACACACGGGGAGAGACTCAAGAAAAATAACAGCAGCTTTAATAACGCTTGTAAAAGACAGCCAGGAGAGAGGATTTGGAATGTTTTCATTGTACAGAGATAAGGGTTTGGGGAAGCAGATGGGTTTACTCTGAACATTAATGACGGACATGTGCATTGAGATATCTCATGGTAGCCAAAAATACATTCAAGTTTGTATGTATCAGTTAAACATTTAAAAATTAAAAAGATAGTAATAGCTTTTAAAAATACAGAGATCTGTCTATCCTCTCTCTCTCTCTCTCTCTCTCTCTCTCTCTCTGTTATCTGTCTGTCATCCATCTGCCTACCTGCCTAGAGACAGAGAGCCTGAGAAGGGAGCAGTAGCTTCCAGAGGGTCCCTCCCCGGCCCAGCCAGCGTTGCAGGTTAGGGGCCCAGATGGCTTTGTCTTCTGAGTTTTACAAGAACACAGAATCTTGAGTTTTTCATGGAAATCTCCCCACACTTCCATGATTCAGGGCACCCCCATTTCTCAAATGGCCACTGTGCAGACCCCTCAGATGCACCATGGCGGGGTGGTGGGGGGAGGACCTCCAGGCCACGTGGCACAGGCCTTTCCGCAGCCTGAGGCCCAGGCTGAACAGCCACTCCTCCTGGATGCTGGCTGTTGTTTTCTTGACTTTGTTCTTTTGACATCCAGCACGTGGACTATTAACAAGTCAACACCAACCACTCAACCCAACTGGGTGTAACAGAGTGGCTTTGAGCTAGAACCTGAGCAGGGGGCTAGGAGGGCTGGATGCTGGAGACATAGTCTTTAGCTTTGGGGAACTCCAAGTACAGAAAAATCAAGACAAATCAAGTGATCAGAGACCCAAGCTCCCCTTTTTTGGGGAGACAGAAGCCTGGTCTCAGGGGAGGAACAACAGGAATGGCCACAGGCCAAGGCCTGGTGCTGTGGGATCACCCGATGTTGGGGACCCGGCCCCCACCCTCTCAGAGGATCTGAAACACACACAGCTGCTGGGAGCCACTGGGGGTCCCCCCGGATCACCAGGCTTCCTCCTCCCACACGCACACCCCACACCCACAGAGCAACCGGCTGTCCACCAGCTCAGTCTCCTTCCATTCCGAGGATCTCACAACAGCCAACAGCCACAAGGTCACAGCCCTTCAGCTCTTGGCTTCTGCCTGCGGTTCTTCAAGTAGTGCTGAAGGCGGGATGGGTGACCAGAGCCAGAGCTGGGAACAGCCTATGTGTGAGTCCCTCGTCCCAGCTTTCTGACTACGAAGGGAGACAGCCCAGGCTGGGGCCAAAGCCGAGATTTGCAGTCAGAAATTGGGCTTAAATTTGGGTCAGGTTTAGACAACTCTGTAACTTGTGATGTTCAGTTTTGGCACCCGGAAAATGGGGCCAATCAGAGTACCATCTCCTAGCACCACTGGGAAACTACCTGGATCAGAAAGCACGCTTTGTAAACGGTGACAGACTCGGCCACATGTTCTGCTTCCCCCAAACAGAGCAGGTGCCATGTGCTTCAGTGGTCTTACCTTCCCAGATCCCATCTATATCAATGATGGTGGAAAGGAGATTTTTGTCACATCCAGGCATGTGCCTTCCGCCATTTGGAAAGAAATCCAGATGGCCCACCTTTTGGCTCATTCCAAAACCTGAAACGTGCGACACAGAGGTGAGCAGGCAGGGCAGTAAGTGGTCTCCAAGTTAGATCAGGGACACAGGGAGGCGTTCGACTCATTCCAACCTGAGTGAGAGCCTTCTTGGCAGATTCTGCCCAGCCCCACCTCCAGCTCTGCAGGAGGTTCTCAGAGGTGGGTGCTTGGCAAGGCAAGGAGGGAGGAGAGAGGGGGAGAGCAGGCTCTGGGTGACTGTGCGCCCTATATTTGTGTGTGCGTCTTGTCTGCCTTGGGGAGCCCTGGACAATACTGTTATGCTCTGATACTGTTGCGTACCAGTTGGCACATATCAGGGCTGGTACTACTTGTGTTACTTGATTCATTTTAACCATTGATTTCTATGTTACAATGTAAGTATTGTCAACCATAGCACAATGGTTAGGAGCTTTGGTTTGGAGGTACACAGGGATATGATCAAGTCCTGGTTCTTCTTACAGACTGTGTGTCTTGGACGACTACCTAACCTCACTGAGCCTCCACTCGTCAGCTGTGAAAAGCTGACCACTTTGTAGGGTTTCACAGGATGAATGAGCTGATGTTTACAACATGTTCAGACAGCACATGATCAACACCTCGATAGTATCATCACCGTCCTCAAAAACGTACAGCGCACTGGCAAGTCTCATGGGGCTTTATACATGAAAAAGTTGAAAAGAGAACTGAATTAAGAAGAATTAAATGGTGGGCTGTATTTGGTCTCCAATAAAACAAACTGTTACCAAAGCTTTAACAAAAGAAGAAAAAAGTTCAAAAATTAACTTTGTAATCTGCAAAGACAGGTCGAATATCAGTAAGAAATGCATCTGTTGGGGCTGGCGCTGTGGTGTAGCCAGTAGAGCTGCTGCCTTCAGTGCTGGCATCCCACATGGGCACTGGTTTGAGTCCCGGCTGCTCCACTTCCAATCCAGCTCTCTGCTGTGGCCCGGGAAAGCAGTGGAAGATGGCCCAAGTCCTTGGGCCCCTGTACCCATGTGGGAGACCCGGAAGAAGCTCCTGGCTCCTGGCTTTGGATTGGTACTGCTCCGGCCGTTGTAGCCATCTGGGGAGTAAACCAGTGGATGGAAGACCTCTCTCTCTCTGTCTCTACCTCTCTCTGTAACTCTGTCTTTCAAATAAATAAAATAAATCTTAAAAAAAAGAAATGCATCTGCCACTTTGGATACTGAGAGAGCAGGGAGGGAGGTGGGGTTTGAAGACTGAGTCACAGCCTTCCATAGGCTACAGATGGGTCTCCTGTCCTTGTGGCCACAGGCTCCTGTCACCAGCACTGTGGTTGGCACCGACTTCGACTGATGCCCAAGGCACTGCTGCAGTTCCTCATTTTGAAAGGCCCCCTGCAGTGTGTGTGTGTGTGTGTGCGCGCGCGCGCGTGCACCTGCATGTGTCTGTGTGTGACGCCTGGAACCACTGGCATCAGTCCCAGGAGGCAGGACTGAGGAGCTCACCTAGGAACGGGACGATGGGCGCCGAGTCCGTGTGAATCACGTCCACAAAAACAGCATCGGATGGGTCCAGCCGCACCTCCTCGGGTGCTCCCTGGAAGCAGGGCTCTGCAGGATCCAGCCCTGAAAGGGAGGAGGCGGACAGGTTGCACGCCAAGAAAAACAGATCCAAACCCCATACCCGCAAACAGAGCAGGAGGAATCCTGGTCAAAAGCTGTGGTTAGGGAATTGGGTCTGCTTCAGAGAGAGGGAGAGAGAGAGAAAGAGAGAGAGGCAGGAATGGGGATAATGGCTTTCTGGACACACCCAGAACCCCCCAGTGCCTGCTCCTTTTCTCCCACACACGTGCTACCATTCGGCCATTGCCCTCAGGGACTGCAAACTCCCTGGCCACCCCCAGCTGCTCCCCGGCCCTGAGGCCCACACCTCTATTCCTCTGTGCCTTCGTTCGTGCTGCTCCCCAGCCAGCTGTGCCCTTCCCCACGCTCTTCTAACACCGAGTTTGAGTACTTTCTCCTGGAGGGAAATCTAACTCCCCTTCCTCAGCATCCCCACCCCCCCACTCTGCATAGCTGGATTTTGCACCTGTTCATTCTGCTTTGCTCTGTGTCACCCACTCAGCTGTCTGTCTCCCAGGCTGGATCAGGGGCCTCTGGCAGCAGGAGCTGCAGAGGGTGGGAACACAGCACCCAGTGACCGCCCTGCTTCTGCCCAAGGTCAAACACCTCTCTCCTCTGGCCTCAGTTCCCATCCAGAAAATGGGAATAAACAACCTACCTCTTAGGGTTATTGTGCAAACCCCATGAAAAGATGTACAAGAAACTCCTCTGCCATGGAGACAATCGCTCCCCCCATCTCCTCCCCGCAGTGCACAGAGGACACCCGTGAACAGAGTCCAGCCGCGTGTCTGAGTCACCTCCCGATCGGCTGCACAAATGGCTGTGTCTAGGTCCAGTGTGCATTCATTCCGCCAAGTGATTCATTCATTCACTACTTCCTGGGCGCCTCCTGGGTGGCGGTGCTCAGCTGGCCAGTTTCATTTTCTGCCCGTGCCTGGCACAGCAGAGACATCAACAAACCTTTGTGAACTGGCTAATTAAATCTCTCTCTCTCTCTCTCTCTCTCTTCTACTCTAGCAATAATATCCCTGAAGTCATGGATTTCGTGTGCTACTTTATTTTTTCTTTATAAATATATTCCTTTTCTTTATCGGTGTATTTTTATTTATAATCATCTATTTTCTGATACACATTACAATCACGGACAATTATTTTTAATGAAGCGAGGGCATGGCCGTCAGCTCCTGGAGGACCCGTAGGGGGCGCCCTTCGCCGCGGGAAGTGCCCGGCTCCAGGTCCAAGTCGCCGCTGCCCTGCGCGCGCCCCACGTCTTGGACCCCGGCCCGGGCCCCGCGACCCCTACCTGTGATCCTGCCCACGAGGCCCCCCAGCCTCCTGCCCGCTTCCGCGGCCGCGTGCGCGCCCAGGCTGTGGCCGATGAGGTGCACGTCGTCGGGGCTGTACCCCAGCTCGGTCTGCGGAGGGAAGGCGCTTCAGGCCCCGCACGCGGGGCGGTGGACTACGCGCAGGACCCGGGCTGGACACGCGGGAGGAGCCGACCCCCACCAGCTTTGCGTCCCGCGGACCGGCTCGTGCGCGGGGCAACAGTGCTGACCAGCGGCCGCCTCGCCAACTGCAGGCGCCCGCGCGGGCCGGAGGTGCACCTGCGCCGCCCGCCGCCGCCTCCCCGCCCTGACCCTGGCACTGATGGGGAACGCTAGGCAGCCAGAATGCTGTTTCCCAGAGCAGCCTAACAAGGAGGGCTGAAGAGGCTGACGCATCCCTGATCCCCTGGAGGGGACCTGGTGCCTTCCCCATCGGCAAAGGCACAAGGTAGCAGTGTTCTCTCAGGAAGGGCCCACGAGCCCTGGCCAGCTGATTTGTAGCCGCTCTCTGCCCTCCGGTGCCCAGGCTGCCCCAGCCTCTGCCCCACCCCCCTCCCCAGGCCGTGGCCCAGGCAGGGTTTTACCGACAGCACGCGGACTAAGAATGCGATCTCCGCCCCGACCACGCGCGTGTTGTGGGCGGCCTGGGTGTAGGCCGTCTGCGCCCCGCGCCTCCAGTCCACGCAGATGCAGTTGACCGCCTCCACTTGAAACATTTTCTAGGGGAGACAAGCGCAAGGCAGAGAGACCCATTTGTAAAAGCCGCAGAGATGGGAATTCACGCCCACCACGCACTCTGCGGGAGCTTTAATATTCCTTAACCCGTCATAACTTAATCCTCACTGGAATGCTGTGATCTGGGTATACTCAGGGCTGCTTAACAGATGTGGAAACTGAGGCCTGGCAAGTGTATGCGTTTCAGGTCTCACAGACGGTTATGGGCACAGCCAGGTGGTAAAGGTCAAACTACTACCCAGTACCTGTAACACTCAGTTGTCAGTTGCACGAGTCCTACCTCAAGTGCTCAGAAACCACACACCCAGTGGCTCCTGGTTTGCACAATGCAGATGCTGAACCTTTGCACCATTGCAGAATATTCTATTTTATAGTGTGCAAGGGTTTTCTATCAACTGTCAGGTGGCTTTCCCAGGTCTGCACTCAGAGCCTCTCGGAGCAGCCTTGGAGGAGTCGGTTGGCTAGAATTCAGTGGGAGGGAGAATTTGGCAATGGATATCCTTGAGAACCAGGCTTTCCTTGGCGGTGTTAGGAAGGACCTGTCTCTCTCTGGAATATTTCCCTTTCCCGTCCCGAGAACAACAGAGGTGCAAATTTGAACCCGGGTGCTACGTGTTGGCCTCAGTGTGGTGTGGCCAGGGGAGGAGGGGGCCCTGCCCTGCACATGTCCATAGGTGCTGGTCTCAGTGAGGAGAGGCCGGGGAGGATGGTGGGCCCCTACCTTGCACGTGTCCATAGATGCTGGTCTCAGCAGGGAGTGGCCAGGGGAGGAGGGGGCCCTGCCCTGCACATGTCCATAGGTGCTGGTCTCAGCAGGGAGTGGCCAGGGAAGGATGGTGGGCCCCTACCTTGCACATGTCCATAGGTGCTGGTCTCAGCAGGGAGTGGTCAGGGGAAAAGGGGGCCCTGCTCTGCACATGTCCATAGGTGCTGGTCTCAGTGGGGAGAGGCTAGGGGAGGAGGGTGGGCCCCTACCTCGCACGTGTCCATAGGTGCTGGTCTCAGTGGGGAGTGGCCAGGGGAGGAGGGTGGGCCCCTACCTTGCATGTGTCCATAGGTGCTGGTCTCAGCAGGGAGTGGCCAGGGGAGGAGGGGGCCCTGCCCTGCACATGTCCGTAGGTGCTGGTCTCAGCAGGGAGTGGCCAGGGGAGGAGGGGGCCCTGCCCTGCACATGTCCATAGGTGCTGGTCTCAGCAGGGAGTGGCCAGGGAAGGATGGTGGGCCCCTACCTTGCACATGTCCAGCAGCCAGCTCCCGTCGCCCTTGTCTATGAAGCCGTGGATAATAAAGCGAGTCTTGCGGTCCACTTGGAAGTTTGAAGCCTCGATGGTGGCTGGGTTCGTGGCAGTGATCAGCTGCAGTAATTAGAGAAGGTGAATTGCAGAGTCGGCCTTTCTGAGCCACGGGCCTGTTCGAGTGAGCCCCAGAAAGAGTGAGACCACAGACTCGACTGGCTGGAAGCCGGCACAGTCTGGAAGGAGTTCCTGACCTGGAGTTGTGGGAAGAATCCAGAGAGTCCAAGTTCATGCCCTTTCCGGTTCCATTGCCCTGTACCTGAAATCTAGTATTTCTATGAATCATGAAAGCAAACAACCCTAGAATAAAAGTTACAGGAATTTTCAAGTCACATTAGAGTTGTGGCAGACACCTCAAAATGTCATTTATACTCGAGGAGGATCTTGAGGAACACTAGTTATTACACTGACCCCTGACTTGTTAGTGAGATAACGAAGCAGCACATATCACATATCTGTATTTTTATATTTTATAGATTTATATTGTGATAGCTGTTTTTCAATATAAGTGGTTTCCTTTATAATCGAGCAGATTTTATTGTATGCATTTGAAACCACTGTGCTGAGAAGGGGTCCGCAGACTTCCCCAGGTGGCCAAGGAGGTCCCTGGCACAGCATCCTTACGCCCAAAGCCTGTGACCTGAAAGGCGGCTCAGCTCTGTGCGGCTGGGAGGCGTCGGAACAGCCCCATAGTCCCTTCAGTCCCACTGGCCTGCTCAGGCCCCTGCAGCAGCCACTGCGGATGGGATGCCAGAGAAGGATCACGTGGTAAAAACAGGTCTTAGCCTAGCGGTTGAGACGCCTGTGTCCCACATCAGAGTGCCTGGGGACGGCACAGGGCTCTGGCTCCTGGCTCCAGCTTCCTGCCCATGCAGGGTCTGGGAGGCAGCAGCAGTGGCTCAAGTAGTTGGGTCCCTGCCACGCACCTGGGAGACCTGGAGTGAGTTCACTGCATCTGGCTTTGGTCCCAGCCCCCCAGCCCAGCTCTGACGCTTGTGGGCATTTAGGGAATGCACCAGGGGATGAGTTCTGACTACCTCTCTGTTTGTCTCTTTCTCTGTCTCTTTGCTTTCCAAATAAAAAGTTTTTTTAAAAAACTATATAAGTATCATGTCCAGGCAGACATTCTGGGCTGGGGAGGCTAAGTGGGGAACTCACAGCGCTCAGGGGTTTATGGTCCCAAGAGCTCAGATGGACCTAGGCTAACAGCAGTGACAGCATCGTCAGGAAAGTTCCAAGTTAGTGCACTATGGCCCAGACAGCCCTGGAAGGTTCCAGCACGGGTCCACGACCACCCACCACTCCTCCCTCCCCGGCTGCTCTTACTTGGTAGTTGTTGGGGTTTTCATTTGTGTACAGATGGAAACGGGTGCTGATGTCCTCGGGGGCCCAGGGGAATATCCTTAAAGGCCTCTGGATGATTCCCGTCCATGGTTCTTCATCGGAAAAGCAGCCAAGAGGTGCGTAGCAGATCTCTCTCCCTGGAGCAGGGGAGCCACCAACAGGACACGTGAGGTTCTGGAGAGGAGCCGTGCCCCATCTCTGCGGGGGCCCCAGGCATGGCTGAGGCCGTTGGTCTCTCTCTTTGCCATCGGTGACCCCAAGTCTTACACGACACGAATCACCCAGGGGCTGGGGGCGGATGTGTCTGTTGCCCTCCTTTGTAGGTCCTGATTCACAGGGGTCTGGGGCAGGGCCCTGGAAGTGGTAAATTCAATAAGAATCACTGATCTACAACCTGCTCTTAAAATCACCTCTTGTGGGAAACTCACAGCAGGCCCTCCGACAGGTCAGATCACCTAACATCAAGTGTCGACCAGGCGTGTGCCCCGGTCACCCACAGGGACTCCTCATTTGTCTTGACGTCTGCATTGCATCCAGCATGTGCTGTGTGCACACAGGAAGCATTCGCTGGTATTTGTCCAACTCATACATCCGTGCACAGTTTTCCAAATTATTCTCTGCCATTCCGGATTTTCTCTGTTGCCCTTTGAAGGGTAAATTTCTTAAGAACGGAAATGACTTAATTGTGCATCACACTGCAGGTGGGAGGAACTCAGTCCACGCAATGGGTGACCCACATAACCATGACTAAGTCTGAGAGTCCCTTCTGTGTCCAGGACATAAGTAATATCATAGGAAATGATCGCCAGGGTGACGCAATTCAGGTCCAAGGATTATAATGGGCCTCTCTCAGGATTCCTCAGCTCTTAAAGTGCTGGTGCCAACTATCGGCCACTCATTCAAAAAATCAATAGTTGATACTTGTTGTTTACCACATGCCAGACACCACGTGAATGCTTTACTGCTGTGTTCTCATTTAAGTCTCCATACATGAGTAAGGGATAGGTATTGCCTCCAGTCTACAGGTGGGGAAGCCAAGACACAGAGAGACAAAGGAAGCCGCCCAACACCACGGCTAGCAGCAGAGCCAAGACTTGCAAGATCTGCACCCGGGAACTTCAGCTGGGAATGCAGGCAGGAACTGAGGGTGCAAAGGCAAGCAGCCAGTGGCCCTGTCCTGAAAGGGAGGAAATCTCCAAGGAGAACCAGTGACGGTGCTGGCTTGCTCTAGGCCATGGGAAGACTCTCAACAGGGCTCGGAAGTGAGGCAGCAGGAGGTTGGAGCAGCCTCTGCTTCAAGGAGAAGTGGTGGCAGGCTCCGTTGGTGGCCAGAGGGACCAGGGTGCCAGGTTCAGATGCTTTGGTGGGGAGCAGAGATGAACTGGAGGGTGTTGAGCTGTGAGGGCGCAGGGCGGGCTTGTGCTTCCTGGAGGGGGTTTTGGGAACCAAGGGGAGGTAGCTCAGAAGCAGGAGAGCTGAGAGTGGCCAGGGTGGGTCTGGTGCAGGGTTGGGGGAGGCCAGAGCCCATTCTGATGGTGAGCAACCTAAGCGTTAGGATGGAAACTCAGCAGAGGAGAGGGGGTAAGCGTGAAGGTGGTGAATGAACTGAGCCTGGTTTGGGACAGTGGGTCTGAGGTGTGGCCCCCGCAGGCTTCCTGGGACTCCAGAGAGTCAGAGGTTGGGTCAGAGGGGAGTCCCGAGGAGGGGAGAGGTGGGGTGAGCCTCGACAGTGAGCCTTGCGGGAGCCCCACATCTGGGCACAAGGAGGCAGCAGATCAGCAAAGGAGACAAAGAGGAGCCGGGCCCCCAAGCTCTGCTGTCACCAGCCAGGTCGTGCTCCATGGCCAGGGCAGAAGGGGAGACCAAGAGCAGGCTGGGATGCCAGAGACAGAGTGGCGAGAGCCAGGGTGCTGAAGGGAGCCCCTGCTGGCCCCCCCAGAGGCCACGTCTGCTCCAGCAGGGTTTGGGGGGTCAAGCCAGGCCCACGAGGGATCTGACAGGAGAGGGGGAGAGGTGGCCCTGGCAGGTGAGTGAGTTACACCTGTGAGCGCACCTGTCGGGGGCAGGGGAGACGGAAAGTCAGCAGGCAGGGGCGTCAGGGCAAGGGAGGTTATTTTGGTTTGAAGATAAGTAGAACTCGTCCCTCCTCCGGACGGAGCCGATGGGAGAGACTGAAAAGGGGGAGCAATGGCAATCGCAAAGGTGCGAGACTGCTGGCTGGGCTACGTGGTGCCTGCAGGAAGAGAGGGCTGGAGCAGGGTGCTGCCCGAGAGCCCCCAAGTCCAGTCGCTGCCCGCATCTGCCCCAGAGTCAGCACTCTGGATGGCAGCGATTGGTGTTTTATTAAGTAATCATAATCACAGTCACAATCTTGATCATAATGATTCTCATTGTGCAGCTGCCCCACCCCCCATGCCAGTCCAGACGCCACTTTCTCCCCAGAGGGGCGGTGGCAGCATTCTCACCTCTCACTGCAGCCAGCAGGAGAAGGCTGACGGTCCACCAGGGTCGCATCTGCAGGGATGGCAGCACAGGCACACACAGACCCCACGTGTGCAGGCGTGAGGCTGCTGCCACAGAGCCCAGACAGGAGGAGAGGCTGGGAACACACCCAGGACCAGGTAGGACGGAGGACAGGGATCTCCCTCAAAGAGCGGGCAGCACCACCCTAGACCCCTGGGCTCAGGGTCTCCCCAGGGTCCCCCTTTCCAGGCCCTGTCCTGTGACAGCCCCGCCAAGCCCCCAGCCAGACAGGGCCAAGACTTACTGCGCTGCACTGGAGGGTTTTCTCCTGGCCTCACAGGGTGGCGGCGGCCTTTTATCACCAGGCTTTATCTTCTGGACTCCTTAGAGGAAATGCCAGGGCAGACCAGACGGGGGGCTGCAGGCGGGTGCTTTGAACCCACTATCATAAACACACAACGCCAGAGCAACCCCTTTATAAAGTGAAACTGGAAGAAAGGAAAAATCGATTTGGGGAGAATGGGAAAGGGCTCCGTGAATGTGAGTTTGCAGGTTTAGTTGCTGGAGGACTGTGTACCCAAAGTGATAGCAAGAGCGTACCAAGCCCATAGCACCTCCTGATCCAGATACCTCCCAACGCACGAACCCCAAACCCATCTCGCTGCACCCGGTGCCTTGCTTCTGCCTGCGTACACACACATCGGTGGAGACGTGCCCACCCCTTGCTAACTTTGGGGGCGGCCCCCACCCCTAGTGAGCCCAGAGAGGATAGAAACGAAGGCCGTGCCGTAGACTGGTCTCACTGCCGGAGACAATGAACACTGCTTTGTGTAGAAATAATGCGGTCTCTTTTACAAGCCTTCCTGAGCCGCACAGACCCTACCGTGACCTGGAGAGAAGCAGCAGAGGTGTTTTCTTTCCTTTGCTGCAGCTCGGGGGCAACGTGGGGGAGCAGGCAGGTACCGCCCAGCCATGTCTTAACTTGACCTCCGATTTAGATCCACAAAAGCGCAGGGATCTTAAGTTTAATTCCCAAGTACAATTTAATGAGTTTTTAAATTTAAATTTAAAATGTGTTTTGACAGATACATCCAAGGGGTCTTCAAAGATCCTCAGAAAATTTGTATTATATCGTTTCTCGGCCTTTTGGCTAAGATCAAGTGTAGAAAGTGTGTATTATGGAAAAACTAATGGATACGAAATTTTTGCACCAAAATAAACTTATCTTTTAATTCCAGATTTCCATGAACTTTTTGAAGTACCTTCAAACATCCCCTAGATCAAGATGCAAAACATTTCCAGCAGCCGGAAGTTTCTTATTCTTCCACTCCCGTGACAATAACCCGTACCTCTGAATTCTATCACCGTAGATTAGCTTTCTCTGTCCCGGATTTCACATAAATTGAATGACACAGCATGTGCTCTGCTTTTTTACACACAAGACATTTTTGAGATTCATTTTTCACAGGAGACGTTTTTGTTACATGGTTGGTTCCCTTTTATTGCCGTGTAGGATTGCTGCATGTGTTTTGTGGGAATGTATTGCAATTTACGAACCATTCTGCCATTGCTGGACCTGTGGGCTCCTTCCAGCTAGAGGATGCTATGAAGGGTCCTGCTAGGAGCACTCTCATTCACTAGTCTTGGGGTAGACACATGCACCCATTTCTCTTGGGTTTGCTCACAGACACGGGGTACTCTGAAGGCCCTGTGGCGTGTGCATGCTGAGCTGTAGGGGGCGCGGCTTAACAGCTTTCCAAAGTAGTTCCGGTATCATCAACTCCACCTGCAGTGCAGTGAGAGGTCCAGCCACTCCACATTCCACCCCTGCGCTGTTGACCCATCTCAGAACCTCTGAGGATGCTAGCAACTGCCTGAGGGCGTCAGGATAGAAAAATGGCCTCTCTGTCCCCCCCCGCCCCGTGTGTGTATGTGTGTGTGTGTGTGTGTGTGTGTAACTCCTCTCTGGCTCTGAGGCCGGATAGGGCTTGGGATGATTGTCAGAACTGCCCAAAGGACAAGACGGTGGATGCCTTCAGCCTCATGGGGGGGCCCTTCTGCGCTCAGGCCACACTGCAGGAAGAGCTTCCGCCTGCTGCTGGTCCTGGGGCATCCCCCTGCCTGCTGGGTTCTCTTAACCTTGTCCACAAGGGCACAGACAGTCCCTTCGAAAAGTCCTTTCAGTGGGCCATCTCCAGCACCCAACAGGTGTCGCTGGCCACCACACTCCCCCAAAGAGAAAGCTGTCCAGTTGTTCAGAGGCCTGGGGTCCATTTTAGGGAATTTGCCCAGTCTTGGGTACTTCCTTTCCTAACTCTATTCCTAAAGAGGATCTCTGTCTTAATCAGGAGAGGGGTTGGGATTGTGAAGTTGTCTGATAGTTGGTTTTGCCATCCGTCCTCATAGCAGCCAAGCAAAATCTGTGACTCAACTATAGCTTTTGCCAAAGTCTTAGCTAAGGCACGTCCATAGCATCTGTGGGTTCCATGCTCCACGGTCACCTGGCTCCAGCCACAGGATTGTCAGGAACCCAGGGGAATCTTCTCACCTGAGTGGCCAGAGCTGCTCCATGTGTCAGTGCTCATCCCAGTGGGCAGGGCTAGAAAGAAGCAGGGAGGGTGTCAGTTCTTGTTGTTTCCGGATCATCAGGCTCCGTTCTAAATGCCAAGGGCAGGTCATGGTCACCGCAAGCCACAGACTGAGGAGAGACTCTGCCAAGGCTGGACGCATTGGAAACCAGAACAGGGGTGTGAAATGCCTGTCTCCTTTGGATGGCTCTACGATGTGAGTGGAGGTAGACAGAAGTGAGGCACGTGGCACAGGTGACGTGGGTGATCAAATATCAATGTCTTTTTTTTTAAATTGGGATTTCACAAGAAATGTGGAAAATGCAATTTAGAGAAAAATACTGCCGTCTGCTCAAGCAGGAGTCACGCTGAAGGAGCCCAGAATTGGAGTCTTTCTTTTAAAGGGGCTAAGAGGCACTGAGGCCCAAGCGACTGAGAAACAGGCTAAGCAAACGCGCCTGGGAAAGCCAGTTAAGGACAGGTGTCGAGGGCTGGGTGGGGACAGAGGAAGTGGGAGAGAAATAGGGGGGCGGAAGACGGGAAGGTGTCCCCAGAGAAACTGGCCATGATTGAATCTAAGCTCTTTGCAGTGAAAATGCTCAAGAAACACTGAGTTTTGTTTTACCCCCATTTTGCAGCAGGGACAACTGAGGCCCAGGAAGGTCAACGAGCTTAGTGTGAGGACCATTGGCAGAGTAGGACCTGGATCTCAGGGCTCCACCTCTCCTCTCCTGAGGGTCTCAGTCTGCGGATCTTTAAGATGGGTGGAATCCGGGTTGATTTAGGAAATTGTCCCTGCGCCAAACTTCCTGGCAAAGAGCACTGGGTACCCCCTCCCAGGGTCACCAGTGATTGAGGGGAGACACACTGAGTGCTCCCACGAAGCTCAGAGCCTGCCTGGTCCTCTCCACAGCGTGATTCGAGGCAGGCCAGCTGGGGCCCAAGCTACTGCCCAGGGCACTCATTCACTACCGATTGCCTGCCCCTGGCAGAACCAGCTCGGCTGCCCTTCCGTGTCTGGGGCGCCGGGAAGGCCCAAGGTCCTGCCAGCTGTCTGCTGTGGGAAGAAGGCGAAGGCCTGCACCTGTGGGACCACATGACGAGCCGGTGGCAAGGTCAGGGCCTGGGTGAGCCCTGCCAGCTGGCACAGCAGCGGCTTGGGGGATGGCGGGGGCTTGGATCCTCCTCCTCCTGCACCGAGGCCAGTAGAAACCTCCCTGCCCCATCCCCCTCCTCACTGCCTGCATCCGTGCCCCCTCCCCATCCTTACCCTCATGTGGCTGGCACCACCTCTCTCTGGGCCACTGCCTCTCTCCCTCCAAGTCATCCTCCCTCTACTTCCCAAGGTCCTCCCAGCTTCCAGCCCAAGCTTGTCTTGGTCCTGGTCTTCAGATGCACAGGTGTTGAGCTACCACTCAGTTATTTGTATGTGGCTTTCAACAGTGGACGGTCTTCCAGCCCTGAGGGTACGGCAGTGAATGGGACATCCTCCTTCCCTGCCCATGTGGGACTGATGGCCTCAAGGATGCAGGCAACATGACCCACAGACAGACGGCGGAACGAGCTGAGACGAGGAAGCGTACTGCGGAGGGCTTGCGTGTAGGCTGTGCTGCGACTTGGGCACTCCTGCGAGAGAACAGCTCTGCAGAGGGGGCCAGCATGCAGCAGGAGTCCACACTCCGATGCTGGGCGCACAGGGTGGTGCCGTTGTCTGGCTGGGTGATTTAGAATGGATGCAAATGTCTTCCTCACAGTTCTGGGGGCTGTGGAGTTGAAAGTCATAGTGCCAGCGGGTTTGGTTCTGGTGAGGGCCCGCTGTCTGCTGCCCATATGGTGGTTTTCTGTTGGGTCTGCACACAGAAGGGCTGCGGGGGCCTGGCAGCTCTTGGGAGGTCTGTCATCCAATTCCCGAGGACAGAGCCCCCACAAAGTCCCCACCTCTGAACATCACAACAAGGGCTAAGTTCCAACACACACGTGGGAGGGGCACAGACACTCAGCCATAGCAAGGGGCCTCCCGCTGTGGACTGAGTTGTGTCCCCGAAAGAAGATAGGTTTGAGTCCTGAGCCCCAGCCCCCTGGGACATGGCCTTAGGAGAGAGGTCTTACTGGAGGTGATGAATTGAACTGGGGTCATACTGGCCCTCCTCAAGGATGACTGGTGACCTCCCAGTGGGGGAAATCTGGTGCCAGAGTGGGGAGATGGCCCTGTGAACAGCAGGGCTGTGGACGCCGAGGGATGCCAGCGCTGCCGGTGAACCAGAGAAGGCAGGTGGGCGGCACCTTGCAGATTCTCCCCCGTGGGCCTCAGAAGGAACCAGCGCGCGGCCGTCTGGTACTTACAGCCTCTGGAACTGCAGGGCAATGCCACCCTGTCACTGAAGCCACTGTGTTAGGGCAGCCCAGCCCCCAGCTGGCCCCACCCAGCTAGGCTTGTGCCACTCCCTCCACGTCTTGCCAGCCGACAACTGCTCAGAGACAGGTCTCGCGGTTCTGGCGTGAACCTGCCTTTCCCTCCTCCGAGCTTCTGCACTTGGCGGTTCCCTCTGCCAAGGATGCTGCCCCTGCTCAGCTCTGCAAGGCGCCTCCCCCGACCCCAATCTCCTGGCTCCCTGTTCGCGTCTTTCATTCCAGGTCACAGAACATGCTCTCTGCTCTCAAAGCCTGTAGCGTCTCTTTCAGATTTTCACCCCAGAGCACACTCTCCAAGATGTCTGTGACCCCAGCAAACAGATCCCAGCCTCCCTGCTTTGCTCCTTCTCACACCCCTCCCCCACCCTTGGGATATTCCTATTCGTTTCATTGCACTGAACATCCACAAATTCTTCTTGTGTGTTATCACCACCAAGAGAAAGCATATTATCAACATGAACACACAATATTCACAGTTGTTCAGTGTGCTGGAAGCCCTGGGGACCGCAGACCCCCGTCTGGAGGGGGCTCTCCGTGTGGGAGGCAGGCAGGATGGGCTTCCAGGTCTGTGGCATATGCTTACTTCCTCATTGGTCAGGGTGGGGCCCTGGAGTTCCTTGTTCTTTGCAAGCCCCTGAGTGAGTCTGGTTCAGGGCCATGATGAACACCCAGCATTCCTCGATCATGCTTTGGCTGGTCCCTTGCACCTGTGACACCCTGGGGAGCAGGGCCATCCTTGTACACTGGGCTGTGTGCAGGACATAGGGTGGCAGGTGTGAAGCCCACTGGAACAAGCACTGCTGCGTGGCAGGTGCAGGTACCCCCAAGCCTCCATGACCATGGCCAGGCTGCAGCCATCCTCGGCCGGCTCACTCATCTCGTAGCACGCTAGCTCAGGGGTAGAGCCTTGCCTTCCAAGGATGCCTTTGACCCTTGTTAGATACTGAAGGTGACAGTACAGCAGGGCAGGGCTACATTTTTACACACGAGAAAGCTGGGGCCCAGAGGGTAGAAAACACCTGCACAAGTCACCTGGTATGATTAGAATCCTGCTGACTCAGTGCCCCCCCCCCCCCTTTTTTTATTGCTTCCTACCAGACCATAAGTCCTGAGCTTCAAGTTCATCAACTGGTTACTAATACATATTGCCTATGTGAAACAAGGCCATGATCAAGGTTTGATTTCATGAGTCACATGGTACATTTTTTTTCAACCTTTATTTAATAAATATAAATTTCTAAAGTACAACTACATGGTACATTGCATGCGAATTCCCCTTAGGTTCATGGTTCTTAACAGTGGGGAGAATGACACGAACAACCCCCTCCCAGGGAATACACCAGTTAGATGGGGGCACAGGCAGCACACAGCGAGTGAGCTCCAAAATTAGTAAAGACCAGATGCTCACCTGGGGTGGAGGCGGGCCTCTGTGGAACGGAAATTGTGATTCAAGTTCAAGGTGGCCTTTATGTGGGCGGTTCCTGAGAGAAGCTCGCCTGACCACTGCAGCAGAGGTCTGTCACCACGTGACATGGCAGGACCCCTGATGCCCGAGAGCAGCATGGCACAGGCACCTCCAAGTCCTGTCCCAGCCCAAGCCATGGGTGTGCAGAGAGGCAGCCAGCAGTGTAGCCCGCCAGCCATAGCCTAAGCTCTCAAATCATCCATCAAACCCTTGCGTTTCATGCACTGGGAAGTCCAGCAGTCGAGGACGGTGCCTGACAGAGGAGAGGGGTGATAAAATAAAAGTGGGCGTTCCCAGGGGTTGGAGGAGCTGACATATGGAGTCTGACAAGGTGTCATACTTTCCAAGGCAGTGCAGCACACATGGCAAAACAGAAACATCCCATGGCAAGCTGTGTTTGGAATCCTTCCAAAGCTACGTAATAATACTGCGTATCGCGTCCTGAAGGCACCGCTTTTGTTACTGAAAGACAAACGTAAGCCCAACCATGGGCCCCACACAGCCCTTAAGTCTGGAAACTTGATCAGACTTGGCCAGGGCCACATCCATAATGGCAGGTGCACCCCAGAGTAACCCCAAGGATCCCAGACACCTGCTCCCGTCCTATCTCCCTAGATCAGTGGGTTTGGGCTGTGGATCTACGGAGCTGGGCTTAGACTGCCAGTGGCAGTGATATGGGGAAAGTGGGCCTTGTAGCTTTATCCCTCACCTGTCATCTTGACCTGCCCACCTTCCCAGGCTGCACCTGTCTCTCATCCGGGACCAGGAAGGAGGAAGTTAAACTTCATGTGGAAGTGCCATAGAAATCCCAGAAGGCTGAGCCCCCACCCCCTACTGGTAAGGGGGAGGGGCCCTTTATTCCTTTACATGCTTGGGGACCCTTCTTGGGCTTCTTCTGTGTCTCTTCTCACAGGCGACTCTCCGGCCCCCTGCGTGTCACATGTGACTGTATGCTCACTCTCTGTCTCTAAATCTATCCTGCCCTCACGTGTGCACTGCACTTTGCCTCTGCTCTGAATTTTTTGGGGGCAAGACCCTGAGGTAAGGATTAAGATACCTGGGCCCAGAGCAGTGCCAGGAAGTTGGACACTTAAGAGCCCCACTGGTGGGTGGCCGAGGTCCAGGATGGCGACCTGGGAAGCTGCTCCTCTCTGCCTTCCTGGGAGCTTCCTTAAGGACACAGTTTCCAGCAAAGGCTCTGGGCGGAGCGAGCAGGGCCCTGCCCTTGCCTCCCTGGGGTCTCTGCCAGCTGCCTGCGCACCCCTGGAGCACACGGCACTGCTGCACCTGTGGTTGGGATCCGGGGCACTCCAGGCGGCCCGGAGGCTGGGGCTCTGGTACTGAGTGTGTGCTGTGTGGCCAGCAGCCGTGGGAGCTTCTCCAACCGGCTTCCCCCTACCACGGCTGTATGCTGTGGAATTCATCTTAGTGGAGATGGGTGGAAGAGAGGTTTTTTTTTTTTTAAGGCTTATTTATTTATTTTGAAAGTCAGTTGCAGAGATGGGGGAGAGAGAGAGAGAGAGAGAGAGAGAGAGACCTTCCGTCTGCTGGTTCACTCCCTAGATGGCCGTAATGGCCAGGGCTGGGCCAGGCCAAAGCCGGGAGCCAGGAGCTTGTTCTGGATCTCCCGCATGGTTGGTAGGGGCCCAAGCACTTCCATTGCTTTCCCAGGCCATTGGCAGGGAGCTGGATGGGAAGTAGGGCAGTCAGGCGTCACTGATGGCAGCTTTATTCGCTCTGCCACAGCGCCGGCCGCGGGAGAGAGGCTCTTGTTGGCTGTGAGAGGAGGGTTTCAGATGTGAGGCAGACAGTGGCGGTAAGCAAGCTAGCAGGGTCTAATGAGGTGGTGCCTCCACCAGCACGGATGGGCCCCTCGCCGGAGGGAGCTGAGAGCGCCCCGCCGTGCAGGCTGGGCGGGCAGGGCTGCACAGCGAAGTGGAGAGAATGCCCCTGGCAGGCCAGGTGGGCATCTCAGCAAAACACTGGGAGCTCAGCGTGTAGTCTGCATTCAGACCAGGGCTGAGAAGGGAGTGGGGTTCAGGTCTTCCCACCTTTGCTCCTTCCCTCCACCCCCTCGTGGTGGATGGGTGAACTTCCTCCCACGGGTCTGTTACCCAGCGCTATCAGACGGGGCAGCCCACCTGGTGCCGGGCGGCGAGGACTCTCCTGGGACCAGCTATGAAGCTGGGGTACAGGCAGGACTTTGCAGTGTAGAAGGCTGGGCTGCTTCCAAGGCCGCATTCCTCTCTGCAGGAATTGTTAGTCCAGGCAGTAGGGTGAGACAGCCTGGCCTTGACCAGGGAGTAGGGCTTCTACCCGTGGCCCCCAGCACAGCCCTTCTGTTACACCTCGGTTCCAGTCACCACTTCTACCTTGTCCCACCACCCCTGGTCTTCGTTATCTCTTGCCTGGACATCTGCAGGGGCTGCCTCCTCCCGGCTGGCCTCCCAGCCTGCAGTCTCTGTAGGACATTTTTCTTCAAACCTGGGTCTAGACTCACCCCTTTTGTGGAACCTTCCCCATGTTGCTCCTTCCCTCACTGGCTCATCCAGTCCTGGGACGTTCTTGCCTTTTGTTCCTGGAAGGCAGCTGATAGTGCGTATTGGAGGCAGCACTCCCCAGCACTGTGGGCAGAGGGCACTTCTGTGCGACGAGTATTTGCAGGATCTACTTTTCTTTGCTTGAACCCTTTTGCCAACACAGTGGTGCCTTGCCCAGAGTGTGGCTTTCAGAGCCAGTGCTGGGTCAAACGTGCCAAAGGCTGCTCAGCATCAAGCAGCTGGGCCTCAGCGCTGGGCTCTGTGCCTCCACCAGTGGAGCTGGTTGGTCCCCGCCACTGCTGTCAGTCATCTCTCCCATGCCTGTCACCACCACTGCTTATCTCCACGCCTGCACCGGGAGGCCCTTCATGCAGCTGCTCCTCCTGCCCTCCCCACAGCGCTGCTTTCTGGGGGCCGCCTGGGGTCCCCCGGCATGCCAGTGGGAAGCTTGGAGACAGCCTCGCTGGTTAGACACACAGCCAAGGCAGCGGAATTGCCACGGTGGGAAGAGAAGCCTGGTGACCCAGAGGAGACACACTCTGGGGAGACGCCGGCTCCTGGGACGACTGGGGCAGGTGAAGGAAACCCTTCCCCAAGCTGACGGAGGTCTGCCTGGGTGGGCCCCACGGTGACGACTGATTGGCTGAGGGCTCGTGGGTGGCCCTGGCTGATTGGCTAACAGAGCAGGCTCTCTCAACAGGGCATTGGACTCAGAATCCATCTCTGGGAGTCCTTGTCAGTGCCCAGGCCTCCCTGCCAGGGGTGGCCCTGTACAGAAGGCAGAGACAGGGCCCCGGGGCCAGTGGGGCCTGGAAGCCCGGCCTGGTCCCCCAGAGAGTCTCTGGATCCCACACTGAGAGCCAGGGGCACCTTGTGACCCCAGTTCTCCCAGATAGCACCACAAAGAGGCTGCGTCACCCCAAGGCCTTTCTGTGATGCTGCAAGGTGATCAAGGGGGCTTAGAAGGGAGGGGACGCTCAGCTCTGGCCGGGACACTGTCCACTCTGTCTCAGCAGCCGCCTCTTGTTGCAGTCCTCAGTTACTGCACTAAAAGACAAGGGGCGGGGCCCAAGGCTCTGCTGAGGCCGGACTCAGACTCGGGTTCTGCTGTCAATCACCTTCCCTGGGGAGAAGGGGCTGGGGGGGAAGTGGGGTGCGTTGGGGAGTCAATGGAAAGAAGCCCCAATGCATGCAAATGCTTCTGGATTATTTAAACCATTAGTTCCCACAGTCCCCTAGGCGGCAGCTGACGTCAGAGACACACGGCGGCGGCAGACAGATGCGTGGGGGGATTTTATTGACATGCATGGGGCTCACACTGAGCCTGGAGCTACACAGGGCAAGACGGTCAGCAGAACGTCTTCTTTCACGGTCTCCTCGCTGCAGAAGTCGTACCTGTGGAGACAAAGTGGTGCTTTCTAGGCCCTGGGCATCTCGGGAAAGCCACGGCCCTGTGAGCTGTTAGGCAAACTAACTGCGACACAACTCCAAAGGAACGAGGAACGCTGTAGCTGTAGCCTGCAGGCGAGGGGCCCACGGGCCAGGTGCTGTGGCTCCAGCTCGGCGCCTGTCGCCTGGTCCCGTGTCCAGCAGGGCTGAGGCCTCCTGAGGCTGCGACTCTGACGTTTCTCACTCTCTGCAGGGGCAGGACGGCCTCAGGGAATGACGGATTGGGCTTACAGGGGGTACCTCTCTTCCTGGAGCCCCCCAGGGGACCCCACTGAACATTCCAGGAGCTGTGACAGACTGAACTCTTTATGAGCTACCGGCAACTTGCTAAGGGCTCACCTGTGTGAACTTCGTCCTCCCCACACGTGGGAGGAGGTCTGCTTAGTGGGCCTGCGTTACAGCAGGGGAAACTGAGGTACAGCGGGCTCTCAGTTCATGAGTGGCAGAACCAAGATGCACACACGGGCCCATCTGATCCCATGGCCCAGCCTGTCTGTGGTCAAGCTTCCCCGGCCTTGTGGTCCAGACTGGGAGTGAGGGGAGCTGGCCCTGCCTCTGGGTGCCTCCTCCCACCTTCTAGCTCTGGCCTGGGAGAGGACTCTGAATGTCAATGTCTTCATTTGTAGAGAGGTGCTCTGTGTAACGTCCCATGACATTAGAAGTAAAACAAAAAAACTGGTAACTATACTTATTATTTTTAAAATGTTATTGGCTAGCTCATTAACAGCAACCTATGTGAATGATTTGACTAATTCAGTTTGTTGTTGTTGTTGTTGTTTGACTCTGCGAATGAGTTAGAGAGGTTTGATGCTGGTTGAGACCCATCTCTATTTCTCTCCTCTGTTATCTGGCATCTGGCTTCTCTCAAGACAGAGGCGCTCTGGAGTGGGCGGCTGGGGAAGCAGCACGCACCTTGGAGGTAGCCTCAGGTACCTGCACTTCCATTTCTAGGAAGCCTTCGCCTTTCCTCAAAACCCCAGGCAGGAGCCAGGCCCGGCTGACTCGGTCTGGGGTGTGTTACCTGTGGGAACTCCTCTCCCAGTAACGCCTCTGGTTTCTAAGAATCCATCGACATCACTTCTTGTGATGCGCTCTTAACCACTCAGTTCCTGGCTGCAGGCCTTGGGGCACGCCTAAGGGGGCCCTGTGCCACCGATTTTGGAGCAGAGCGGAGCTCCTGGCTCACTGACCATGGGGCTGGGCCAGCCCTGGCATTGCTGCCTTGTCGGGATGGGGAGAACCTCACAGAGCCATCCAGCTTGGTGATTCGTGGCTGTGACAAGGGGCAACCTCCATGCCACTCACTCTGCCAACCCACTCCCTACCCCTGGGGAAATGTCATTTGCCAGAGCATGGGCCCAGCAGCCCCACCTAACCCTAAACACCAGTGGCTGAGAGCCCAGACGCCTTCCCGCAAAGCCACACCAGGAATGTCTGAGCTGGGGAGGGGGAGTTACTCTGCTCCACTCTGGTTCTTTCCACGTCCCTCCAGTGTCCCCTTGCCCTACCCAAGGCCCTGTGCTGCTTCAGGCACGAGCAAGGGAAGCCACAGACAGAGTGCATAGCCCACAAGGACCGCCACCTCCATGTGCTCTTGTTCTAGTTCACATTTTATGTTTTTTCCTAAAACTCATTTCTTTGTCCTTCAATTATCCTGAAATGTCATTGGCCCTCTCCACTCTCTAGCTCATACTTCTAACCTTGAAACTTCAGAAATTATTTCCTTGTTTCTCTTTCTTATTTTGCCCTCTGTTTCTCCTTGGAGGCCAGGTCCCATATTTTGTATCTACACAGGCAGTAGTGAGAACCCGTGTAAAGTTCACCAACAGAAATGATACGAAGGGTCTTCATAAAGTTCACGGAATACAGGGATCCTTAGGCACAAACCAGCAAAGATACATACACGGTCTTGTTTTCTCCCTTTTGCACGGTGATCTTAGCTGCACCCACTTTGGGAAAGGTTGGGTTCACCACGTGGTTATTCCAAAGAAACTTGACTTTCTCAATCGTTCCCACATCAAGATCTGCATCGAACTCCGTAGAATGGGTGGAGCCTGGTTGGATGATCCCCCTTGAAACAGAGAAATAAAAACATCCCCTTCATGGAAATGAGTTCGAAAGACCCTAGAAGGCCATGCTGCTCTTTTTGCCTTTCCAAATTAATCTTCAAGTAAAGGGTGGAGAAATGGAAGAGCCAATTGGGTGCTGGCAGCCCTCAAACTAGGATTTAAGTTTTGTTTAACTCAAGTTAATTTCTACTCAAAGCTGCCTTATAGAAAATTATATAATTCCTTTATATTATTTTTATTTTTTTGGCAATACAGTAATAATTTAGCTACTTAATTTAACACAACAAGTACGTATTTTTGTGCTAATTGGGAAACAGAATACCTGGGATAATGTTAGATTTTGTTTTTTTTTTTCAATCTGTTCTATTGAAAGAGAAAGAACCAAGTGCCTGGGTGTATAATAGAGAAAACAAAATTCATTGGCAGAGTCTGTAATTAACTTCAGTAAATAATTTAAAATCCATTGATATCAAAGAGATGATAGGTTAGGTGCATGGTTTCAAGGTCATGTGAATCATCAAATGAGATACAGGAAGCAGATTCTGCAATGAACTCATACCTGAAGACATCATACTGGTGAGTGTTTCCTTTGCTTCCAAACAAAGCAACTTTGATTTGACCAGTGGCTCTTCTTCCACTCAGTGTTACGGAAACGCCGTACCTCCAGCCTACGTGCAGGATGGAAGAGGCCAGTCTATTACCCATGAAATAGGTAGCCCGAATCCCAGATTCCTTACCCATTCCTCACACGGAGGCATCAGGGCAGGAGAAATTCTTCTTGTTCATCTACTACTCAAGGCGGGCCTTAGGGGGAAGCACTTAGCCATCAGTGGTCCCTGTAGACATCCTGTGCCTCATCACTGAGCCACTATCAGAGGTGGCTGCTTACGCCCGAAGTAAATTGAAACACGGTCACAAGTTCAGTTCCTCAGGCTCACAAGCAGCACTGCAAGTGCTAAGTCGTGATACGGGCAAATGTCCCGGACAGGCCCGAATGCACCTTCACTGAAAGTTCTGCAGGACAGCGCAGCTCTAGAATGGCAGAGCTGTGAGCCGGGGAGAAGAGAAGGAACAGGGCTGGTCTCTACATTTGGGAGGATCGCTCAGGACCTGGACAGACTCCAGCACACAGCAGGTGCATGGTCAGTCATCACCCAGACTTCTACCTGGAGTTCTGTCCCAGTGCCCAGAATACACACAAACCTGCACAAACCCCCAGAAAAACATACCTGCAAACCTAGGTGTGTACACATGCAAACCTACACACATAGACACACATGCGTACATGCAAACATGCCTAGCAACACACCCACACATACTCACATGAAAATACCCATGCATGTGTGTACAAGTATAAAAGCACACACAAACACACACGCTTGGCCTAACTCACACTCGTCTTTCATATCCTCTCTTGTTCCCAGCCCTCCCGTTGGGCGGTGTTGGATCTCCAGTCAATGCCACGGAAGCCACCCACCAAGCCCACCCCACTTGTAGCTGCTGGGTTGGTTTCTGTCTTCTTGACTGAAGTAAATTGCAAGGGAAGAGTGTTTTGTTCATCCCTGCGTCCTCAGAGTTTGGCATAGTCTGGGGCCCATAAATAAAGGCTGGTTGGGGAATGAATAGACGGCGTTGGGATGTTTAATTTGTTTTGTCAAAATATGGGCAAGTATGTCATGCATCACTACATTAGTGGAAGGATTGATTCGCCAGTGTCATTTGTAAAAAAATGTATCTCCGTAGTGATGGAAATGGTCTGTGTGCTGATTGTGGCAATGTTACACAACTATTCATTTGTCAAAGCTCATAGAACCATACGCTCAAAGGGGTGAATCATGCTGCGTATAAATTATACCTCAATAAATCTGACTTTAACAACTACACAAGACATGTGTTATATTTATGGATTTCTAGTCATCTATTTATACAAATATACTGTTTCGGCTTTTACTTGGCCAAATCTTATGGAACTGTAACAGGGTGGCTGACATACAGAGTGGCCCAAACATGCCTGGTCTCTACCCTTTGTCTTAACCCATTCAGCAGGTTTTGGAGAGAAGTCACCCCTCTTCCTGTTTTCCACCCTCCTCTCCACCAGAGAATTAGCTCCTGGGTATCAGGGATTCATGGACAAAGAAGGAAGCATGGAGATTGGAGGCGGGCTTTTCCACGAGCCAAGCAAAGAGCTGGCACCTAATGAAGTTTGCTGAGGGAACAGAACAGGCGTGTGTGACGTCATCTTGGAAATGGAAGGGACGATGAACTGTGGAGTGGCAGAAATTCAGGGCGGCTGCTCACAACGACCAGCGCTGCCAGGGTCCCCTTAATTTATCCTCTTCACTTCTGCCCAAGTCGTGCCACAGAAATAAAACGAAAGCAATGTGGGGGCTCTTTCTAAATCTCAGTCGACTCTTAAATGGCATAGTTTGGGTGGATGTGCCCTTTTCTAAGAGGAACAAAGTGTACCCACAAATATTTCCGGCCAGAGTAAGCCCTCCATTTGTAACAGAAATTATGCTTTCTTTGCCTGAGCAGATGGTCAAAGACCCACTTACGTGCAAAGTTTCTGGCCTCTCCAGTGTTCAGGAAGAATTTCCGCTGCTCCTCACGTGTCTTGTTGGTGAACTTGTCGGCGTAGTGGCCCATCTGAGGACACCCTTGATCTGGACAGGGGAAGCACTTGTTCTGAAGAAGAGACAGGTGGAGATGTTGTCTTTTTATGACCCATGCATCCGCGGGAGCAGACACTCACTTTTCCCACAGCCTAAGCGTCCTCGTTTGTAACAGGAAGAACATTGGAAGAGACAATCTCTAAATTACCTTTGTGTTGGCCAAAGATCCCAACCCTGATGCACAACACATTAGAATTATCTGGGGAGCTTTAAAAACCGCTGATGCCCAAGGCCAGGTTAGAGCAGCGACAGCTTGCATCCCGTCGTGTGCTGGTGAGGGATCAGCAGCAGATTCTCCAGGACAGAAAGCCCTGGCGGCAGCGTCTACCAGTTTCTGCAGTGTGAATCCTAGGCCCTTGTCAGTTGCAAGCTACCCGCATGATGGCACTGAATGTGGGTAGGGAAGGGAAGCACACATGGCTCACGTGAGCCAGAACAGAGAGGGGCCACTGTTTCATTTCTTCCATCTCCCCTCTTGTCGCCCGCATGGCGCGTAGAACCCCAGCAGTCACCTTCCCTTCTCGCGATGTGTGAGCTCTCCTCTCACACATTCTTTTACACTTGCTTTGCCCTTGCTGTGCCCCTCAGCCCTCTAAACTGTCATTTCCCAAGTCATATTCAAATGCTGCCCCCTGCAGGAAGCCTTTTGAACCTTGTATGGACTGGCTGTTTTCTCTGATTTCCCATTCCCACATAACTCACTTAGAATTTTAGCCTCTCCTACCTAATGCTCTTTAACATTTTCTGCCTGCATTCCACAAGACCACGAACTCTGAAGGGCAATGCAAAACACACGAATCCCAGACACAGGAGGCCCACAGCCCCACAGGTGGCTGTGTCCCTCACTCAAGGCAGGACGTGAGCTTACAGACTGAAAGTCCTTGTAGGAAGTGCAGGGGTACGCAGCGAACCCGTCAGGGTTGAGGATGCTCTCTGAGTAATACTTGTAACTTCGTAGGTGATTGCAAGCCACAAAGTCCCGGGTTCCTGGGGAAGAAATGAGAAAGTCTGCACATGTGGTCAGGGGGCCATGACAGCCTCGTGGCTGCTCTCTGTCCAAATGGGGTGGTTCCAAAAGGGAACTCTAGGTTTTAGAAAATCTAAATCGAGTCCAATGTCCAGCCATAATAACGACAATGGACACACAGAGAGTGCTCCCTGTGCTCCGTGCAATGTTCTGATCGTTTTACATGTGTTATCTGTATAATCCTCACCTTTCCTGGGAGGTGGGTATCGTGTCATCCATGTCTTATGGAAGGATCTACAGATGACAGCCTCAGAGTTACAGATGACAGTGAGTATGTTGGCAACTAACCCCAAGCCCAACCCTGTAACTTCTAGCTCAGACCAGGTGGGACTCGAGGTGGCATGATCTCCAGATGTGACAAAGCCAGTGCAAAGACACTTTGATGCTGCACTAACGCAAGTGAAAAGGAGCTGTAGGTGGCTTTAAGTGAGCATCACTGTCATAGTGTCTCGATCTTCCATAAACCTCCCTTGGTTTCCTACAACTCCTGCCAAGTGACAAATGTCATAGCACGCCTTTCAGACCTGGCTGAATTTGTGTGGCCACTACTGATGGCGAGTTTGGATGATCTTTATCCATGCAAAGTCTCACAGGCTGAAAAAAAAAATAACACACAAGTATCTTCATCCTGAATAATTGCTTTGCCAAGCCAATTTGAGCAAATTCAATAAAAATCTGTATTCATTAGATTTGGTCAGACCACTAAGGGTGTTAACCTGCGTGATGCCACACGCAGTGTTTGGCGGAAACTTCAAGCTGTGCATTGTCCTTGCGCTCTCATGAGATACAGCACGTCCGGACCTGGAGGAGGCTCCTGGTTCCCAGGTGTGCTGAGGTCAGCAACAAATAGTCGCCATCGCCACAGCAGTCTCCGCTCTCAGCTGCCTCGCCAGTGGCTGCTCCTCATCCCTATGCAACGTCGGCGAGCAATGACTCCCAAATGATTTTGCCATGGAAACCATTGGGAAGTTTCCCCATCTGTCTGCGGATTGGAAACTAGTTACACAAGTTTGAGCTCAATCACTGGTGCCAAAGGAGAGCTTGCAGAAACAGGCCCTTGGGTGTAGTCGGGATGTTTGTCCTTCTTGTTTGCCCCCTCTCTGTTCGAGTGATGGAATCCCAGCCTTCAGTGCCTGGTCTGTGATCCTTTGCTGTGTGTACCTCCCAGAACACGCACAGCAATGTGTTAGGAAGTGCAGAATCAGCAGAGCCAATAGAGAACAAACACGTGGCTATGCTTTGCAGAAACCAGGTCCAGAGGGAGAGCTGCACGTTCTCTCACTCCTAAGCTCTGCCACGGCCAGGCGCTGCTCACCCCCGGAAAACGATTCCCTCCTCTCTCCCCCCGTCGCCACCCGCACTGCACCTTCCCAGATGCCGTCCAGGTCCAGGATCTGCGACAGCGCGTTCTTCTTGCAGCCCGGCATGTTCTCTCCTCCGTTGGGGAAGAAGTCGAGGTGACCCGCCATTTGGCTCATTCCCAAACCTAAAATGTGTGGAACAGCATTATGTGGTTTAATGTGA